>NW_027210642.1:105000-685000 GCF_029030835.1 Brachyistius frenatus | reverse complement strand
AACAGGTAGGACTTAAGCACTGTAGCCTTCTCTTACATTCTGGCGCTGCATTGGGCCCAATCAGGGTACAAAAAGGGCCTGCCAATCACTGTCACCAATCACATCACAGCCAATCAGTGTGAGAAGAGGAAGGGCTCGTGCCCAAATCCTGCATGCCGAGTTTGTGGCCTGCTGAGCATGCACACTGCATATATCTGCTTTGTGTGATGGCATTGTGCTTGTGTGTGCTTGTGTGCACTATTTGTGTTGTATCATAAAGTAAAACAGCTGTTTGTCTTGTTTCACTTCTTAAAAGTCACCCTTCTCTCTCTGATTGCTTTGGCTCTCATCACCTTATCATCGTGTCATCACCCTCTAAAAAAAATATTTTTTTAGTCTTCATTTTGAACAGTTGTCTTTGTCCTGTCCTTTACTTTGGGCACACACAAAATAACACACACACACGTGCATTATTTTGACTGGACATAATAATTTCTGATGTCTGATCACTGTCTGGAGAAACATGAATGAAAACACTGTGGGGCTTGTGTGTGTCGTGTCAGTTTGTTTTAAATGCATGAACAGATTGAAGAAATCAGGTTCCAAATACAAAAATCTTAGATTTTGTTTTTCATGCCAAAATACACGTGTTTGTAAAGTCACGATACTAATCTCAGCTTTGTCTTTCTCTCTTACAGTGGATGTGAGGTGAGACCAATCAGAACAAGTGACTTCAACGCGGGAGGGACCTAAAGAGAGGATGCCAGCAGGATACCTGCTTTGTCCTCTTCCCCACCGCCACACGTTTGTTTAAAAACTTTTCTGTAAAGTCGAGAAACTGACAAATAGACAAGAGACAAAAATAAATAAGATGCCAAAGGTGCTTTTTTAAAAAAAAGAAAAAACAATAACCAGTGATGATGACTTCCTCTGTGGTATGCCACCGACTCAGACAACTGAACAGCACCGCTGATTGAGGCAAAAAGAGAAGATGCCGTGGAGCTCGCGCAGGGCAGAAAGACACCGAAGGAAGACGACGAAAGGGATTTGTGTTGAACATTTTGACAGACTGTGTTTGAAGACACATAATGGAAACGGCTATAGCAGTCGGCTTGCGCTTTTCATGGGATTCAAGCGCACTGACTCGACCTATGTGCCTTGCCTCGTTTAAAAGACTCTTGCATACACCGGAAGAAAGAAAGAGAGATAAAAGAAAAAAAACAATGGAAAGGAAAAAAAAGATAGATGGAGAGTGATTTACTTTTTTTTTTAAAGGACTCTGTGGAGCGTCAGACATTTTGAGCTATCAGATGTTTGCCCTGAGTGAGAAGTGAATCTTCTCTTTGACCCCTGGTTGTCTGTGACTTTGCCCACCTGCTATGTACAGTTAAATTTGAAAAGGAACATGCGCCGCTACTTACAAACTATTTATATGTGTGGACGTTTGCTTTCTGTCTCTTCCAATACAAAAGAAAGAACAAAAAAGGTGTTTTTTTTTAATTATTTTTGGAGACATGCAAGAGTTCTGTGTGGTCCGGTTCTTTGTAACCATCAGTATCACAATCTCAGTCATTTTTTTTTAGTTGTTGTTTTTCTTGTCAGCCATGTTTCATATTATATTACAGCATATCTGATTGATGTCAAGTCTTGTGTATGGTTTGGATATATGTGTGCAAGGAGGAGATGTTAGAGGCAGTACAGGAAGATGCTTTATTTTTGTTATGAAATATATTATGCATACTTATATCCAAGCAGGAATTATGTTTATTTCTTTTGTTGTGGTTGAATGCCTGTATTTAATCCATTGGGGAAAAAAAAAAAAAAATGCAAAAATGTTTAGGGTGGGCGGGGGGGATTGTCAAGGAAGAAAAGGCTGCATGTGCTTTTAGCCTGGTGTGTATCAGTGCATCAGAGCTGTGAAAAGAATAGATAGGACGGATAAAAGGATAGAGTGGCTCAGGCATGGCAACTTCATAGTTGGTAGTTGTAATAAGCACTTCCAAATCCTTGATGTAACAAGTCCCACAAACATGCATGCAGCACATCAGAGCGTGTGCATGCCACTCACAAAAATGTTAGGGCAACTTTGGTTTGCCAGCATGCCTGTGTGTGTGCTCACACACAATTTCTCTGCTACATGAGGCTATTTTTCACCCATATCACTGATGTTGATAAGGAAGATCCCCGCCCAGTCTGCTTCAAAAGCACACATGTGCCTGCAAAGAGCAAAGTCCACCTCAAAGAGAGAATGAGTGAGCAAAGAAAATCGACAAGTGCATGAATGGGCTCCTTGTTTAGTCGGGCTTTACTCCTCTCTTGATGGGAGAACAAATCTCTGATCAGTCCACCCTGTGCAGTTACTCACACTTTAATGTCTGCAGCCAGCCTCGTATCATCGGGACAAATGCTGATGAGTGCTCTGAGGTGGCCTGAAAACCGTACAGTGCTGGCCTGAACTCATGCCCCTGTGGATCAAACAATTACTTCCTTCCAGTTCCTATAGCAGTGATGAATATGCAACCAGGGCAACATGGTGCAAAAACAAAGGTCCTCTTCCACTCAGTGTTGAAATGAGGAAGAAAGAATGAGTCACTGTGCAATGTGAAGTGAATCAAATGAAAGTCAAATGAGAAATGTTTGACTGAAACATGGCTACTGCTGAGTTGTGGACATCACATCACACACCCACAGCCCATCTGTGAATTAATTAACTACACGCTGACTGGTGCTATATTTGGAAGGCTGATTTTCCACCACTGTTCACATCCATATTTACATCAATGTAAGATAGTGTTCTCAGTAAATCAGGGACCATGCAGAGAGCTGTTTGATTACAACACAGTGCTATTATGCTATCATTAAGCCTTCATTTTTCTTTTCTTTTGACCTTTCATTGGATAAAAACAGCAATAATCATAATTTATATATTTATGTTTTCGACAATAAACATATTTCTGCTCATGAAATTGTTCACTGAACGTTGAGTCCCATTAACTGTGCCTTGTTTGTCATGGATGATATTGAAGGGTAACTATAGTAAGGAGATGTCATACAGCTCTGAAGACAAGACTACTGGGCACAAAGGTTATGGAAAGAAACATGAAATGCCAATGCACTGCATTATATTTTTGCAATATATAAAAAGTAAAATATGCATAGATGCTGCCAGCTTTAAAAGTCTACATGTGCTGTTGCTGCCACAGCAGGCACTACATAAACGTGATGTGAGGATGGTGGTGTATACAGGAAATGTGAGCTTTTCCAGGCTTGCAGGCTGAGCAGGAGCTGGGCATTATTCCAGGATCCACCAACAACAGACGGTACGTTTTTGGGGCTTTATTACTTTTCCCTGAGGAGCTCACCCTAATCCCAGGGCTAAGGGACATGAAAGTCCCTCTCCTTTGCACTTCACTGCCATACACCCCGCTTATTACCTCAGGAGGGAGACAGATAAAGAGAGGCAAAACATGAAAGAGCGCAGATCAGAGAGACAGCACCTCGGCTAGCCGGTGGAACAGGGGATAAAGTCAATAAAGTAAAGATAAAAGGAAGAACGGGGGCTTGGTTGATTTTATTGTTTTTTTTTGTTTTTTTTTTTATCTGACATGCACAGGTTTATTCATAAAGATGGGGGGAGGGCTGGAGTGAGGATTTGGAATAGCATGAGCAGTGTATTCAGCATGCAGGAAACACAAAGCAATATGTGACGGTGGGGCGAGAAGAAGGAGGAGGAGCGGGAATACCCTGAGGAGTGAGAGTGCAATGGGATGGAGACAGAGGGGAGAAATGGAGAAATGAAGAAAAGAGGGAATGAAGTGGACTCAGGATGTGGGTAATCGGCACCACAGAAAGAAGGGGCAGACAGGGCAGCACTTAAGTGGACATGCTTTTATAGACAATGCCAGAGACATGAGGGGGCAGATAAGGTGTGAAGAGGGCTACTGAATGAGCTTTGTGTATGTGTGTGTGTGAGAGAGAGTGTGTGTGTGTGTGTGTGTGTGTGTGTGTGTGTGCAATTGAACAATACAAGAGGAGGTCTCCCGGTGTGAAACAGGGACCACTGGAATTTTGGGCTCTTGCGGAGAGCAAACTGTGATTTGACTGCCCACAATGCACAGGGTCAGAGTTTAGGGTTCACGGGTCATATGGGGATGTTGCTGGTGGTGCAAAGTAGAGGATGAATTGTAAAGCTATAATCACCCCCCTCCTTTTACATGTTTACTGTAAATTTATTCTTGTCTCAAATCAAATCAAATACTTTAGGTAAACCGGATGTTTTTAAGTCTCTGGATGCAGAACCTGATCTTATTGACAGAACAACCTCTTCAGTTTAGCATTGACCGTTTCCTTCCCATATTACAGATTTTTTTTTTTTTTAATTTTTGGTTCATTACTCTTTTCCCTCCCCATTCCTCCCCTTTTACTTTTCCCCGCTCCATGCCGCCCTGTTATGTTTCTCCTCTATGCCTCAACCTGTGGCCTCTGGGTTTTGAGGAAAGGCAGAGGTGGCCTTTGAAGATGGCGACAGCCAAGTTTGTCTGGGGCCACAGCCATGAATGCACTTCTTTGTTGTCCGCCGCTCTCTCACGTCTTCATATCCTCCCCCTGCTACACTCCTCATCCTCCCTCTGCCCCCCACAATCTCATGCGGACACGCTCATGCCCTCGCTGGGGCCCCCTTTGCACAAATGACCCTGCTAATTATGTATTTAAGGTATTTGGCTCCTGTGAAAACAGCTTTGGGTTAGCGGTGGAAGGTGGTGGGGGTGGTTGGAGAGAGGAGGGTGTATAGGGACATGGTGTGGTCCATGGTCTCATGGCTATCATTACTGCCCAGCGTTGAATGTAAACACTGGATTAGGGCAGCGATGGCTGATTCAGGAGAGGGGTGGTTGAGGTGGTGGTGGTTGCATGTGCTTCTGTGTTCTGGTCCCTGGTTTCACCCCTGGGTGGCAGTCCCTCAGAAACGTTCCTCTCATGCATGAACATCTCCCCACACAGGTAATGGTTTATTGGCAACACAGGAGAGACAAGAGCATTGTTCGTTGGTGTGAAGGCCTGACTTTAATCTTTCCGAGGTCAAATAAAAATGCAAAGTTCACCTCTATTCATGTTTTATTGGACAATTGCAAATCTCTTTGCATGGCATTGTTAGATTGCGTGTGACACAGGACTGACCAGCAATGAAAAAGAATACGAGTAAAACTCATGCAGCTCTTATAGAGGCACCAAAACAATTTACAAAAAAACTGCCTGCAGAAAAGTGATGCAGTAGGTCCTCAACATCAGACCTCCTTGATACCTCACCTGTCCTTCCTCCCACAGACTTCTTGCCTTTCTCCTCTTCTCTTTGATAAAAATACTTTGTCACATTCCCAGCCCTTGTCACCTGTCTGGGTCACAGCAGAGGATGGGACCATTGTGTTGTAAGTAGCCCCAAAAAACAAATCTGAAACGGGATCATTGCACTCTGGATTCCCCGTGGGAAGGAGACTGACTGATGCTACTGATAAACCAAAGATGGACCGTGGCCTCCCTCAGTGGGATCCTCTCAGTCACACTTCAACACCAACACTCACCCTATCAAGTACTATACTCAATTTCCTGCAAAAAAAAAAACAAGTAATCACATTCTAAGCAACAAACCACAGCTCAAAGTTAGCAAGAACACACAGCAACCTGCACTAATCCATTCAACCCAGTGCGCACAGGGTTTACTGGATTTTCACTTCCTCTTCGTCAAATCCATTGCAGTCTCTTTTAATTCACTGCATCTGTGTAGAGGTTGAAAGAGAGCCTGGAAACCCATAAGTACGCAACTTGCTTTGTCTCTAAGAACTATCTGACTGAAGTAAACTTGGCAAGCCCTCTGTCAGGTTAGATGCACAGAGAAACGAAGCAAGAGAAGCAGGGAGTGTGGGAGGGCGTGGCAGAGGAACTACTGAGAGTGTCGAGGTCTCTGGAGGGAGATAAGTCAGGTTCTAATGGGATCTGAAGTTTGTATGTGTTGTAATTACAAAAGGGAGATACATGGAGTCGTTGCCTTTACTTTATGTTTGTTTGTGAGAGAGGTCGAGTGTGTGAGCATGCATGTTTTCCGATGGGAGCGCAGCTAGGGAAGCCAGTTTCCCTTTGCACATCAAATAAATCAAAAGTCTACAATTAGAAAGGAGTGAGCAGTGTTTGGTTTGTGGGAAGAGGGGAAGAAAGCTTGGAATGTGTCACTGCTATTGAGGAATGAGGACTGTGTGTGTGTGTGTGTGTGTGTGTGTGTGTGTGTGTGTGTGTGTGTGTGTGTGTGTGTGTGTGTGTGTGTGTGTGTGTGTGTGTGTGTGTGTGTGTGTGTGTGTGTGTGTGTGTGGGTGGGTGTGTGGGTGGGTGTACAATTATATCTGTGTTATATGTGTGAGGTCGGAGTAGCCAGCCGAGCCAACATTCTTGAGCCAGCAGTATTATTAACTGTAGTGTAACCCTTATCAGTGTTTACTTTGATCATCAGAGGAGTAATGGACTCAGCTGAACCTGGCCTCTTTCTCTTTTCCCTTTCTTGTCTTTATTGAGATGATGATGTTCAGGATGTTCTTTACCTCATTATTTTCGAGACAAGAAGGAGTGGCGATCGAAAAGGAAGCTCCATTAAGATGGTGACTAAGTGATATGAGTATCCTACGCAGACAACCTACAACCTCTTGATGAAAGCTGTTGAACTGAAGTGATGGTTTTGGCACTCTACATCCCATAATTCAACAGTGTGATAAGACCACCTAGTTTTACAGCCTTACTCCAACACTTGGTAGGAAGCCTACACACACACACACACACACACACACACACACACACACACACACACACACACACACACACACACACACACACACACACACACACACACACACACACACACACACAGCTCTCTTATCTTTAAAGGAACACAATATGTGAATAGACATGGGCAGAAACACACACCTACACACAAAGACATTGTGCTGACAGACAGAAAAAAAAAAGGCATGAACTACATTAATGTAGGACTCTGGACCTTGGTGTGTGTGTGTTTGTGCAGTTTCACATTCAGATAGTGGGAAAGACTGAGGTAGGAGTCGCCCTCCTACTTGTCTGATGGGGGTATGATGAGAGCATCATAACAGACCTCCCACTGTTCACGCTGGCTTGCAGGTGGCAGATGCACCTGGTGCTGAAGTGTAGATGAACACACACATCTTTACCAGAAAAGGAAGATTATGTGGCACCTGCTGTTAAACTGGTGTAATAGACCTTTTCATGACAGATATTTTGACTCGTCATTGCAGGTGTAGCTCATTGTGTCGGCTGTTTGGTTCTGGGCAGGTAGAGTGTGGCGGGTCTTTAAAGCGTTTCTTACTGAAAACAGCCGATTGCTGTGCAAAAAAAAAAAAAAAAAAAAAAAAAAAAAAAAAAAAAAAAAAAAAAAAAAAAAAAAAAAAAAAAAAAAAAAAAAAAAAAAAAAAAAAAAAAAAAAAAAAAAAAAAAAAAAAAAAAAAAAAAAAAAAAAAAAAAAAAAAAAAAAAAAAAAAAAAAAAAAAAAAAAAAAAAAAAAAAAAAAAAAAAAAAAAAAAAAAAAAAAAAAAAAAAAAAAAAAAAAAAAAAAAAAAAAAAAAAAAAAAAAAAAAAAAAAAAAAACAATGAGAGTGGACCTAAAAAGTAATGTTGTGGCCAGTTGCCATTTTTCAAATTATTAGTCTTTCACTAACATAGATCCTCATTTGTTTCTATACAATTCTGACCACCTCAGTTGTATTTTGTACAGAAGAAAGAGGTATAATTGACCTGTTAGAGCAAAACAAATGGAGTGCAGCCATTATTGGTGTTATTAGTTACACCTACTTAGCCTGACTCTGCTATAATATTGCTCACAGCTTCAGTCTTTTCTATGATTCTAGTCTGGAAACCCTGTTCGCACACAACATTGGCGAAAGGCTACTCCATTAGTTTCAAAATTAACTTGAGGTCTACGAGGATGCAAGGACAAGAAACAATCGTTACTGATGTGTGGCAAAACCCATATATTCACTCCAAAAATGTGGGCCTGGTAACACCTAAGATAACATTCATTTCTATAAAAAAAAAAATATAAAAAAAATACTTATAAGAATTAGGATTTGATTTGATTTTTCATTTATAATATTGGTGGATGACATTCAGTTTTAAAGAACAGTGCATCTTTGGAAAATGAGCGATAATCTTGTAACAGTTGAATTTGTTAAATGCAGAATCTTAAATCAACTGCCACAACTTCAACCTGCGGTGGAGAACTTTTATCTCCCTGTTGTGCCTGTAATTACAGAAATCCTGTTGACATGCGCTCACATCTGTAGCCCTCTCTTTCGCTACCATTGAGGCTGTGAAGTGAAATGGTAGATAAATGGTGGATGAAGACATCACCACCCGCATGAAATTACTCCTTTCACCATCATAATTTGAGGTTTTTGGTCCTGTCACATTAGGAAAGTCTAAAAGAGCTGCACTTTTGAATTATTTTATCACCAGTAAATTTAGCACAATACTAAAACAGTAAGAAAAATAGCAGTAGTCAGATATCTGTAAAAAAAAAAGGGATTTAAAAAAATTAAAGTCCAATTTTATATGACAATATAATATATGTTGAATGCTCAGGCAGACTGCCGAGCAACTGTATCAGAGAAATAATCTCAGGACAACCTCAATCTCTCCTGTTAGAAACCTTGCTGAACCCCTGTCGACTGGCTGTGGACTTCCTGTTACATCCACTTAAAGGCTGCCTGTGTTTCTGAGAGGGTATTTACTGAAGAAACCCCCCACATGACTGTCTTTGATGCGAGGTGAGGCTGAAAGAACGGAGCCTGAGTGGAAGCCGGCTTGACGGAGTGGCTTCTGAGGGGAGGTCACGGCAGTGGGGGATGAGGGAGTGAGCGATGGGGGGACGGCGGGGGAGAGGAAATACCGTGTAGGGATCCCTGACAGCATGTTAACATTGCACGCTCTCAGACTTCACAGCACCCCATTTGTTCTCTTTGTCATGTCTTGCAAAAAAGCAAATCCCTTTTTCTTTCTCTATACATAAACCCTCTCATCTATGCTCTCTTCCTTTTATCTTTCTTTTCATGTAGCATGCGGGTTGCTCTGTGAATGTCTTCTTCTAACTTCACAATATTCTTCTATTGTTGTTCTTCATGTCTTTTCTAAACTCTTGTTCTCACCCTCACGCTCAGTTTTTCTCTTGGGTGGATAGAGAACTACTTTTGTTGTATTTTTAACATTTTCTGATGGCTCATTTGATCTGATTTTATCAACATGCAGTTTTTCACATTTCTGTTTGCTCAGTAAGATGATGTCATTGCAGATTGTGCAGAAACAGGAGCACACAGACACATGCATGCACAGTTCCCACTAACCCCAATGCTTTACACTCTGTGGTTTTAGTCTGACCTGAATATCTCTGACATGACTTTCACCAAAGCTCATAACAGCTAAAGTATAAGTGCTACCAGTGCTGCTGGAAGTTGCCTGGCAAAGTTATTGTCGCAGGATGAGAAACAGACCCAGCAGTGGTCGGGAAACTCAGTGACCCACATGCCAGTTTGACTACACCATTTTAAAGTTTAATTCGGGTTCAGTCTCCTTCCACTCACACACACTCCTCTGTCTTTCCCCCTCACCCTTTAATTTACTTTCCATGAGCTAAGCAGCATGTGAACACCTGCTATTTTAAATGACATATTCATTGACGTGCCGAGTTGGAGGTGTAAATCATTGTGGGCCACTGCGTGAGGCAGCACATACACTCAAACATAAATGACTGACATCTCTGACCTGCAAACGGAGAAAGGAGGGCAAAACAGAACATGTGCTCAGGGTCCAGGAATTCCTCTTTCACTCCCCCTTCCTTATTTAAGCCCTATCCAACAGCAGACACACACACATCTATCACACAGTGGAGTTTGTTGCTATAAGCTGCGTTCACTGGGTATCAGTGCAAGTACGTTCAGTACAAAAATCCGAACGAAAAAAGCTGAACTTTGCTGCGTAAATACTAGTGCATAAATGATACTGTTTAGCATTCATTATTATTTATTTAGACTGTTTGCATGCTAACGCTTGCTACTTAGCACAACACAAAGTACAGCAGAAACTGAGGGGACAGCCATGTTTCTATTGGGCAATTGGTCAAAACACAAAGTGCTGGACAAATTTGAATTTTGACCGCTAAATTAAATATCAGAGGATCACCAATATGATTGGCCTATAGTTCACCTTCAGGGAAACATTTATGAAGATCTCTTCTACTGTTTTTGGGACATTTCAGTCAAAACCACAAATGCGAACCTGCTGGCAAAATAAAATGTCAGATCACCAAATTCAGGATGATTCATCTGTTGAGAAAGTCAATGTATTCAATATTTGCTGAGCCATTTCAGTATGGGCCAAAGTGGTGGACTGGTGGACTAATGGACTCATATTACCATCCCTGTAGATGTGTAGCTAAAGACTTCTAGGCACCAGGACTGTATCAGGCTTTAAATTACCTGCATTAAGCCTATTTCATAATGTGGGAAAACAGTGGTGGAAAAAAAAAAAAATCTAAAATGTCCTCCTCAAACAGAGTATAATATAAACTACTGTCCATACCATATTTGTATCATTAGTTTTATTTTATATGGAAAATGAAGATAAAGCCAGTTAATGAAAAATATATACATATATATTCCTTATTCACAAAAGGGAAAAGCGCTGGTTGTCAACGTCACTCCACATTTGAAAGCAACAACAGAATAACATCTAGATTTTTTTTAATATCGAAAAACTTACTAAATTAAAGTGCGTATTAAAACAGAGGCAAATTACAATTGACAATTTATTTTTTGATAGCAAATGTCACCATGTTGGTCAGTTTCTGATTCTTACAATGCTCTGCTCAGTATATCCTGATTTCTATGAAGAAAAAACACTTTCATCAAGAAAAGTGCACAATTCAAATATTTAGTCACAATAGTGAAAATATACACTAAATAATTCTTTATTGTTCTACTTTAAGAAGTTTCTGTACAATAGGTTTTAAATACACACTTGCACACATCTAGCCAAATCGATCCTCCCCCAAATTTTCCCTTAAACCTCCATTTGGTCAACCACTCAAATAAGACCTTTTTCGAAGTTTTAGTTAAAAGTAAGAAACCAGGAAGTGCTATGGAGATGCAGGTAGATGAGTGAACCTGTTTGAGCAGCTATATGTGTGTGAGCCTATGTGTGTATGAGCAGAGCTTGAACATTGTACGATGCCATGAGCAGCGGGGGGGGGGGGGGTCTTCAGGACTGGGGAAGCCCTGGTTCCTATAAAGAGCTCAGTAATCCTCAGCTGTGCAGCATGGGGCTGAGGTGATAAGTCTATGATGAGCCCTGTGACTATGCGAAACTGATGATGATGCTTTGTCATCAGTCTCTATTGTTACAATGCTAATCACCTCATCTTTCTTTGTTTTCTGAACGGAGTCTCCTGAGCTTGCATCACACCTCACACACTGGTCATCTAAAAAAGTGCAAACTTTTTTCAGTAAGCACTATTAGACCTTAGAGGGAGTAGGTTTGCAAAGGATCCCCTCCTAACTGTTACACCAAGCACATATAAAACATAAAAACAGTCACAGAACACATTACAACACATGTGGTTGTTGAACCCTCCTTTTAAAAACATTTACATTTAAATTTGCACTCCATAATTTTAGCTTTTCCAACATCTTACCTGAAATTTATGAGATGTGTGAGCCAGTATGTCACTAGACAGTTTCTTAAACTAATGGTTGCCATGCAGACTAATGTCATTTTCCACATACAAGCGTGCCCTTCACTTAGTCTTTAATGCAGTCAGTGTGGAGAATCTTGACTCACACGAGTGAATAGTGGGAAGCAAAATTTTCATGACCTCATAAGTGAGTTCAGGGCACTGCTTTGAAAGAGTGCACCAAGACTCTGCGTGAGACAGGAAAAACCCAGCAGCTACTCTTTGGCCTTACCAGTAAGGCCACTGGAGGCTGTTGTAGCCGAAGAAAAAAGATCACACACTTGGTGCCAAGCGTCACTGTTGAAATGAGAGAGGTATGAGCTGGACTGCCAGCTTGACGTAGTAAGAAGTGGTTACTTCTTTCACTACATCTTCAGACAGGGCATTTAAATGAGGATAGTCCCTCAGCAGAGGGTGTGACTTCCATTCTTCTTCACTTTTGTAATGAATGCAGTAATTTTGTCACTGACTTCCATGATGGATGTGTAACTTCTTTGAACAGACATGCTGAGGTTGAGCTGAAAATGTACACAAAATAATACCTGCATGTTCTGGGTATTGCATTGTCCAGCCTGTTCTCATTCCCTGATACTAATTACTTTTTTTCAGAGCCATCAGCATCAGAGAGATACGCACAAGGTGCCCTTTGGTAAAATGGTCATGTGATGGAGTAGAGAGAGTGTCCATGTAGATAGGAGGTCGTGGCTGGTTGGATGGAACAAACAGAACGTTTACCCAGGAGAAGGGTGAAAATGCAAAACTCAGTGGATTTCTTTAAGGTAACATAAGTAGGTTACTTATTTAACCAACTTAAGTCACGTAATGTACGTAAAGTAACACAGGTGATGCAGATAACATTACATACAACAAAAAAAAAACACAATAAACTATGATCTTTTCCTAACTCTAACCAGTAGTTAACCAAGTTTAGTTCCTAACCCAAACCCAAAGTTGCGACCGTGTCACATCTAACCTAATCGAAAGTTATGTTATAATAGCACAATAACAGTAGTTAAGTGTGACTGTGGTGAAATGCCTCCGGCTGTGTTCCGAGTCGTGTGAAACCGTTGATAATATCATTCAGGGTTTTTTCTATTCCTCCTGATGTAATCACTCCCTGATTCTTTTATTACCAGGCCTCTAATGAGATCACTCTGCACCCACAAGTAAAAGCAGTGGCTTAGTTTCTGTGCACAACCGCATCAACTCTAACTATTCAAAGTCCCATTAAAAACAGATTGTGCTGTTGCTCAGCCTGACTCCTGAATCCCATTAAAAACACCCCACACAGAAGTGAAGCAGTCATTAGCGAGTGAGTCGGCTTTAGTAATTAACTCTCTCTCCCACTGCCAGCCATTGTGTTTATCGTTCTCCTCAGAAAGCCCTTTAGGGCCCAACATGGTGAGAGCGAGTTCCTCACTGATGTAATGTTTTGGTTTACCTGAAGTCCCGCGGGCAGGAAGTGAGAAAGAGCATTTACATGATGTGTGATAGGAAAACAGGAAGCTGGAGTAAAAAAAAAAAAAAAAAAAAAACAGTTTTGGGTAGATGACTAAATTCCCTTAAGCCAACAGAGTTCTAACACAGAACTTTGATTAAACAAAGAATACCAACACAAGTTCCCATTTTAGGATTAGTGAATACTGTACTTCTGTGGTGTTATTGTTTTAAATTGAACTTACAGTAGCTGTAAAGGTAAATGTAGAACGCACAAAGAATTATGTACTGGTAACATTTACTACCTTTTAGAGTATTTAACCACCTTATTCTGTCCTGAAGTGAAGCTTGAACGGTTTCTTTTGACGATGGGTGAAAACATGTCTTTCCGTCCAAGTCCAATGTTTTATTCCCCTCATTCTCAAAGGTCAATATTTTTAACGAAGCTCCAGCTAAATAATGCTTCTCTTAATACTCAAGTTTTCCTTTCCCCACCACCCGTATCAAAGAGCTGGCCTGATTCTGTCGGTGCTGTCAGTGCTTCAAAGGCTGTGTTTCAGAGTGGGGCTCTATGACGTCCAGTGGCAGCGTTTCAAATCACCTCTGGTGCAGTAGATATAAAGATAGCATTCATCTATTGACTGCTTTATGTTCCCACTGTGGCACAGATAACTACCTTACTGTCTCAGGACAACAGGGCCTGTGTAGACCTTTGTTGCTCTTATGCCAGTGGCACAAGTGTGCATTTCAGCTCTGAGTTCATCCGAGACAGTGAATGCTACAGGGCTCGCGTGTATATGAGAGTCGGAGAATGACAATGATAGTATGTTTACAGTGAGGAAACCAATACTGCAATAGGTAAATGTGTTTGATAATTTGATGATATTACAGGCTTGAAACATTTGTGTCAGACCACATAAGGACAATGGTTCCCCTTTTTTGAGGGCTTGGCACTGAGCCCTCTATAAGTGTGTAATTCACATGTAAGAAGAGAGGAGAGCAGGATGAGATAGAGGTTAAGTGTATTAACGTAATAGAAGGAAAGTGGTGGAGAGGAAGAGCACAGCAGGAGGTTTAGTTGATAAAACCAAAGAGTGGATGAAGAAAAAAAAAAAAGAGAGCAACAGGAGGGACAATAAAGAGATTCGGTGTAGAGATCCTGGCAACTTGCATCCACTATTAATGCACTGTTTGTGCGATTTAACAAGATTACCTCCAATCAATCAAATCAATCAAGCTGTCTGTAAAGGCAGAGGATACACAGATCGAGGGAAAGTGATCCTTCTGAGTTGCAAGATGTTCACGACGTGCATGTGTTGATGTGAAGATTTTGCAGCCTCGGTTCAGTGAAAAGCCGTCCTTCTGTTATTGGGTGAGTTGCTGTCGAGTTGATGGAGAAGAGAGATAGTCAAGTGAACAAGCATGCCCACACTGCTCTCATTTCTCTCTTTTTTTCTTTCCATTCTTGCCCTCTCTCCATGTCGATCTTCGCCTCACGATAACGCACAAAGATATGAAATCAAATCCCTGAATTACTGGCAGCAGTGGCAACATTCTGCTCTTTCTTCCCATCTTCTGTCGCTTTTCATCTCTTGTTCCCAGACTGAGAACAAACGGTCTCATCGGGCTCTGGTGCGGCAGAAGCGTCTGGTTGTGGGTGCCAGGCTTAAGTACGGGTGGCATGTTCTTTCTGAGCAGCTGTGTTACACTGCGGTTGTTGCTACAAGGTGGCATCGCGTGGTTTAAAGTGTAGAGAAGTCACGCAAGTCTTCTGGTTAACCTCAGAGCTTCTACACAGTGGGGTCGTGGCACTGATTACGTCATGCTGCACCCTGCATAATCTGCCTAAAGAAAGATCCACTTTAAAATGTACCCACTACAAAAATTGGCGGGTTACTTTTGTGATCTAATAAATTACATTTTATCACCACTTTTTTTCATTGGCTACAAAAATATCTTCAAAGTCCAACATCAGAATTGTTGGGTGAAACCTCACACTATTGCATGTTTGCATATATATTGCATTTAGACTGTTAGACATCAAGCATCTGGTCTGTTGTGTCATGAAAATTCATGTGCATCTAAAGAGGGATAACTGTCATGGTGAAAGAGCCTGGAGGATGAAGGAGGTAACAGATGGGGAGTTTGAAAGAGAGAAGGTCAACAAATTTGGGGGCAGAGAAAGACAGTCAGAAAATGTTGTTGAACACCTGTCTGTGTTGCAGGTCACAGCTCTGTTCAAGTCTAACTTGTAAAATATGGCCTCTCTGACTTGTCACTAATTACACAGGAGGGCACCAAATATTTTTCTGTCTTTCTTCAGTCTTACACCATTTTACACCTTTTTTCAAAGTTTGTCAGATCAAGAGATGCATCCAATGGGTGGAGTTCTAAATTGAATCTTCCACCTCTGAACATAGCTCTTGACAACAAGACCAAAAACAGAGCAGATGAGGCAGATGCCAGATAGTCCAAGGAAGATGTAAGGTGTTTATTTCTATTCTGGAGTGTGACTTTGCGTGACGAGAAATCAAAAGCAAACATCTGCAGGCTCACTGGAGTTACAGAGGGTGCCATTGTGCGAGCCAGTGGCCCTCAAGCATGGCTGTTTGGTGTGCAGCCTGCACTGCCTTTTGTGTTACCATATGAAACAACTCTAACAGGGTCCGGGAATTCACTGTTGCTGTGAAATCTCAAGCACAAGGGACGGCACCACAACACAACCTCCCCCTCCCCCCAGTCAGTGACCTCTCTGGTGCCTGTCATAATCACATAATCATAAATTTCCCCATTACGGGTATCAACTTCCTTTTTCTAACGTCATTGAAATACCATTTGCCAGGAGTTACAGGGTGTCTCCACGGTGTCAGCATTGTGATTCATATCTTGTGACACTGGAATCCACAGATGACTGCTTTGTAGTCATTCCTCATTCTGCTTTTCACCGAGGTGGCAAAATGACCGCATGTCTTCTGTGTTCTGCTCAGCTCCCCAGGAGCTTGATGAGTTATAGCTTAAGTGTTTTCTTGCCATTGATTTAAAATCCAAATCAGCAACTTTACTTGCATCTAAAAAACTTCCCAAGGAAAGAGGTCACCGGCTTTTGTTTACATGTCACGCCTGTGATGGGGCTAGGCTGGTTCACTCCATATCTCCCAACAATCCCAGTGTCACCTCATTGACCTCTCACCTCCAACCCTTGTAAAATAGCAGGGTCACTGTGGGACTGACAGCAGCTCCTGTTGCTACAAACAAGGAAATGAGGCTTCTGTGGCTGCATACAGCTCACTAACATTCATGCACAGCGGTGCACACACACACTGACACGCATACACAAAATCACTCCACAATATCTGACATACCTGGTTAATCACTTTTATGCTCTGCTGTGGCATCCATCGCTGGGTTTTCTCTTTGAGAAGTGAGAAGGAGTTGTTGAAAGCTCCTCCGGCATGTTATTTTATAAGGTCATTTGCTCAGATTCCATTCCTGAGCAGTACATTTTTATATCTGATATCCAGGTGATGGCCGCTCAGAATAGCTGCCAGTTGCCCCGGTGTTTCATCTTGTAAAAACAAACTTTCAGTTTACAGTCTGAGAGAGTCAGACTGACAAGAGGCCAGGGAGGAACATTTAGGCTGACTTAATGAAAGAGAAATGAGAAGTGAGTGGAGCTTTGCTCATTCTGTTACATACTGTGTAGTCATTGTCTGTGTATCTCACAGCGGACTAATGGGTCAAAAAAAGGAGAAAAAAGGGGTATGATGCTGAGGAGAAGTGTGAAATAACTCCTCCAACTTCTGTTTCCCCCACCTCTTCTGCCTGCAGCCAATCAGATATTCTCTTTGCTGGTTTCCTCCCTCACGGCCTCACAATACTATCTGCCTTTGTCTCTTTCTTGCCTTTTTTATTTAATTCTTCAACACCTTCTCTTTTGAGTTGCACTTTTTCATGTCAGCCTGTTGCCTCATAGATCTCAGTTTTTTTCCCCCTCTCTCTTTGTCTTGTTTTTTCCCCTCTTACTCATAAATAGAGCAGGGAAAAGTCTTTCCTTTAGTGACATCCTCTCTCTGTATTTCTGTTTCAGTGCTTTTGGCGGCTCTCCAGCAACTTTTAACACCCATCATGGCATGCTGGGCACAGTCCAACAGATGCCCTTGAGGAGGACATTCCTGTCTGGCACAATTCCTCTTTTCACGCTATTTATACTCAAATATCTGAGCCCTGCACTGATACCAGGGCACCATGCAACCGGACCATTCTTCTCTGTGAAAATAAAAGGAAGCTCTCCTCTCACATTGTAACACTTTGGAAACTTCATGAATCAGAAAAACTATCTGCACATTGTTGCATTGATACACAACACATTTGTGGTACAATGTTCATAATTTTCTCATACAGCTTAATTTAGACCAAGCCACACAGACTCTTCCTGAATTTCCTTCATTGTCCCTTTGTTAACACTGCATTTTATCACCATTAGTTATGGCTCGATTTTTTTTTTTTTGTGTGGAATTTTTAAAGAGGGATTCTTTGGCATATTTACAGCTTACCTCTTCCTTAGCCCTGTAGAAGAGGAATGAACCACCTCTGGGTAATAGGGACAGACTGTACCATTATTGGAACGTTAAGTGAGAATATTCTGAGGATTCCTCACTGAAAAAAAATACACCCATTAATAAAACAGTGGTGCTATTTCTTTCATATAAAAGAGCGCCATTAGACTGTCGCTTTTGAAATCCACTTACTGTGCGGCTCTTCTGGTTTTAAAAGCTCCAGTGAAAAGATCAGAGAGCTGAGAAAGAGGGAGGGAGAGAAGACACTGGGGCAAAACTGACTCAAACTATTATTATTGTCCTGGTTTTGGTTTTTACCTATTTGAGGCACATATCACATGCAGTGTGCACTTTAACTTCATTAAAAACAACAGTGCTGATGCTCCATTAAATATACTTCACACCAAATAGGAGGATCAAGAGAATGTTTACCTCCTCAGCCTAAAAGTAGCCTGCTTGTATACACCAAATGTATATTAGTTCATCAGCTGGCCCTTAGAAAAACATAGACTTAGTACATGTGTATATTTGTCTTTGGTTTGTGCATACTTTAAAAAATTTCCCCTCAGGGATTAATAAAGTATATACCTACCTACCTACTTATCAGTCCACGCCTCCTGACCGTGATTGGTTTTAAAAGCGACTACTACTTCACATGTATAAAATTAACACCTCTGAAGCGCAGAATACCACCACTTTTGCGACATATCAACAGGATCAAGGCAAACAGGGAGCTACACTTACGAGCGCTGCACTTAGAAACACTTAGCACTGTCATCAAAGCTGACCCAAGGGTTGGATGGTCTCACTGTGATGCTGTGTAAGTAGGATGAGAGGTGGTAATAGACAGAGGGAGTGGTGTTGAGAGGTTGGTTGAGGGCTGCGCATGGACCAAGAGGGATCAACACATACTGGGAAACACAACCCTTAAAAAGATCAGAGACACAAATATGCCTCCTGTGCACTTGGGATGGGCATTTTTTTGAAAATACTATTGGATATTCGCTGGGATCTTCTCAATTATTATTCGAAGGCCCAAAGTTCGCCCAAATTACAAATTCAGTTAGAGACGCCTAAATGAAGGAATCGACCATTAAGATTCACGCACTATAGAATGAGGCTCTTTAAGGAAGCTCTCAAAGAATTTGAGCGGCAACAAAGATCGGAAACCGACCAAACAAGAGCAAAAATCAAACTTTATCCAGGTGCTAACCTGAAGAGGACGGGACAGTGAAGTGTGTCACTGTGTCTCTCAAGTTATGATTACCAAGCTTTACATCCGTAGAACTGAACATTTAGTCAGCTGGTAAACAAAAAGTCAAGTAAAGCAGGAATGAAGCAGCTGATGCTGGTGTGACTTAAGTTCCCTGCCTGAACTTTTCTGCTAGGTCTTATGCTAATGTCACCATGCCGAGAGGCTCACAATTGCAATGCTAACATGTTGATATTTACCAGGTAAATTGTTGACCATGTTCATTGTCTTGTTATGTTATGTCATGTTAGTAGGCTATGCTGCATTTGGCTAACAAACATTAAACAAGGCTGTGCATTAGTTTAGCATGTATTTGTTCATACACCGAATCGGGCCACCGGACCAATCGAAATGCTGACATGGGGATTTGAAGCTGTCAGGATGCTGAACTCTCTCCCCTCTCTCCCCCTTGCCCCATAAACTCTGAGCTTCTGCACTGTGGACCCATATTTTCACTCCGTTGTCCGTTTTTATTTTTATTTTATTTTTTGCATATTCATGCTTTTCTTGCTTTGTCTATTTAGTTTTGCACACATTGGGACTGAGAAACAGTTTTTCGATCCATCTGTATATCATATGGTGGATTGACATTAAAGAAGTTGAAGTGATGGCACAAGATTAAAATAAATTGAGATTACCAATGTGACTACAATTAATCCAAAGGAAAGCATCAATTATGTGTACAAATCCATCCAATACGTGTAATGACAAAACGTAAAACCACATGGTGCTAGTAAAGGAGAATGACATGAGGATTCATCCTCTGAAAACCATGAATTTCTGAAAAAAAAAAAGGGAAAAAAATGCTAATCTACAACAGCACAGAAAGAGTTTAGATAATATACTGAAAAAGTGGAAAGTCCGACTTGCTGGTGGTGCTACAAGATCACCAGGCGGCAATAAAGTCATCACGGTTCATCCTCCTGGCACCAAAGAACAGCCTAGCTGTGCAAAATGTTATGAAAGTCCATCCTGTAGTTGTTAAAACATGTCTTTAAAAAGGAAAAATGGCTAACGGGGGAAATTATCATTATTAGGCTTCAGTGTCTTGAACCATGACCGCCTATACAGAAATCTAATAATTTCAAGATATTCTAGTCTGGACCAAAGAAATGGATTGACAGATCAAACTGACACATGGAGCCATGCTGATTACATTACAAAAAAAAAAAAATTCAACAGCAACATCCTCTGCAGGATCAACAGAATGATGTCACAAGTTTTCATAGCGATTACTTTCTGATGGTGAGTACTTCCAACAAACATCCTTAGAGACCAGGAACTCAAAACATGTTTAAATAAAATCAAAACTACCTGCATGGCTTCATACCACTGTGACTAAGCGAGAAACTGTGCATCTTTGAAATTCTGGTGAAATGACCATTTAACTTAACAAACAACCCTAGACCTTTTCCTGTGAACCCGCAACCAACAATGTGTCCTCTTTTGTGATTAAAACCGGAGAGGTGGACTGAGCAAAGACGAGCTATGCGCTTTTTAAAGGTTAGGAGGGAGGTTCAGAGGTCGACGAACTCAACCAACACGAACATCTGATGTCTGCTCTCTGGGGTTGTCTAGATTTTAGACAGAGCACCTGTTGAGAGGGGAGGCATGTAGACATTTATTGGCTTTATTCAAACACAAGTGTCTGTTATGTCTTCCTATTCTACAGTAGTCATCTTTCTCATGTTCATTGGTGAGCTTTCAGATTCAGTCCAGGCCAGATTTTCTCTCAGTTTGTACAGTAGGCGGTGGAGCCGATGGCTTTTGGGTTTATCGAAGGCAGCAGTTAAAGTACAGGACCACAAGGCGTAAAGCTGTCAACATGTGGACACGGTCATGGAACACAGCCTTGACTGTCCCCACAGCAACTTTATAGGAATGCTTAACACCCCCCTCTACCGAAACATATCTGTCCTCTGTATCGTATTTTCCCCTTGCCAGGCTGCTTAATATGCAGGCTGCGATTTCACTCCACATTCCACCAGATAAATCTCCACTCAGGATCTTTCTAGAACAAAGCCGTTAAGACTTGTTTGGAAATCTCCCCCTTTCATCTCAACACTTGCCCACCTATGTGTGGCGCTTTAAGTCGTTGCTACTCATATCAGTTTACCCACTGGGGGATATTTGCACTGTTGATATGAGCCGCTTAAATTGTCTGTGTGTCGGTTCATGTGTAGAGGCAAAGTGAGAGGTACTTGTATGACAGTGTGTCTCTGTGAGATTTTTCCGCCTCTTAGAAGTGTACAAGGTGGGACGGGCCAACCTGTCGCCATGACATTGATGCGTCTCTGATGTGTGATTAAAGAAGTGATCTATTCCTTTATGTAATAAGCTCCTGCATTTGACAGCCAGTATCCCACAATGTACCACTTGTGAAAGAAGATCATAGTTTTAAAACATAATGATTATCCTGTCTGTGCTTTTTGATCATGTCTTTGTGGCCCCCTTGTATGCCGGCAATGAAGATACTGTATGTGGTTGCAGAGCACGGTGGGTAAGTGCATCTCTGTCAGACATATGATTCTGTCAGGTCTGAAAGATTAGTAAAGTGAGAGATCACCGATAGATGTACACACAGGGATGCCTGCATTGGTCTGAGGCAGTCAGGGAACATGGAAAATGGACAAGAGCAGGATAGTAAGAGAGTTCAACAAAGCCGTTGCCCTGGTGGACACATGGCAATCTTTTTTGGGCTGTACAAACGATTACTCATTGAGAGTTTAGAAAGACAGAGGGCTGCCTTACACCTTCTGAAGCATATTTAAGGTAACAATCATAGCCCTGGCAGTCCAATAGCACCACAACAACATGTCATTGATAGTATCTGAGGCGGCTTTTTTGAAACGCTAGTGTCCTCCCAGCCTGGCTGGGCCAAAGCCTCTCTATCAACATGGACATCAGCCAGAACCCGGCTATGCAGCCATGGCAGTTTTGTTTGACTTTGTTCTGCTGCTACTTTCTCTATCCCATATTTATTTTCCTGCTTGATACTCTCACTTTAAAGTGGAGTGACACACAAGCTGAGTTTTCCAGCACAGGTTTCCTGTGTTTGGGAGAGGGGGGGCAGGGATATAAAAACAGAGAAAGGGGTGAGAAGGTCACACGGAAAGAGGGAAAAACAGGTTGGAAAGTGTGGAGGTTAATTGAGAGGTAACTTTGAGGATAGATATTTGGAGTTCGGATTGCTCAGGGTGCCAGGAAGAGTGGAAGCTATTATGGTGATAGGACGGGAAACTGACTAAAATAAACAAATTGTTGAATAAAATATTATGAAGCTAAACCTTTCTTATCTGTAAATAGAAGCAGCTGAGCACAGAAGGCAAACATGTAATCGCGGGGTGAGCTGTAACACGAGTCTTGAATAATAAGACAGCTCAACCATGAAATCACTCTCTATCACCTACCCCAAAGACTATACAAACAAGATACTACGTGATTTATCTTTTAAACATGACCACAACAGAGACGTCGTCTGGCAACGACCACAGCAACCGTATCTGAGAGATGGCAGTGGACTTGAAGACATTATCAGCTCTAGATGAATGATATCACACTTGACAGCGAGATTGTAGCTGCCTGAGTTATAGAAAGTGTCAAGGTGTTGCAGCTCATTTAAGAAGCCACATAAAAGGCATTCTTTTTCAAACTTTAACTCTGATCTGTGCATATTTAGACAGAGCCATCTAAAGCTACAAAGAAATACTGATTTGGAATAAATATTTGTTCACGAGCGGATCAGTCAACAACGGAATGACATAAAGAGAAAATGTGAGCGAGACAGAGAAGCAGAAGTGCAGGAAAGCAGAACTGATACTTAGCTTCGCAGCACTTGTGTAACGCAGTTCTGTTTAATTCTGTGGTTTATTGGTGATATGTGAAACCACAAGTTTATGTGACAACCAAAGATTAACCTGCCAGTAAAGTCAAATATGAATAGGATCAAACCAGAAATTGAGCAAACATTCATGAATCCAGGTCTCCGGCTTAAAAAGGGCATTACCTGATCTATCTAGGGGTCACTCAAGGTCACATCTACAGGAGAACACACTGTTGATTATGTGGATGGTTTTCCCATTCCCATCTGACAAACTTCCAGCCCTCTTTCTCTCTCTCCAGCCACCCACAGTTTCCTCATCCAAATTATGCAGACCGTGTTTCCTCTGAGGATCGTCTATCTGTCTGTCTGTCTGTCTGAATAGATCCCTCTCATTTTTCAACATGGACTTAAGTTTCTTACCTTCATACCACAAGAGGATGCAGTTGACCAACAAAGCATAATGAGACAATTAGAAAAACACTTGTGGTAATCTGAACAATTAAGCCCGAGATATCAGGCAAAAATGCATCAGTGTCCTCATGGGAAAGTGATGCCTCTGTGCCCTTTATTTACGTCTGGAAAAGAGCCTTAATAATCTTCTGACTTTTTGTTGGTATGAAACCATTCCATTAGTCTTCAAATGTCAAAACACAGAGGGGGTATAACATTACCATCTACAACATCCGCAAGCAGAACAACCATACACACACACCCTCCTCTTGTCCCCGCTTCCTCCCACACTCTCTCCTTTTATCACTTTACCAGCCACATTACATGATCTTCTCTCCCTCACTCGTTCTTTGTTACTTGGCCTTAAGCTACTTTTTTTTTTTTTTTTACAACCTTTCTCCATTGATTCCCATGTGTTGCAATTATTGAAAGTAGTCCCAGTCAGGAACTACTGTTACATAACAAAACTCAATATTAGTTCAACTTGCTCTCTCATAAATGTAATGTATCCACCACACTGCAGTTGTTGTTCTCCAAATAAGAGCATTTTCTTCTCTTTTCCTTAATCAGTAAGCACACATAATATCAGGAGTTTCTGTTTGTCCTGCTGTCTCCTGTTCACCTGTACTTTTGTACGGCAAGCCTTTTAAAAAAGAAAAGAAGTAGAAAAAGCTGAGGTCTGCCTTGAAGCAACCCGCTGACTGGCTCTAAACAAAACTGTACGACACAGGAGGAAAACAGACACACTGAGGAATGTCATTACTGTGCGAAAACTTGCTAACGTATCCCAATCGGCTCCAAGATATTAGGCAACACCTAACAATTTAAGTGCACAGATACTGTACAGATGGCCCTACACAGACAATCAGACAGGGTTGAAGGGGACATTTCGATAAATTATTCATTTAAATGTCTGGGGAGTAAATATTAATTGTCTCTGAGTCACTGATTGAGTTCAGATGGCAGGTCTGTGCAGACATGTCACTGGTTCAGCCATCTGCTAACAGACGTAAACATTGTGAACTGGATGCTGAGGGCTTAGCTAATAGAAACAAAGTGACATCCCTTCGTCCCTTATGAGTTTGTTTGGAAGACCATCGAAAAACTCACTATAAATATGTGCTTATTGGAAAAAGGAAGTCCTCCAATAAACTAAAAGCTCACACAACCAAACTGTGATGGATCAGCTTGGCAGAACTTCTTCAAATCATTCCTGTTCTGGATGCAGCAGTGCATGACAAGGCCTCGACAGTTCCCGCTGCACTTCCAATTCAATCAAAATACACATAATACAAACACATACCTACTTCAGCAGACTCATGACCCCACCGCACGTTTTTTTAATTAAAAAGCAACGTTCACAGGTTATGTTTTAGGCTGTGGTTTTGTTTCAGTCCAGGAGTTTCAGCTGGCAGATTCGGTTGAATGAGATTGGGCCAAGAGGTGGACCTGCCATATCTTTTCACCAAAGAGATGGCAGGTACGGAGGTATGATGTTAGTGCGTGTGACGGAGTGGCAATGAGCTGTGACAGACCGAGAAAGACAGGCTGAAATAGAGAGAAAAAAACAAGAAGAATAGGGAATGTGATAAGTGCGATTACATCCACATCAGAGACAAGATCCATAAGTGTGTAACAAACTGAGTAAAAGGGAGGAGGATGAAAATGAGAGACAACAAGACAGTGAGTGAATGGAAGGCAAAATAAAGCAAATGTAGGTATTTAAGACCGATCGAGAGCATGTGCATCTGCCAGGGCTTTTCAGGTTTGTGGGATGTTTCAGTTTACAATCGCAGTAGATGTCGCAGTGTTCAGCATGTCCCAGTGTCTCGGCCAGTCTGCTCCGAGTTGGAATTGTTTACAGCTGTCCAGATAACATCAGCAAAACACATCTTTGGGCTCACGCTACAGCCTTGAGCCACCTCTCAACCCATGGTTACTGTCTCCCTCCGTCTCTTGGTCTTCACACGAGTACAAAAGTGCTGCTGTAGACATGACATAAGTATTACAGATGACTGCAGGTAGTGCATCATGAGATTCAATGAGATTGAAGTTGTTTTGTGATGACAACACTGGGGAGGTTGAAAGGTCTCTTTGTGCTGGCGTTTGTGTGTTGAAAATGTTTAACTCAACTACAATACTGAAGTACAAAATTGTGGTACCTATACTTGAGTATTTCTATTTTATAGTAATTGTTATAATTTACTGATTCATTTTGCAGATAGAGATTTTATGTACAAGATTACCCTTATAAAATATTGTGCTTTTACAGACAATATAATGAACATTTAGGAGTATATCTACCAGTAAAATTATGCATGTACATACTCTCATATTGCAGTATTAATTTTACTTAAGGGTCTGAATACTTGTCCCACTAAAATAATTCAGAGGCAATTCTGGGTTTATCAGCACATGCACAAACTTCCAAAATTTTTTAAATAAAGCAATTTGGAAATTCTGGCATGGGAGTATGGGAGCCAGATCATGATCAAATGTTTGGATTATTATGAGTTATTATGCATCAATATGAGTTATACATGTTAGATTAGGTCCCAGAGTGTGGTTAGGGAGGATTTATTTATTAGTACAGGCAGCATGTAAAGAAACTTAAGGCATGCCGTCATTTACAATCCCATGTAATTTATTTTTTTCTTCTTTAAATGTAAACCATCATTGTCTTCGGTATCAGGACAGATTGATGCGCTCATTAATCTTAAATAAACGCTGGGTTTTCCTAATGTTTTGCTGTCATGGGTCCTTTGCGTCACTTTAGTTTTTCTTTTTCCTCTCATCTTGTCTCCACTCGCTTTCCATCCAGGTATGACATCTTTGTTCCGCACAGGCAGGCTTTATATCTGTCTGCACGCTGTCTGCAGGCTGAGGAGGACTTGGGGAACTACCCCTCCACACTTTTATTACCTGAACAATTTTCACGTATGCTGGCTGTTGCTTCAGAGCTGTAGATGAAAGAGACCCAGAGAAACACTAGGTGTGTGGGATCTGCTTGCAGCTTAAGTGTGTTTTTCATTTAACTTGGATATGATCCAAGTCTGTCTTCTGTCATCATTATCATCTTTTTTTTTTTTTTTTTTTTTTTAAGAGTTGATATATTAGTCAGCCTCATCCTCCTTTGCAAACTGTTTTCTTTTCTTTCTTTTTTTAAAGTCCTAATCAGTTGTGAGTATTCTTTCTCTCTTTTATTTAAACCACACTTCCACAACCAACATGGCTTTTTGTAAAATGTTGCCTGTTCTCCCCCTCAACTTTTAAACCCGGTTTCATTTTCAGGTTCATACTTCTGATCTGGATCCTTTCTTTTTCTGTCTACAGTTCCTTGTTTCAGTCCTCCTACCCTGCCTCAGCGCACAGTATCACTTATCGCTCTCTCTCCCCTGTCTTTGTCTTCATCCCTCTACATTTTCCTCCTCTCCTCCTTGTCTTTATGAGCAGTAATGATTATCTGTTGGTGGGGCCGAACTATAGATCTGGCCAGAGAGAAAGGCAGGCCAGAGGCGGTAAAGCCTGTTATTCTTTCCTCCCCTGTGTCTGGCATGTGTGGAGAATGGAGGGAGATTTGGAGCCTGCACTGCTGTAATTTCAGCCCTTCATTCTGATTCAGCCGGTAGGAGTGGGAAGGTAAGCCCAAGTCTGTGATAAGGGGAGGGAATGGGCGTGAGAAGGGGCATTTGCTGCTCTTTGTTCTACTTTCAGACCACCTCACTTTACCCCCACAGCATGTGGCATGATTGTTCATGAGAATAGAAGTGATTCCCCTGGCTGCTAATTAATGAGTCTGATCCAAACACCTGTAGGAATCTGATTATGGCTTTGTTTCTTCTATCTACCACTCTATACTCTAGTCTAGCGTCTTGAACATTTTGATTTGTATCAAAGAATTGTGAGACAGGATTTGTGCTTGAATTCAACAGTGGGAAAAAAAAATTCATAAGGAGTCAAAAGACCACAAAGACTATATAATTCATGAGACTTAAGCTACCTGACCAATAGTAATAGCTATTTAGGAAATACGAGGAACGAGGCAAACAATGTTTCACACAAACTGTAGTTGGTGAATCTGTAGCAAGACGGAGGGCTTGGTTTTGTTAAAAAAATGTTTAATACCTGGAACCATACCCCGACTTCAACACTGGTTCCTGAACAATGCTTTTTTCAGAAACAATTTTATAAAAATCCATTGTGAAGATAAAGGAAAACTACACATTGTGGTACTGTTTTTCCATTCTCATGCAGTTTAGAGGGGGAGAGTGTAACCAAGATTGCTTTCTGTAGCTACAATTAACAGATGTCCCCAAAATGCCTCACATGCAGATAATTAGCAGAAGCTATAATTTACAGATGTCCCAATGTTCCCTGAACGCCTCACATTCTATCTCTAAATGCAACAAGTAAAAAAAAAGAATTACAAAACATCTGTGTACAAATCGAGTTTATAGACAGAATATCTCAATGGTTTTTTTTTTTTTAACATGAATAACTTTATGGTGGCTCTGTGGTGTTTTAAACATGCATGTTTAAAATTAACTCTCCAAAATGAAAGACTTAATATGACTAATCTATGCTATTTTGTCTGTTTCAGCATCATACAACCACAGTCCAAATCAAGTGCAACTTCTGTTTTAAGGAACTTTTAGTGAGGCTCACCACATGAAGGCACAGTTTATGAACTGAATGCATGTGTATGTGTGCATTTGTGTTAAACCACGCTTGCAGATGTGTAAGTTTGTTTTGTTTTGTGTGCAGCACCTGAGTGTGAGAGAAAACCTCAGATTCTGTTGGATCAAACAGAATTAAAAAAAAAAAAAAAAAAAATCTGTGCTGAGAGGTCCAGACCCAAGCACAGGTGTGTACACTCTGAGGAAAGGTGCCTTGTGTATGTGTGACTGGTGGGGGGTATAAGAGGGTTAGCTTTTGGATGGTTGCCAGGTTCCCCACTCACCCCCAAGCTGGATCTGGATTCCTCCAGTCAGCAGCAGGCTTTGCATGCAAGGAGGGAATCTGCTGTAGGCTGAGAGAGGATGCATGCATTATGTGGTGTCTATCAAAGATAATTGTAAGTTAAGGAAACTTTGTGCTATTGAAGATATGTCAGTTTCAATAAAGCTACCAATGCCCTCCAGCCCTCCTCTCCCTGTTCTCTCTTTTCACTCTGGCTTCTCTCTTGCTCCTTTCTCCTATGTGTGACTGCAGTGCTATAGCTTCTCTTGTGTGTTTGTGTAATCTGTTCTCTCTGGGTCTCTATGGGGTGGATGTTGTGTGGCTCTGGTCCTATCTGGTGGTAGATCAACTTCCTCCTGGCTCATATGTTTGCAATCAATCAATAATTTTGTCATCCTGATTATTCATACTGCAAATATACAACTCTGTACACATCTATTGCATGTCTGTTCATCAGTTATTCCTCCCTTTGCTCTTCCTGAGATTTATTCCATTTTTCCTGCACAGGTTTTTGGGGGAATGTTTTTTCTTACCCAATACAAGAGTCAAAGGACAGAACATGTCGGGCACTGATTTAAGTTTCATGGAGAAAATCTGATTATAATTATATATATGTAAATATAAGAATAGATACAGTATACATATTAAACCAGGTTTAATAGAGACTGATTGAAATTCTCAGGGCTGTGCAAAGACTTGTGAGTTAAAAAGGGACACAGAGTCTGCAGGACCTGGAATGTGTGTTTGGCACATTGCCTGAATCCAGGAGAACATCAAATAACTGCTTCAAGGTGATCAGCCATTCCATCTTCTCATCACACAGGCTGAGCTGTCCAGGATCCTCATCATTAGAAAAAGAAACAAAGGACGAGAAACACCTAGCAGCCATTTTAAGCCCTGCCCTGACAAGTAGAGTTCTGCTCCAACACCAAACTGATCCCTCCTCCGTTTACTTTTCCAGTTTTAAAAAAGTAGTACAAAGTTACATAGGCATACACCGAGGGGTATTGTAAGGCAATACCAAGCTGGGTTTTTCCCCTTTCACAAGTGCTGCAGTGGAACATTAAAAAAAAAAACTCAGACAACACACCCTTGGCATGAGAAATGTGTTAAAAAAGAGCAGCTGAAAGGTGCATTGTGTAAGGTATTCTTTGGGGAGTTCAGTCTAATAATCGCTGAGTTGGGTGGGTTTATTTTCTAAATAAGACATCAAGGGGCCGTGTATTAATCATGGTCCATGTAACCCTGCTACACTTCTCCCCCCCCCAGTGGAAAAACATCACTGTGGTCAGAAAGAGTTTTACCCCACCATGTCCGGCTCTCATGTCTCAGGGCCCCCCCCCTCCCTCTCTCCCAATGTATACGTACCCATGTACACGTACATGCATGAACACATAAACACATGCGTAGACGATTGGTGTGTTTTCAGAGAGCAGCAGAGTACAGTACACACAGGTAGCGCTGTTCTGAAAGTGCAGAGGACGAAAGTGTTACCTAATGGCTGAATACGTGCTGCAGTGAAAGGAGCTTTGTGAGGATCCTCTTTAGCTCTTACAGTGCTTTGGTACCTCATCATCATCTCTTCTCTTCGTAAGGGGGAATTTCTAATCTTTGCACTCAGTTCGGAACCACACTTGTGTCTTATCAGTGCACTGATTGTGCAATTAAAGGTCGAACAATGCAGTGACTGAATTTGTTTGCGTGGTTCCACTCCACTGCCACCAAAGCATGACACTACATCAAGCCGCATTGAGGCCTCTTGATATTGTTTATTGTTAAGCCATGACGTTTCCTCTGTGCTGCAGCCAAACATCTCAGTTTGGCCAAGGCCTGGCTTGCCACAGGCTCCACTGCTGGACAAGAGGCCTGCAATTATAGCTCACTTCAAAGATGCCAGTCAGTCAAAGACAGCATTCATGCATTTATTTTGGCAAACCCCATCCACTCCCCCTTTTCTTGCCTCCTCACCTTTCCACCTCCCACCCCCTTGCCCTTCTTCCTCCTTTCCCACCAACCCTCAAGCTTGTTTAGATGAGCGATTAAGTAGAGAAACAAGTGCAAATGGAGTTTGGTTTGGCACACTTCACTATTGACACACAGTTTACTGAAATATCTCCATGCGTAGTTTTCCCCTCACCTAAATTTGGCCGTGGTGGATGTCGGCAAAGATGAGGGGAGGAGGAGGTCTCATGTGCCCAAACAGGGAGGCTTTAGTCCTGGGCACAGAGACCATCCTCTGCCCCCTTCTCACCCCACCTCCTCCAGCTGATCCAGAAATAAAACCCAAAGAGTGGGGGCAGGAGGACATGTTTCACCCCAGGCCATCTGCTCTATGCAAGCTATGAGATGTTCAATTAACATGGTAAACTGATAGTTTGCCATGTCAACAGAGCACTGTATCACCAAGTATCAAGTTTTGCCCTCGTACAATTGAACCCCCCCTTTAAACCACAAAGTAGGTATACTTTAACTGTCAATGACAAATTTAAAGAAGTGTTTATTTACAGGCCATTACATTTTCTGCCAAGGTTTATTTGATCACAAGAATACTGTGTATGCAGGGGACTAATAATAACATTTTCTAAAACTTGTTTTAGCTGGTGAACTTAAAAGTGGCCTGGCCAGAGATTTAAATGGGGTGGAACAGCTGCTATACTCTCTTCATACATTTCACTTTATTGAAAGGGCATCATCGAGCAAATAAGTGATCATATTTCAGAAAATTCCAGTTATCTACCATCTGCTGGGTCAGACCTAGTCTTGTAAACTTTGATCCTGATCCAGTCTGAGGCGCACGTGTCATGTACATGTGTGAGAGCATGTGCTAATTTGCTCTGTTTTTGAGTTTGTGTATGAGTATTGTAGGGCTCTGAGTGGTATGTGCAGGAGTGTCTGTAAATGTTTGTTGTTAAAGCAAACCAGACACCTCAGCCCCACTGGGCTGGAGCTCCACCATCACACCCCCTGGAATCTGAAACCCGATGCTGGAAGTTGGGCAGCCAGAGTGATTAGGGGGACCCACCACGCTGGTGGTGTTACAGTTTGGCTCAGGTGTCCCATTCGTCACACCACAGACTGGCCCCTGACCACACCACCCCCGGGCCGACACCCTGGTCACAGCACTATCTCTGAGGCGGAGTCAGGTGGCCCAGGGACCTCTCTGTAGGAGCCTGTATGGCTCCCATGGGTCCAACTTATCCATCCATCTGCAGAGGCTCCTCTAACTCGTTAAAAAGCACAGACCTGTGGTGCTAAATCACCAGGCTGTCACACACATCATACACACCTGGTGGGACTTGTATCCCCGCAGAACAATAACTGTCACAGAGAGGATCTTGTGTGGACACTGAGAAGTGGAGTGAACATTTTAGGCTGGCGAACAGAGAGATCAAATCTGATATACCAGCGAATGCCCCACACACACACACACACACACACACACACACACACACACACACACACACACACACACACACACACACACACACACACACACACACACACACACACACACACACACACACACACACACACACACACACACACACACACACACACTCCATCTTGGTCTGACAGCAGAGGTAGTTATGGCTTCAAACCACAGTGAGTGGCTCCACATAAAGGCAGCTTTGTTAAAATGCACTGTGCTCCAAATACCATGCAGCTCACAACCTTAGAGGAGAGAGAAGGCACAGCAAGGAGAGACAGGATTTAAGTGTGACCACAGCTGTTAATGCAAAGGTGGAACCTTACTGCTGCTCACCTGGAAGGGAAGTTTTAAACAGGTATAAATGACTCTAAAGAGCTGTGCACTCACATTTACACATGTTGTGTACACATTTACAAAAGCACACAAATTCAAACAGTCCCTCTGGGCTTTCTGTGTTTGGCAAGCCACCTCATTTTCATCAATGTGTGATCATGAAGTTCTCTTTCATTTCTATCCTTTTGCCAGTGACATACCTGACAACTTGCAGAAGTGTGTGCGTGTCCGTGTGTATTTGGCATGCTTTCTAGTGCAGACTTTAACTTTGCACACAAAAATACAATCACTCACAGACTTGTCATTGTCTTCTCTCTACTTTTTGGCTGCCATCCAGGCAGGGCTCAGGATGAGAAAGGTTTACTCTTTAAAGTTTGCTGTCCTGGACTGCACTTTTTTTTTTTTATAGAACTCATAATAGTCTTTCTTCGCAGCACTATTTGTTTTTATTCTATTTTGAAATGATTGTTTATTATTCTCTTCAAAGTACCTATTTAGGAGTAATAATGTGTTAATACTCAGTTTCAAACATAATTATTTAAATAGGAATGGATTATGATTTAATTGGAATAGTCATTACAATAAAACAAATTTTTTAACTAGTGTTTATGCAGTATACTCTTCTTATTTCCCTCGTCTAGCTTCCTTTTGCCAACTGGCAACAAAAAAGGAGGAGAAGAAGAATGTGATACTACCAGGCTCAGATGCTACAAACATCAGTAGCATGCAAAAACAACTACAGCCATCAAAAACTCACAAAAAAATGAAGAAAAATAAGGTTCAGTGTAAAGTCTATCAGATAAAGCCAAGATGTCATAAGTCTACCACAGCTATGGACAGTCATTTGAGAGCAAAGCAGATGGTCCATCCACAGATCAACAATTAATGGCTAACTTTGATGTTCACCCCGACGATTAAGGTAAAGACATCAGTTTAGTCAAAGGTGAGGGTTTTTGAAGTTTGATGGCATTAACCTGAGATTAAGGCTTCAGCGAATGTCATTCTCTGTCTTTCTGTGTGTGTGTGCATGTGCAGTGGTATGGGGGAGGGGTTTTGAATAATTGTCTAACAGTTCAGAGCGAATATTGAATAGTATTTTTGCTTGAAATGCCCATTTATAATTGAGTTCATACTAAACAGCTGCCATTTGCAATTTCATATAGCCTACCGTCATGGACAGATTATGACACAACAGGCCCCTGGCCATGTAAAGGCTCCGCCATCCCACCGAACTGGGACCAAGACACCTGCATCTCTTTGTGGACATGTTGTGTCTCTTTGTGGATGTTTTTTGGTTGGTTCATTGTTATCTTGTACTTCTCTGTGGTTCTATGATTGACTTTCTAACAAAATATTTTACAAATCACTTCATATAGAAAATGTGGTTAAGGGGTCACTGTAACTGTACTGAGGGGGTTTTCGTGGCATCCTGGCCATTTCTGTGACCCCAAACCTGCAAAAATAAGGATGGATAGCTTTGTTTGATGTTTTTAATTTTGGAATAGCGTTGACTACAGCTAGAAAAAGTTTAATTTAGATGAAAGGATAAAAAGAATATTCTCATGAGAGTTATCGTAACACACAAGTTTACCACCAAACTTGCCCCATCAGCTGCTCCATACCAAACACCAGCAAGAAGAGAAAGGCTACTAACATATATTTTTAAGCAGAAATAACGACAACAACAACAACAATAACAATGATAATAAACTTTTCTGATAATTATTCTCGGTCAAGAAGTAGACAAACGACTTTCTATGAAAGGTGACCTTTGACTCCCTCACACCCTCCCGTCACGGTCGTGCCTTGAGGCCGCATTGTTAATAGCTGTCTCTGCTGGTATGCAGCGAGCATGAGCAGAACAGAGACAATCCTGCCAACACAGGATGAAGAAAAAAAAACTCTTGCCCTTGTGTGCATTGGGCCTTGCAAACACCTAGGTGGTCCTGATGGGGAGAGAGGGAGGCAGAGAGACACGGGAGTATATAGGCGGACAGGAGTTATGTGGGAGGGGGACTCTATGTCAACAAAAGGGGAAATAATTGGCCTCTGTAGCCCGTGGGCTTCGTTGTGGCAGCCCGGGGGCCCGCTAGGGTTGGGTGGGGCATGGCCCTGGCATTACACACAATTAGGGCAACAAGGGGGTCAAATAGGGAGGCAGGGGAGGTCCCAGCCCTGTCATTCATGAAAGGGATGTCTTTGTGCCCCAGGCTAAGCCAAGGCGAGGCCTGGGTCACGGGGAAAGGCGCTGAACTAGGACTCTGTCTGGAGATGAAAGCTGTGATGTGAGTGTCTTGCTGATCTGAGACAAGGATGATGCAGCAAATTACAGAAGAGGAGTTGAGGATGAGTGGGTTAATGGGGGACTTGGGGATATTGACAATTGGGAGTAAATAACTGTTAGATGGGGCACTGGAGAGAAGAATTTGAATCACTTGGTACAAAAAGTCAAGAAGCTTTTTGTTTCTTTTCTTTATCTGCTACTTCTTCTAACCTTCCACCTTTCTTCAGCCTTAATTAATCAAACATGTTCCCCCTCTATACCTGTGAAATCCACTAAAACCTACTCAACAGGTTTTCGTGTCTGTGGGCAGGCTCTGGACAGTATCATTAGCCAGGCTGCAGGGTGGCAGCCCACTAGCCCCTCTCTGACTTGACCCCCTCCTTGACCTCCTCCTAATGTGATAAACATTCCCAATCAATGGAGGAAACAGGGTGGAAGTGGCTGGGGATGTGAACATGACCTCCTGGTTGGCTTCAAACGACCAGTGATTCCCTGTTTACACCTAATCCTCACCATATTCACTAACCTCAGCCAGAGATGGAGCGAGGTCAACTAGTTCAAACCTGACGATGCAACAAAATGTGTTCATCTTATTCAATGTTTCTCTTAAGACTGCCAAAAACATCGGCAAGTTTGCCGAGACAATTTTGCTTATTGGTGCAAATGAGCTTTCGTTTCTGAAGTTCTTGGTAAATCAGGATCCGTTTTTATACTCTCTGCCAGGGATCATTCACAGCCGTACTGTATATACATGTGTGAAGTTATGAATACCTTTCATAGATAAGTCTTTGAATATTGAACCTCATAGCTATCTGATTACACTATATGTTTTAAGATGATAGATGCATTGTGAAAATTATGTGTATTTTTTAGCATTTAGATCGAGAAATAACATTTGTTGACCCATACAAATTAAACATATGTTTAAATGTGCAATAATATTCCCAGTACTATATGAAAATATTGATCATATAATGTTATATTGATAGAAAATAATAACAATACTGTTTAGTGATTGTTTTTTTGGTGCTAAATCAACAATTTAACTGTGATTAATTTAAATGAGGATATCATTTATGAGATAAATTATTTCTTGCTTAGGCTGATGGTCAGTTTGTTTAAAGTGTGCGTGTTACATAATACTGCCATGACTGCATAGCCAGACCTGAAGTCTCTTCGTTGGCTTCCATTCATATCATCAGCTTTGCTCTGACATGTGTGTGTCAGGGCACAACGACACCCCCCCTGCAGATGAAATTTTACAACTTTGTAGATATTTGCAAACAGTATATACCCAACATCTCGCTTTCTCTCCGCCGAGGGCTGGAGAGGGCTTCTCACGTTCCACATGAATGACTTCATGTAATGAGAGACGAGAGAGAGCGGGAGAGTAAGAGATTGGCACTCAAAGCCAGGGTCCATGTTACATGTTTTCAGAGGAAGTGCTTGAACAATCTAACGTCACAACAAACAATACGCCATACCCCTGTCTACTTTTTTCACCAGTCCCTCTTCCCTTACCGAGCCACTTGGCTTTGCTTAACAATATCTTTGAAAGTCCATTTGTGAGTTTAACGGTCTGTTTTCAGCCTGAGGAATTGGTCCCCCACGTAACTCTATCTGTGACAGTTCATGCTGCATTACTTTTACTTCTTCAGTACCTCCTTCCACTGGACCCAGTGCAGCTTACCCTCTCCCAGTAACACCATGCTGTCTCATAGCTGATAGACACACGTACAGTAATGGCACATGCGCCCCTGAAGGAATTCACGGCTGGAAGTAACAAAATATATGTCAGAGCTCTCCTTTTACTAAAGCCTTTCGCTGTTACCTCTGACAGTTTAGAACATGATCAAACAAGACTGGACAGGAAAGTGGGATAGCATTTAAGTTGGGGGCAGTCAAAGTGTGTTTCTCTGGAGATAAAAAGGGGATGGGGGATTGTATCTGTAGCCCCCCTGGGGAGCAGGCAGGGCTGCTTCTAAGAACGAGTAGGGCTCAAGTTTTGTCAACGGGCATCAATCTCTCTTGTCTGTCAGCTCTATAACTCCCAACCCCTGACCCTGCCCCACCCTATAATGGCCTGAGTTACAAGCTTTCCTGGATGGGGATTGGTTGTCAAAGAGGTCCAGCTGAGAGACAGTGGAGACAGTAATCTGGCCTGTGATGCCACTGTGTCTCACAAGGATGGAGCTCATATTGCTCTGGCCTCTCTTCTATCCTCTATCTTCTCTAATGTTGTCCCTTATTACTGTTCTTTTACCCCTTTACTGATAATAACACACCCTCCTCTACTATCGCTTATCTCTTGGTCATATCAGTTCATTTCCCCTTCCTCACTCTTCAAGGTACAAAGTGTCTTCATCCATCTCTCTTCTGTGACCGAACAGTCTGTCAGTGAGCTACCTCTGAAGTGAATGATGGTGTTGTCATTGAACAAAGAGTGTTGCTTGTTCTCTACACATCCACTGAGTCTGGTCTAAGAGCTCAGACTCTGGGATCTTAGAGTCGGGACAGTGATGAGAGTGTGTGTGGGGTAAGATACAGTGGGATCACAGAGACAAACTGTCGAGAACATGACAAACCACTTGTGGCATGGTTGTCTCATTGCATTTCTCTGAACTATTAATCCTTGCAAGGCTGTGCGACACTGCTGGTCTCTCTCAAAGGGTCTCTGTCAACAGTTCACAGCGCATCTCTGATTCCCTGCACTGCTGCATTCATCTTTTTCTTTCAGCCAGTACATTTTGGCATGGAGACAGTGACCGTTGTTTTTTCTGGGGTAGGGTATGAGGGCAAACAGAAGGCAGGCAGGGGTTATTGGGGTGAGAGGTGGGAGGTGTTGAGGTACTCCAGCTGTAATGGTACTCAAGCGTCTATCCTTTATCTTTGTCACTCTCTGCCTCCCCTCTCACCATCTCCCCCCATCACTCACTGTCTCTTGTCCATCAGCGTTGTGCAGCTTCCTGATTAAAGAGAGTATCTCCTTAATGCCCCCTTAAACTAGCAACCCCCTTCTCATACTCTTTTCTCCTCTTACTCCATCTTCTTCTTTCCTCTCTTTCATTTCTTCTCCCCTCCCATGTTAGGCGGCCTGGCTCACTTCCATCAGCTTGTCTGTGGAATCTGTGAACTGAGCCTTGGTATGCACTCGGCATGCTCAAACTAAATGCTTTTCCATTCTCCTTTATTTTTATTTTCCCTTCATCCTCCTTTGGATTTAAGAACTCTTGTCTTGAGCATTGCTTTCCCATGAAACAGGTGGCAAACTCTGGTACTCGTAAGTCATGACTGGACTGAGTGGTTAGTGTACTGACTGAAAGAAAAGAGGAGAAGAAATAAGACCTGTAGTCATTTTGTTTTTATCTACAGTTCTTCTGTTCTTCAACACAATTTCAATTAAAATCCCAAGTCAGCTCTTGTTTGTCATTAAGAATGGGACAATGCACCTGGTTAACCCAGCCTTTTGTCCCTGCTGGCCAGTGATCAGTGAGATGCAGCTGACATCGGCACCACTATAGCACTTAACGAAAGACTCAAATCAAAGGCAGAGTAAGCCTGTATGATGGTGTATTTCACTCACAAACAGCTCTCTGAAGCAGGAGGCCCTACCCTTATGCGGGGACCCTCAACCATCATCAAATCATCTGTGGCAGCTTTGATGCTTCATTCAGTTGATGGCCCATTGTCACAGCTCCCTATTCACCAGCACCTGGGTGGGGTAGCACAGTTAAACCTTTCTGCTGTGTTATCAAAACAAGTGCATGACCTTATTCAGGGGGCAAGAGATTGGGGGGGGGTGAGTTGAGTGAGTATAGTAAGAGAGCAGTAAGTGCACAGAGAAGCTTTCTTTCCTAGTAGGATAGGCACGAGTGCAAAACATTTAAGTCAAAGTCAAATCCAAAAAGCATTCTTAGTATTGCCACTTTGCAATACTTTTTAAATGTGCAGGCATACAGATCACAAGGACAAACTAGATAGCTTTTGATGTAAACCTTTTCTTAATCTCATCTAAACCACAACCTGACCTCTGTCATCACCGTTTAATCCCTCCTTTGATAGCAATGCACCAAGGCTGCAACTAGAATTGCAGAGATCGACATCATTTCATGAAGGGATAGAGATGGAAAATGCTGACGATACTGCAGTGGTGGAGCACTGAACAGCTGAGCAGGGCAGCCATGGGCAGCAGTGGGTAAGACATGCTGGCACCATCACCTTGCGAGCATCCACGCCTGGTCGTGTCAGCTGTGTGAATGTATCCTCAGACGCCAGCCAGCATGTCCCCTGGGTGCCTCCTCACCTCTTTGGCCGTGGTTGAGGGTGGGGTTGTAGGGGACAGAGTCCTCCTTCATCACCTCAATGTGGGGATGGGACCAGCGCCCAGAGTGGCCATGCCCAGCCAACTCCATCCTTTGCTAAGCCACAGCACTGGGCAGAGCAGCTAGGGGGCTCTGGACCCAGTGGCTACAGAAAAACTCAGAGAAAATGACTCTCCATGAGCTAAACTGGCATGAGTAAACATGTAGAAATCTATGAAAAGGTGCGTGCTTCTGGACAGAACACACACACATAGGTGCCTGTGCATGTACGTGCATGCACATCACACATTCCTAAATTAGTTGTGCTGTGGAAAAATTGCTGTTTGGAAATGATAACAACAATAATTGAGGCTTTGCTTTTGACCCTCATGTTGGTCTTTCTGAAAATAGGGTATGAGCGTGAGAGGGGGAGAGGAACAGAGACAAGGTTGGTGGTTCAACTTGGTGTCTTTGATGCACCGTTGTTCCGCTGGCCAACCTCTCTTTGCTGTGCAGTCCTGCGGTTTGGCTTTGGCTCCACGACCCTCTTCACAGTCCTCTGGCCCAACTTTGCCACCGCAGGTGAACTTCTTTAGCACGTGTCAATATTGGTTTAGGATTATTTCTAGAAGTCTAGAAGGATAAAATCCCTTTAGAGATTACATAGCTGACACAAAATAATGAGGAAGAATCCGAGGAACCGTAGAAGAACCATTAATGAATATTTATTATTTGCATAACAAACACAGATGATTAAACTCAGGCATACTGTGGGCAGCTAAATTTGGGTGTAGCAACATGGTGTCCTGGGCAACCTCAGCCCAGAATAGCCTGCGTTGAAGAGAGGAGTCACAGTGGTGTGTTAGGTTCCTTTGCTTACACATGAGGATGGGAGTTACGAAAACAGAGTGAACAGAATTAAGTCCTTCCACCCAGGGATAATCCTTGATAAAAAGGTCTGACGTCTGACTCAGCAAATGAATGCAAATGAAATTTAGCATTCCTTTTCTGGAGAGAATCAACTGGGAAGCATGGGCGCTGACCAGGCGGTCAGGTCATTCATACATAATCAAAGTCAAAAGATTTTACTCATTCTCTTAAAAAAAAAAAAAAAAAAAAAAAATTAAGAATGTACTGTGTTGTGGATGAGCTGTACTTCCAAGATCTCTGAGTGATTCCTAGGTGGGATGTCTTCCTGGCAGGCCACACGTTTGGACCAGTCAGCAATTAGTCAGATAGTTCTTAAATATGGTTAATGCATTACAGCCATGCAGTCTTTGGGGATAGAAGTTCTTTCTTCTTTTCTTTACTTCAGTGGATGAGGCTATTCACTCCATCCTCAGCCTGTCTGTACTTGATTAGTTTAGACTGAGGCCTAAATTTCTGACCTTCATTTTAGACATTTCAGGCATGTATTCTTCTTTGACTATTAATCCACTATTTTTAGCTAACTTTCTGACTCATGTTAACCAGTTTTCAATATATGGACACATTGTTTTAATCAAATCATCAAAATTAGTTATTCAATTTCCATGTGTCCCCCCTGGGATACAGGTAGCCAACATAAACTTAGATGCAACAGGCCATTGTTAACTGTGGAAGGTATTTATTGATATCACTTTATCACTGTTAAATTAACATTAAAGTGACAACTTTATTTTTGTATTTGTCTTGGAAACGTATAACAGATTATTGGCCGATCCTTTCATGTCTTCACTAGGGATATCAAAGAGTTGAAAGAGCACGTGAGGCGCTCTGTTTGTCAAGCTGATAATGACTGAAGCAATACAAATAAGCTCTTCCAAGTAAGGCATTGCAGGTTAAAATCTATTTACTACAGGGCTCTCAAGTTCAAAAGTGCAATTCCTACATGACACCTGAACTGGGTGACCAGCAGAGCCACGGCATTGTGTGGTGAGTCAACAGATATTGTATTATCACCTTACATTGGTCTGTTCAGATCAGTGATGGAAGTTATGTAACCGTTGCACTGTACCACACGCAGTGTAAAATAATGACATTCTGCTCAGGGCACATTTATCTTTGAATAGATCAATTACTGATTTGATCATTTTATCTGAATCTGACAACAAGAGGAGAGTCACCTGGAAAACCGGATTGAGGTATTTTTATGTAGAGTGTGTTTCAGTTATTGTGTATGCGAGAGTGTGTTGTGTCAATAAAGAACTGTGGTTGCCCCACTCTCCTTTTACTCTCCTCGTCGGCTGTTCAAGAGAAGAGTGGAAAGTCTATAAGCCGAAGTTGGAAACTACAACCACAACCAGCCATTGCATAGGACACTTATTCATAGACACACACACACACACACACACACACACACACACACACACACACACACACACACACACACACACACACACACACACACACACACACACACACACACACACACACACACACACACACACACACACACACACACACACACACACTTGAGGTGGGGAACAAGAACAGCAGCAGTAGCAGTAAATTGGTACAGGCATCCGTCAGAAGCCCCATGAGTCACCCACTGGAAAACGTACAGCTCTCCAAAGCCAGAGTAGATATCCATCAAAAGTGATTGCGGCCAGTGTGAGCTCCTACAAAAACACAGTTCGATATATGCAGTCATGTCCACACATACACACAAGCACACGCTTACTTGCACATACTAAATACATGCCCGTGCATGCAGACACACACACACACAACACAGAGATTTCTGTGGTGTTGATGGTAAGGCGGTAGAGGGATAACGAGGGAGATGTTGTCCAAAAGGGAAGACAGCGAGGTAGGGGGAGCCATGTATAACCACTGCAGAGCCTTCATGTGGCTTTAAATGAAACCAATTTTACTTGTGAGGTCACCTGACAATATAAACACTGAGTCAAGAGTCAACCTCAAATCAATCTCCTCTTCTTTGATACTTTTTGTAAGCTCAAGCCACTAATTGAGAAGTCAGGCGCTGGCACCTGTAGAAACTGAGTGTGGAGCATGGTGCAGAGTAACACCGATAGGTAGAATTGATCCAAGAGATTACTGATGATATAGTCTGCCACACTAGAAAAGCCTGAGATCTCTCCAACCAGCTCCTGACAAAAAAGCAGAGAAGCGTCTGATACATAAGGGTATTCAAGCCTGTTTCCGGTGAGTTTGATGAGATAGTGGAGACGGTTCTGACACCAGCATACAGACATTTTTCTTGGTTGGATCCTTCACTGCTTTTCTGCTCGACTTTCATCATTCCTCTGAACTGCATATCTGATCTCACATATGGTCGCGATGCATTGCACACTTTTGCTACACACGGACCCAAATCATGTGGCCCATGGGAGAACACAAGGAGAGGCCCATGAAGAGTTGTTCATCGAAGGATCTAAATGGTGAGGTACAGTAAAACTGTTGCTGGTCCCGCCACCCAGCCCGCTGCGTCAGCTCTGCCATTCCAGCCAAATTTAACAGCTTTGATTAACAGTGTATCGTCATAACAAAACTTCCCCCTGTGCTCCAAGTAAAGGTATTTACCCAGGCTTAAGGTAGGGTTTACATTTGACTATGCTTGTGCTAATTTGCAGGATTATCTGTCTGACCTTCAAACCATCGTCTAGAAATGAGAGAATTACAAATGAAACTCAAAAGGCACAGAGCAGACTCTTGTTGTCACAGCTGATCATGAGCTGATGTAAGTGAGTCCATTTTCTTTTTTTTTTTTTTTTTTTTTTTTTATGTTTGTGCCCTCCACAGGCTCCTGCTCACCCTACAGAGGGCCCAACTGTTGTGTCGAGCTCTGTGTTTTGTGCTGCGTGGTCAGGCAGAGCGGCGCTGCATAGATTCCTGAGACGTCAGACATTCTAGTGTTTGTGGGGCCAGCGGCTGAGGCCCGCGCCTCACACATGACCTCCTGGAGGTCGGCAGGTCAGATCCCGTGATAATCCTGTCCTCATAGCTGCATGATGTGCACACGTTTGTCCTCTCCTTATGCTAGAGAGGTTAAAGTTGGGAGCATGTTTGCACCCCAGAGTGTGTTTGCTTGTGGAGGTTTTTGTCCGTTATTGCTGGTAGTTCACTGTGGTGGAAAACACTGCGCGCTGTATTTGACAGATGGCTTCCTATCTTATTTCCATGCTCCCGCACTTTATTCATATCCTGCAGCCCTGATGTAAGTGTGTTAGCATGTACATGTCTTACATCTTGGTCCGTGTGTGTGTGTGTGTGTGTGTGTGTGTGTGTGTGTGTGTGTGTGTGTGTGTGTGTGTGTGTGTGTGTGTGTGTGTGTGTGTGTGTGTGTGTGTGTGTGTGTGTGTGTGTGCAAAGGGATGAGTGAGCAATTTATCCTGCAGGGGGTCAGAAGGCCCACACCTGAGGGAGATCTGCAGAGAGCATCGCTGTCATGTGCAGATGCTAGAACAGAGAGATGAAACATAGAACACAGGCTCCGACTCCGCCCCCACACATTGTTATTTCAAGCTTTTCTCATCATGTCGAGGAAGAGGGGAACAATGCACAACACACATGCTAGCTTGGCGCACTCACTGAGAGCAGCACAGTCAGCTCTTTAAGCGAACAGAAGAAAGAGAAAAATCAAAGGGCAGAGAGGCGAGGAGAAGGAGGGACGGGATGAAAGCTATAGACAGCAGGGGAGATAAAGCACCTTATCCGCAGAAGCGTTACTCTTCACTCCTCCTCCACTGCTCATACACTAGTGTGATGCAAAAACGTGCATCAACACGACACAAGCTGGAGGCAACATTTCTGTACTCCCTCTTTAGCTTTTCAACAGGTTTTTTTTTTTTTTTTCTTTCTTACATTTGCCAGCTCTGTTTCACAGAGCCTGAGAGAAGTAAGGCGGGACAAGGAATGAAAAAACTGATAGTTGATTATGACAAAAGGAAGTCGTGAACTGTTGCGGAAAAGTCAACAGAAGAAATTTTCGCTTGGTTTGCGCAGGGTAAAAATATATTTCCCTTCTCTGACCCCACCCCACCCCACCCCACCCCACCACACACACACACACACACACACACACACACACACACACACACACACGCATCCTTCCCCAGTTGTTAGGAAGGAATGCCTCTCCTGTACATCTAACGGCAGTTGGGATGATTGATCAGGTGGCAAAGAGACTAGAGTCGTGATAGAGTCTACAGTCTGTGCGGGCATATTTGTGCATGCATGTCCATTAAGCATGTCACATACACATGTGTACCACTGGCATTTGTGTGTATGTATGTATGTATGTATGTATGTATGTGTGTGTGTGTGTGTGTGTGTGTGTGTGTGTGTGTGTGTGTGTGTGTGTGTGTGTGTGTGTGTGTGTGTGTGTGCGTGTGCGTGTGCGCGCGCACACCGCCTGTTTGCGCGTGTAAATTCCTTGTGCATACATGTGTGTTGAGAGTGGCTTTACAGCAATGGAGACACCAGGACACTTGGCACCACACTGACGTGACCCAACACTCGACCCTGCAGGACTTCAGTGACAGTTTGACATGAAAGATGGAGCACAGAAGATGGACCATCAACAGGGAGTGAGAAAACTATACCACCTCAGCTTATTGCTGCAACAACAGCCTTCACTTCAATTTTACTCTGAAAAATCAGCCTAACTGAAACACAGAAATAATAAAGTCAGATAGCATGCTTCTGTACAGAAATTCCTTTTTACATTCAATTGGAGTTCGTCACTGTAAATGTGATTCTTCCTCACAAATCCAACACCTTTAAACTACAGTATGACAACATTCATAGAGAGGAGGGAAAACACCTAAAGACAACTTCAGGCACTTGTGTAACAAACTACAAGAAGAAACTTGATATCTGTGTGCATTTCCCTCCTGGGAACCATCCAATGTTGAGGCATTTTGGTGCTTCTCCTCCAAATGCAATATGCTTCTGTGTAGTGTTTCTCCACGGGCAAGCTCTTCCCTTCTCTTTCATCTTTCTCAGTTTTTCTTCTAAACAAATTTTCTCAAAGAAATATTTCTTGGCAGAGTTCAATTAAACCTTGAATAAACCTCAATAGGCTTGGGATTTTGGACTGAAGCCAGTGGGCTCATCTAGCTTTGGCATTTAACCCCCTCTACAGGAGAACAAGATAGCCAGCTTTTTGAGACTTTCATTCAGATGCTATCGGTTCAACAGGCACATCATGATGTTTGAGTTACAAAAGCTTCAGCACACTCCTGGTTTCCTAGGAAACTACTGGCCCACATCATCCCTTTTTAACTATTAATGCATGAAAATGTCTCCTCTTTTACTGATATCATATGAGATGTGCACCCCCTGGGACTAGATAGTGGTAGTACTGGGGGATAAGATTGGGTATACTGAATAAATACTGTACTTTGATGTATGACCTGTTGTGTCTACCCCCTCCTTCTTTCTCTTTTGTCTACAATTGCTCCATTCAGCCCTGTTATTTCTGATGGACGGTGAAGTTGGGTCAATTTAATGGGCAATCAGCTGAAGAGTTGGTAGTTACAGAGTAAAGCTTTATGACTCTGGTGCATCCCACCCACAAGCAACCATCTGATAAGAGCCTATGGCTTTGGCTGGCCTGGGTGGGAGGCCTTTGGGATGTCAAGTTTTGCTTCAGGACATTAGACAAGCAGTCAAAGCAGCTTGCAATTGAGACGCTGCCGTTTCGACTCCGGCTGGTGACCTTTGTTGCATATCTTCCCTTCCTATGTTTCTTGCCAAACTTTTAAGCTATCTTAGAGGCAAAGATGCCTAAGAAACCGGGGCCAATAAGAGAAAGAAAGGGACCTTGGGCAAGTAAGGGAGTTAGCACAGTACAAAATAAGTGTGAAATAATGTAGCCAAAAACAAGAAAAGCTGAAATCCTGTTTTGGTGAATTAATGACCTCTCTGACATGCTTATGAATGCTGTCTCCCATCTCCATGCACATGTAAACCTTCGAGTTAGTAAAATATGAGGAGGAAGGAGAAAAATCTTGGCATTTTCTCCCAGCCAAAAGGTTTGACATGGTGCAGGTCAGTATTCCTGTGTGGCATGCACACTGGACAACATCCATCAAGGTTTAACGATAGCACAGCCTGGGATGGGCTGGCACTCTGGCAGGCAGGTACAGGGAGGGAGCTCACCCACACAATAACAGGCAGGGAGGCCTGCATTGGTACAGTAAATATTGATACTGTCCTTGCGGGTGTGTTTTCAGGATGTTGACGGTGAGATCTGGGATGGTGAGGGCGAGTGATTTCTACATGGGTGCAACTTTTTAGGAGTCTGAAACCTCCCCAACCCCTTCTTCCCTGACCTTAAACCGTGCCATACCTTCCTCGAGTGCTATCATGTGTACTTTTCCAGTCAACTCCTAACTTCTCCACAGTCTTTGCAGCAAAGGGAAGTGTGGAAACTGAATCAATCAGCTGCTCGTCCTCGAGGTTGCATTTTGTTTGTGGAGGAGCCTGAAGGAGGATCCCAGTGAAGTCAGTCAGGACTCCACTAACACTGATCCTCTATAGTCAAATAGTCAGCGAGGGGCTCCCACAGTCAGATATAGCTTTTATATGTTTACACTGGGTAGATACAAATCATTTGGCAGTCACAGAAGACTGCATGTACATTACAGAGAGATGTGTGCAGTCTAGTCTACTGTAAGATCAATGTGCACAATTATTTTCACAAAAAGTGCAGTTTACTTTTCTGTTTATTACATTTCCAATAGGGTTGCAGACCCTAAAATGATTACTTTATTGATTAACTAACTCATGGTTTGGGATTTTTTTTAAAAAAAATGCAGTTTCCCAAAGAACCGGATGCCATCTTACAAAATGTTGTTCGACCTATAGTCCACAACCCAAAGATAAGATAATCAGCTTACTATTACAGAAGGCTGAGACAACCTGGACATTTTTGGTTAGTCAACTAATTAATTATCAAAAGAGTGGGATGAACCAACAGAACAGTTCATACACTCTTTTATTTCAGCTCTACTTTTTTTCCTACTGTCACACTGAATTTTTTTTCTACCACACAATAGAGATGTGTGCTTGAGATCAATATGCCCATGCACATGAAAGTGTATGAAAAGCTGTTATACGGCTGGAGAAATAGGGTTAATGTTTGCTCAATGTGAGCCAACTTCCTTCACAGACGCTGTAATGGGGGCAACACACTTCCACACACACACACACACACACACACACACACACACACACACACACACACACACACACACACACACACACACACACACACACACACACACACACACACGTTAGGAATCACAAATGTGTTCCTTGTCTCACATTAAAACACAGAATCACCTGGGTCCAAGCCTGGTCATTATTATTGACTGGTTATTTTGCGCCATCTGTAGGTCATACAAGATTGCAGGCTGAACAGTCTTAAAAATGTTTTAATCTCAAGACTAAATGCTCCTTTGATATGTCTCTCTGTCTCTCTCATGAAAGACTTTCTATTTCCTTCAAACTCTGTTGAGATAATAGTCAGACTATTATAAGAAATAATGTCATTACTATGTGGCACTAATGATGGGAAGTGGTGCAAGTATTCGAGAGGCTCTACACAGTATGTGTCTCTGTCTTTCCATTTGTCTGTCAATATGGTGTGTGAAAAAGAGAGACAGCATTCACGCTGAGTCTTCCTGGACTTTGCCGGGCTTCCACCCTCGTAAGTTCACAGCAAGATTTTATTTTTCCTAAAACATTTACCAGGCAGATTGGAAAGTTTTAAATAAACCCAAATGAATACAAACAAAGTCTTGCCAATAAAACAAGGATTTCTCTAACCCTAACCCTAACGCTGAAGCCAACACTTTGTCTTTTGTGTGCTTCATGCAGCAGTAAAGTTCCATATGCCTGCGTTTATGTTTTCCCACTCTGAATAAATTTGGATTTGTTTTCTGTGTTAATGACAGGAGGGAGGGAAGGACAAGAGAGAGGGAGGAGAAAAGGTCAAGCCATGAATAGGTTTTATTTTGCTTAGCTATACTACTAATATTAAAACTTGTTCTCTCGCCTAAAAGTATATATTTACTTTGGGGGATTTGCCTCTTTTAATGGCCCCTAATAATGTGTCATATTCAGGCTGTCCATGAGGAAAATCAGGATCTCTCTCTCTTCTCCCTCTAAATTGCCTTTCTTTCCCTCCATCCATGTGCCAAAGGAGAAGCTTAATAAAAAACATCACTCATGAAGACTCATTGAGGAGGTCAGCAGCTCGACAAATGCAGGGAAGCTTTTCATTGTAAGGGAGGAGGGCCCAGTGGATGAGCTGCATGATGGGGACCATACATCAGAAGGGCCTCTAGCAAACTTTTTGTATCCTTATTATTAGACCTGAAACCATGAATTGACAAACTAATATGTTAATTGATGGAATATTGACCTGCAACAAGAATGAAAGTAATGGCTAGCCATGCAAAGGATTATACTGTCGGGCTGAGTGAAATATTTCAGTAACTATTAGATGGGATGATCTTTGCTCCAGTGCAACCGTCAACATGGGTAAAGTCATGATCCATGGCATGTTAAGTAGCCATTTATTTTGACTTTTTTTTTGATCGGACATGTAATGTATTTCTGACAGTATGTCCCACTTAGTGGAAAAGGACTATAGACATGCAAATTCAACATCACTGGTAGTAGTTGACTCGCTGACAATCTACAAAACAAACAATTAACTGATTAATAAAAGAATGACTACAATAAATGATAATACAAAAATGACTTGGTTGGAGCCCTAATTACTGTTGCACCATTAAAAATGATGAGCGAGAGTGCATGCATGTCTGTCAGTGATATTTGTTGACTGCTTGTCTCTGTATAGCTACAGTTTCTCTCTGTAAGGTTATCAGAGGTGACAGAAAAGCAAAGAAGTAGCACAAGAAAAAAAACTCTATACTTGATGGCTGTACAGGGTATAATCTACTCTAAAATATGTGTGGATAAATAAACCCAGGTCAGTCCATAATGCCTATTGCCATAGCTGGAAGGAGGGAACTCTACCCCACTGCACCTGTTTCGCCCTCCCCGCTCCCTGTCACACTCTCTTGGGGCCGGCTACAAATTAAAATTCCTCCTGGACAGATTTGCGAAATCAAAGACTCAAAACCAAAGAGAAGGTTTTTCTATTGTCTCGAAGTAGGTGAGGCAAAATTTAAGTGCAGGAGGATAGGGGGGAGGTCTGCCATGGTTAGGCCTGTGTGTGGTGTGGTTGTAAATCACTTGTCAGGATAAGTGTTGAGTCACCAAAAGAAGGAAACAGAGCAACGACATGCTATGCTTTCTACCTCTATACAAACAAAATCGGTTGCTCTTGTGTGAACTTTAAATCATGCTTTAAGTGTATGTATGAAGTAATGAAGGAGTAGACATCACTAAATCACAACCAACCGTAATGTAATATGGAATGGAAGCTGACGTCCGGCCACACACAGGATGTACAGTGTCTTAACCTTGTTACTGAAATAATCCTGTGATGATCCACTCCATTAACAGAGGAGGAATTTTGTTTTTATGATGCAATATGGCCTCACAGTAAAAACTTGACAGCTGATTAAAACCCTGAAAGCAGTGGGCGTGAGAGAACTTTAAAAACACATCCTCAGATGGTCATAATTGTGTGGTGTGGCCGTGCTAAACCACATGCTTAGAACATACTGGTGGGGTGAGAGATGAGATCACAGGAAGTTAAGGATATGGAAGTCTCACCACGCCTGGCGGCAAGTGCACCCGCTGCCTGAGCTCTCACACTGAGGACACATAGCCGCAAACTGCATTCAAGTCACACAGAGACACGCTGCAAAAAGCTTCATAGTTCCTCGGTAGACTGTCAACACCTTACTTGTAACACTGCATTGGAAAAAGCTAAATCAACTGCCTCTTGCAAAACAAATAAATAGGGGGTTAATTATCTGTATGGTTAGATAGTCCCTCATCAGACTTTATTGATAAAAAAAAAAAAAAAATCATCTTAGAAGTAACTTGGGCCCATCAAAGTTACAATAGTGAAGATCTGTTTTTCTCTCTTTGGCTGAAACTTTGCTTTTGGAACTTCACTTCATTAACCAGCGATCTAAACAGTGTTGACTTTGTGACATCAGTCAGTTTGCAGTTAAAGAGCGATGCTGTTGTGTGAGCTTCACCTACCCTCTCTGGCTGAGCATCTGCTGCTCGCTGTTGCAAAACCAGGCAATTCTCATTCCCAAGGCATCGAATATTGTCTTTTTAAAAAAATATTGGTGTCACAGAGATATGCACTTTGGAATCGATGCTGTGACCACTCGATTTGAAGACAGAAGTCAGGTGAGGTATAAAGGGCGAGAAGGTTCAGGTTGAAAGGAGGTCTGTGTGTTTAGACGTCAGCAGTCAATGACAAAACGGAAGTATTTGACACCAAAGGGAACAGAACAAGTTGTGGAAAATACATCCGAACTGTTTGCTCGTGATTTTTCCAAGGAATGTCGCCACAGACACCCTGAATATTCAGTGTGAAATTGCAGGGGATTTTATAATTGGGGCACAGGCTCAATCACCATTGTGTGACCTCATTCTGCATAAGCAACGTCTTTGAGATTATTACTTTTAATATAGCCATAAAAAGTTCACGTACTTGAGGAATTACGTTTATTAACCCTAAATAATACTCCAAATAATCAATAGCCCACCACTCACCCCAAATATTTAAGTATGTTTATGTTACTGAAAAATATTCATCTACTGATGCTCATTACTGCCATTTAGGGCAAGAGGGGAAAGACATTACTTGCTATACTCGTAGGCGAAACAATAGCTGGAAAGCAAAAACAAGCCAATATCTCTTTTAGCAAATGTATTTTTTCAGTTAAACAAGAAAATGAAGACTGAAGAGTAACTGTTTGCTTTCAGCAAGCATACATCTGGTTAACCGACTCACCAGTGCATAGTCTTAAAATTTCTCCGTAGCTTTTCTATAGGAGAGTCAGGTACTGTCTCCCACACAGTGCTTAAGAAAGTCTGAAACAGAGCTGCTCTGCAACGCATGGTTCAATAGCAGGATCACTCAGTTTTGAATGACAGGTTTACTGTTATTACATGTTAATATTAAACATTCACAGATTATTATTTTTTTTTATGCAAAGGAAAAGTATATCCTCCTTGATCTGCAGTCAAGTGTCAATGCCAATGTCAATCTTTTGTTTTTGGTCACGGTGCAGGGCTCCTTTACGGATTCAGTATCAGAAAGTATCACGTGACATCGAGTAACATATTGGAAAGAGAGGAAACTGTCTATATTTAGGGTGATGTTGAGGGGACCGATGTTGGGTTAGAGAAGGAACGGCGGACTGATGTGGGAAGGAGGGAGGGGATGGAAGAAGAGTTTGAAGCAAAGGGGACATTGTTCAATTTTCTAGAATCCCGCAGAGTTGTGAGACAGCCTCGGCTCCATCAACATTCGTGTGTGTGTGTGTGTGTGTGTGTGTGTGTGTGTGTGTGTGTGTGTGTGTGTGTGTGTGTGTGTGTGTGTGTGTGTGTGTGTGTGTGTGTGTGTGTGTGTGTGTGTGTGTGTGGATGAGTGCATGCCCTACTCTGTGTGTTCAGTGCTGACTTTTCCATTCATTGAAACACTGGCTGTCAACAGAGCAGCTCTCAAGTCAGATTTAGTAGAGTGAAGAGGTGTTGATTCCGTATAGAAATGTAAAGTGAGACTAGGAATGATTTACAAGACTGCACGTTTCTATTTTATGGATAAAGCGCAATATGAAATGTTGTCCATATATCACACCCAATTGTACTTTATTATGTACTGTGGGCAATGCTTGACTCCACATATTCTTAACATGCTGTAACTGTGACTGAGGTGGAAAAGACATTCTGGCTGTCAAGTACAAAACATCTATGAGGTGAAAAACATGCTATCAAAATAACTGTTATGGCACATGGTAGTTTTAACATGTGTAAAAACATTTGGTTACTAAACTTTATGTTGGAGTTTCATGAGAGGGAAACACACACCATGAAAGAGGTTTTGTCTCTCCCATGAAGACTGAGACTGATTTTAGTTGTACTGTTTGAGAGATGGGTCTCCTGGTGCCTTTGGTCTGGTTGTTAAGGAGCAGTTTGTCGAACACCGTGAAAATACAGCAGTGTTACTAGGTCTGGATCTAAGGACAAGGGAGGGAAGAGGGAAGGCAGGCAGGATGTGGTGTTTTTGCTCAGTAGGAGAGGGGGGTTTCCCTCATGCTGTCATCTGTGAATGGAGCTGAATGGAGAAACTGCAGGGACTCTGTAGAGTGGCACCACAGCTCCCTGTTCAGTCAGAGGCTCCGCTGCCATCCATCACTGCCTTTTATGGTCTCAAAACGGAGGGTAAGTGAGAAAGAAAGAAAAAGACAGAAGACCGATGAAGATTAATCTTAACGGTGCTCCTCTTCCTCAAATATATCCTGAGCGTGCGACAGGTTGTGTTTGGTTACCAGGTGACAAACCGTATTACTCTTAAAGGAAATGTTCCCCCATAATCGAGATCTAGCCTCCTAAATCAGAATGATCCCTTTGTGGAAGCATCATTCCATAAATGCCTCTCTCATAGTAGGATCCTGTGTACTGTTTCTTTAGAAGGGATTACCAGGTCTTCTAAAATGGAGCCAGTCTACTTGGCTCATTTGGATTTATACACACAAAGTTAATCCAGCTGCTTTACACGGTGCAGAGGCCTGTCTTCCCTCCAATTAGCATGCACAACATCACTGCCACCACAGCTTTTCTTGGCCAGAGGCAGTGTTTACCCACTGCTAGAATACTGACACACTACATAAGCCTGTGCACACAACCTCACACATACACACACTCAGATTGGAGGGATGGTGACAACAAAGATGGTAGTAGGGGTCCTAGGGTTACATGGAAGAAGAGAGTGATGACGAAGCAGAAGAATAAAAAATAAAGGGGAACAGATAGGGAATCATATGTTGTCTTTTTTTTCTTTTTTTTTTTCCTAAAGCAAATATTTGGTACGCAGTACCTTAAACTGTGAACTGGGATATTGTTGCACATCATCTCCTTATCTCTCCCTCATATTTCCTGTCTGTTTCCCAGCTGGTTTTAAGGTTAAAAAGTGTCAAAACAAGACGAAGAATTTACACAGTCATGCCAGGGTCTCCGTGAGGAAGCAGTTCTTCGAGCTAAACGCTATTGTCAGCATACTAAGTTGATCACGAGATAACAAGCTGTTAAATTGGTTTAATGTTTTCCATGTTCACAGTCATAACATTTGCTAATTAGCAAATGCAAAGTACAGCTGATAACACTCGAATGTCATTTATTTTGTGCATATTTAATCAAAGAAGTGTTGGACACATTTTTTTAATTTTAAGTTTGACATTTTTGACCCATTGAATAATCAAATTCATTTAATCTGGTTCTTTATGTGGGGATTTGGAGAGAACCATATACAAAAAAATGCTGCTGGTGGCATTTTCCAGGCAAAGCAGTGCTGAGGATATTTCAAGGGCACCACCAACAATACTGCAGTTCACTTTGATAACTATGCTTTACAGGTGATGAAAGAAGTGGTAGCATTAATGTGTAGTGGTTCTTGGTAAAAGTTCAGGGGCAGATGGGATAAGAATAATAAAATAACAAGATAAGAATCAACATTAAAGTCAGCATTGGTGTCTTATTGCTTACAGGATTTCTTAATAGCTGTGCCCTGTGAAGGACTGCACCAAAAACAGCAAACACGGGGGCTCTGTAGGGTGACCATTTGCCTTGGTTCAAGTCCACAGGAGCACCAACCTGTTTTTTGTTTTACCCTCTCACCTTTGTGGTTCTCTGTCGTTATAGTCACTCATGAGATCTTTGTTTTTAATGTCTATTTATTCTCAAATCCACAGTCAATATGACCACTAATTTTGTTCCTCTGATGTTTTAGAATTAACCTGACATCAGGAAAACCCCATACTGCTCAGCACGACTACAAATATAGAGCAGGGAAATGAAGGGAAATGAGGTAAACAAGTGGTAAATAGAGGAGCTGTTGTGCTGGGGCGAGCAGGGCACACCTGGGTGGCTGGGGCTGAGTTAGGTTCTGCTCAAGACCTGTTCTGACTGCCTGCCTGTCTGTCTTGAGGGACCGTGTCTTAAGGACCCGTTGTTTGACTGGTCCTGAGATGGTGTTCTGTTCCATAGAGACTGGGTGCAGCTGTCACCACTGAGCAAGGTCATGGAAAGGTCTGGTCAGCTGGGCTTGGCACTGGAGGCAGGTGAACAGGGACGCTCATTTTAAGAGTCACACAAACAGACACTTAGCTTCCATATTATGAACAGTTAGTTATACCCACTGGAGTCCACTATAATAGCAGTGAATCAAATATATATATATATTGAATATATCTTTATGATCCCAATTAGTGATATAGTATGAGCTTTTTGTTGATTTGCTTCTCTGGTCATATTTGCGGTTTTAATTTGTGCCATTGTTGAGCTGTGTTCCAGCATAGTAAAGGCATTTCTGACAGTTTGCTTGCCTCTACTGCATTTACTTCAACGGGGGTTGGAGTCCAATACTCGGTTCCTTTTGGCTCTATTTTGGTCTCCAGTAACACCTGAAGGAAATAACTGACACTTCAGCAGCGAAATCCACTCCACTGCACACCCTAATTGGCCTGCTTGGAGTTTGGTGCTGGTCAGGTAGTGTACAATCGGTTATTATAACTCTTCCACTGAAACACCTGGGTGCTGTGGCTGAAAACAACACAAACAACAGAATGAACTAAAACGGTACACGCTGGAAAACCGAAACATTTAGCTAAAAGATGATGTAAGGCTCCACAGAGCTTTGGAGGACTGCAGAATTAAAGACCCCGATGTGTTCAGTTATGTTCAGGTATTACTATTAGCTACAGTAAAAGGAAGATTAATAATCTCTCTAATGCTTGATGAAAAAATACTTTATAATTTAGAGGAGATTGAATATTAATAGAAATTTTTTGCATTCACTTTAAATATATGATTTTAGAGGCTACACTTTTTACAACGTCGTAAAATGTCCTTTATTTCTAACCAACAATTACCTCCTTATTACATATTACTGGATCATTACCCTGTGATCTGCTTTACTTTCATATCCACATAGACTATATTTTAATATGTTGAGCCACCTCTACAAGCTTTCTTGAATCTTGTATGTTAAATCTTTAATCATTAAATGATCCATATTCAAATGTAACATGCATACTGTGGGATGAAATTAAAACATTGAATACTACTGCCCTCTGGTGGTCATAGCAAGAATAGCACAATCTCTGTTTTTAAAAGGCATTACAATGCACTTAGTGCGGACATTCAAAACTGTTGAGCTGTTTAAAGTTCCTTTATGTGAAGGAATTTCTCTCAGAATGGATGGAAGGTTTAAGAGGTTAAAAAAAATGGATGTCAGAAATCAACATGGTAATTAGCACATATATAATAAAAGGCTGTCAGTCTTTCTTCAGTAAAGTCTTCGGAAAAGAAAACAAGTTTAATTTAGTTAATGGTGCTTTTGGTATCATTGGCAATAAAAGTTAAAGACACTTCCTTTAGTCATTGTCAAAAACACACCATAGCGCAGTGAAAGCAAAGAGAACTTCTTCACTGCCGTATAGATGGTAGAAGAGCAAAGATCCTCAAATACAATGACAGAGGCATGGATGGCAAACACAGTTTAGTTTCCCTGTGAGAATGAGAGAATGTGTGTTCGAGCTTAGTTACATGTTAGAAATACATCATTTACAAGGTTTTTTGAGGCATTTCAAAATTGCTTTTCTTGCAGAAACATAACTGATTGTGCAGTTTTATTTAATCAAACTTGCTGACATAAATAGTTTCAAACCAGACCAAAGCACTGGAACCTTTGTGCTTGACCCGCTCCTGTCCTATCTCTCAAGATCTTGTGGCAAGGCCTCTAAGTAAAGGTGTATTTAGAAAGGATGTGATAAAAGGTGCACGGTACGTATATAAAAAAGCACACACATACACTAATGCTATTTACCGGTTCATCAAACATCTGTATTAATTTCACACATTATATAAAATTTTCATATACTGCTATTCTGATGGATAACTGGGCCTACTGCTGCAATTCTTCAATGGGCAGAGAAACACATTTACTTTCATAAATGAAGTTATCTCCAAATAACGATCAGTTTGATGCTCAAAGCACAAATCAGTGATGAGTCAAGTGTCTGAGGGGTCCCACATTTACCAAATTACACCACCAAACGCCATACTGGCTATAACAGTCTGTTAACAGCAGGTAGAGGCTCGGTCACAATAGTAAATTCAACAACAGGAAAAAGAGACCACAGACGCACCAGAATAACTTGTGCCCTAGAGAGGTGCTCTGTCTGCGTGTTTGTAAGTTTTGGGGTTCTAAAAAAAACTGTCCTAGACCAAAGACTGTATACCTTAAAGTTTGCCCAGTCCTGTCGTTGTGGGTGGTGGTAACACTTGTAACTCACTCCATCACCTCAGCAGAAAACAAGTTTGAATACCAAGAGTGTATGTGATTACATCTGCAGTACAGTAAAATGAAAGGGTCACAGCGCTTGAAGAGGCATTTTCTCATTACATATGACCGGAGAAGCAAGCAGTGAGGCGACATTTTAAATGCAATAACAATCCACTTATAGAAGGACACTGTCGCACTGCCACCTAGCACTAACATATACACACAATTCTCAATAATATTGTATATTTGTTGAGTAAGATTGTGATTATTCTTTGTCACAGACACATTGTCATCTTTATTTTCAATTACCTTTTAAACCAACTCAGCTTGGGTGAAAAAACCCATGACAACATAAAAAAATTTCTAAATAATATCAAATAAAGCAAATGCTCACCTGTCCGGATCCTGGATAGTGTGTGTGTGTGTTTTATCTGTTAATTGGAGTGTGGTGAGATCTTGTCGGAACAAAGTGGTGACCTGGATGTGGAGTGGATCCGTCCTGCTGATTGGTGAGATGCTCTTCTGCGTATCTGATGAGCGTTGTCTGCTCATAGAACATCCATCGACTGTTTGTCCCACAAACAATTCTTTCTCGCATAGATGTGCAAAAAAAACCTTCCAATCTGTATAAACAGGAAAACATTTGATCATTATCTATTCAATAAAATATTTCAAGATATGAAAATAATGTTTGTCAGAAACCCAAACTTGTGAATTTATAATATCTTCGAGATTACTATGAATTCAATCGTCTTCGCTATTTCAAATGTGATCTGGTACAATCAGGCCACACAGCAACCGGCTGTGACCAGCTTTTTCCTTAATTCACGGGGTTTTTTCAATCAAGTTTTACTCAGTAATTGTCTCATTAAGTGGTTTACAACAACGTAAAACACTAAAGGTAAATGGCGGGAATTTTTACCAAGAGAACATCTCACTCTTTCTAACTTAATAGTATATTGTCAGCTCGCACAGCATTTGCAGCACTCAACATACACTCACCGCAGAATGAAAAGCATGGTCATTAAATCCTCTGCAGGATTTCCATCGTTACTCCTTATAACTTACTTGGGATGGATTTCATTCAGAAGTTCGTTTTGAACAAACTTTTTGTTCTGCTTTTACAGTATAATCTGGCAAACTGTGGATCAGCTCATTTGTCACTTACATCATTTTCAATGATTTGCTAGTTAATGAATCTGTCTCATTTACAGTAGGGAAATTATGATATTTGTTCATAGGCTACAAATTGTTAAAGAAATACAATTTACTATTTTTCTAAATGCAACACCCAGCATGGAGCATGAGGCCATGGCCATGTGCCAAGTATGAGGACACACTTGGTGACTATAGCTACAGTCCCCCCCCCCTCGTACAAGCTGTGATACAGTTTTAATAGGATGCAGCCTTTCCATGGACACCAGTCAGTTTAAGGTACATAGTCACTTTTTGGCACAACAGTGGGAAACATTCTTGTTCTTTTTGTTTTCTCTCTGCATTTTTATCACTGCCCTCTGCTAGACAAAAACAATGGCTATTGCAGATGGTCTGGGAATAAACTCATTCTAGTCATTGTAGAGTACTTTGAGTTGGTTGTATTGTGCAGGAAAGTATCTATGAGAATTTAAGAGCTATTCGTCCTTACATTCCTGATTTTACAGATTTTAAGTCTTAAGCTTTTTACCTTGCAGCACAATGGCGGTTACTTAATTGTAATTGTAGTGCTAACAGTGATACAAAACTATCTATAAAAATTTCACAGGTCTCCAGACCTGAACACTTTTTATTGGAACTACTCTACTAAACAAATATTCCGTATACAACTGTAAAAGCTATTAACAGAGACACTCCATGTGGCACAGCCATGGTTTTTTTTCTGTATAGTTTGATGCTGAATCAGTCAGATCATGGTCTGCCAGGAGCGAGATAGGTTTGTTTTGCTCTACCTCCTTGTAACCAAACTATATATTCAAGATAAAATAAAATCTGATAAAACATAGGTTACTGAATGAATATCAGTAACATTGACATGGTTTAAAGTGTAAAAGAAAGTAAACTATTCCCTGTAAAGTTAACAGTCCCTCTCAAGTATATTCCTAAATTGCTCAAGAGATACTTTAGACAGGGCTTGAAATACTTTTATTTCCTTTTCATTTCTGTTGTTAAATTGGAAGCCAGTGCAGGAAAGATTTAATTGTTTTTTAGTGTCTTTACAGTTTTTGTAAAGGCAGTATCATTTAAAAAAATCTATCTCCAGTCTTTATCTTGGTTAAGCAACTAATCCAATTATTTGAATTACTTATCTGTTAAAGCATTCATCATGGAAAAGAAAATGCAGACCATTTCAAGTTGTTTGGCTTCAAAATGTATTTACATATTTACAGTATTTACATATTCAAATCCAAAGAGAGATGGAAGGTCTTTATGGAGCTGGTGGGAGTTGTTCAGGGTTGAGTGGGGTTCAGGATTGTTAACCACGGGTGCAGCTGCATCTCCTTCAGGGTTACACGCTCTTCAGGGTTCAAGGCCAAACACGCCTTTAACAAATCCTGGCAGTCTGAGAAGGGAAATTAGAGCATTAGAGCAAAGCAAAGATCAGGGTGGAAGCTGCAGTGATTTGTTGGAAGGTGAACAAGTATTACCACCAAAACTCAGGTGGTGCACTAATGCCGGTGCCATCTTACCTTGGGAAAGCTCTTTATTGACTTCCATTTCATTTTGGATGAACTCAGTAGTGTTAAACTGTTCGTATCCATCCAGCATTTCAAACATAATCGCACCCAGCTGCCAGACTGTGGTGGGCTCAGCTCTGTATATTCCATGTTTGTAGAACTCTGGAGGAATGTATGCGGACGTTCCTACATCACACAGACAGATTGATGGAGACAATAAAGGATAAGAAGCATGCAAAGATGTGAATAAAAGTCATGACTGCAGAGATCAAAAGGTGAATGAAGAGCAGCAGCAGAAGATAGACGTCTTACCAGAGAAGCGTTGGTATGTTTTTTTCTGTATGATGCAGCCACATCCCAAATCTATTACCCACACTCGGGGGACATCGGAGCCAATTTGGATGAGAATGTTTTCGGGCTTAAGGTCACGATGAAAGACTCCCACCGAGTGCATAATTATGGCTGCGTCCACCAGCTGCTTCATGATGTCCTGAGACAGAGACAAAGTTTGGGTGGTACTGATTCAAAGTTTTAAATTCATTTGCATTCACCAGTTGTTGCACAAAGTGAAGCAAAAAATAAATCTTTCAAATTGAGCGTAAACTTTGTGCTCATGATAGCAAGCTCACAGCCAACATCAGTAGAGTTTGTTCATTGGCTTTTTGGAGTAAATCATCACCGACTGCAAATGACTGATGCTGATACTGAATTTCATAATATTCTTCAACTGCGAAGATGAGTAGTGAATTTTATCAAATTATTAATATGTATATAAACCTGAATTTTCCTGTTGGATACCACTTTTTAATATGATTTTCTTTGGACATTTTTTTTTTTTTTTTTTACAAAAGTATAACTTAATACTTTAGTGTCTGAATTTAATCGTTGTTCAGGAGCTTTTGATTCTATCACCTGATCTTCATTAGCAGATACAGTTGTCATGAAGTTGCAGATGTTCAAATTTCTGAGCATTTTGAGGAGTTTTTGCCCACATTGTCTTGAGAAACAGAGATACTAAATTATTTTTTAACCTTAGAAACAGCAGCTGACAACGAATATTTCACCAAATGTTCAGTTTAGTAGTTCTGGAACGTTTGATCATGTTACATGATCTTAAGGACAGCTACTGAACAGACTTGCTCTGAACACGGTCCTCCAGCTTCAGTACCTTTGCCATGCCCTCCTTCAGGGGACCATTGTTGTCATTCAAGTAGCTCAGGAGGTCCAGAGATGGGACTGGTCTTTCCATGACAAGGAGAACTTCCTCTTCCAGATCGTACCAGTCCAGCAAACGTACTGCTGCAGATGTGCCTCCACCTGTCGTTTTCATCATGAGGAGCACTTCCGTGGGGATCCTGTACAAGTTCCCATTTAAAACCTGAAGGAAAAATTACAAATCAGAATGGCCGTGTACAAGTTCAACAGTGATTTCAGCAGTTGTTGCCGAGACATCAGATCAGATCTCTCACCATTGGATGACGATCCACATGTTCCTGAGGGATGTGTTTGATTGCCACCTACATTAAAGAATTACAAGTACTTGGGATAGTGCGGGGAAGGGTGACTGTGTGATGTGTGAATATATAGGCTATGTAATACTTACTGCTAAATTGTCAATTTTTCTGTTCCCAGCGTAAACTGAGCCGAAGCCACCTTCTCCGAGCATGTTGAGCTGGACGTACCTGGCCTCAAAGTCAGCTATACACACACAAAGACAAACAGAGGAACATGCTTTACTAGACTTATGAGGAACTTTTTACATCACTACCTGGACTACCCCTTGATGCTTGAAATGAAATGTTCTTGTTCTACTGCCTAAAGGCTTCTACTGCCTTGAAGTCAATGTTTTGCAGACATGTCCTCTAGTTGAAAGTAACCCTTATAAAGCATCTTTATTTAGATGGTTATCAAGAAAAGGAAAGTCAAATTTACTTGAATTAAGTCAAATGATCTGTTAGAAAGCAATAGATGATCCATTTAAAACTAAAAACAAGGACAGATAGATTTTAAATCTATATATAAAATAATTTTACTTGGTAAGATCCACAGTTTTTGCAGTGTGCATGCTGACACTGAAGTCATGCGGTATGGTTCACAATACTAATACTGTTCCAGGTCTGAAAATATTATACTTTTAACTCAAAGTCCACTTACTGGCATGTTTAAAAGCCACAGATGTTTTGGCATCTGTCAGTAAATAGAATTTGCTCAGATGTTATGAAAATTGCACAGCTTTTGTACTGCCATCACATTTCATGACAACTAAACAGATTCCATCCACTGAGGAACTCCACAACATGTAGAAAGTTCTGAAAAAACCTCAGTGGAGCCTTGAGTGTTTTTGTTGTGCTCCAGTTTCAACACATTAAACTGGCTTCTTTTTTTTAATAAATCATTACAGCTAGAAAATTCTGTATAAATTGATTGTATATTTTTTAAATTACAGTTGGCTCAAAATCATTAAATTAACATTCTGACAAATGATTATTTGATTTATTGATGAGGATTAGATAAGGAGATTGAGTCCTCTCTCTCTCTCTCTCTCTCTCTATATATATATATATATATATGAGTATATTTACTCATATAGACACACACACACACACACATACACACGCGCGCGCACACGCACACGCGCACACACACAAACTATATGCCATTTCTTTTATCTGTACAGAAACCCAAGAGTAAGAAAGGATAAATGGTAGTTTTACAGGAGGTTATGTGCCAGGCCGTTACTTGGCTGGGTCGTTGTCAGGAGTGGCTGATATGCCCACACACAAACCACAGCACAGTCTTCTTTCACACTATTAGCTCACCTCTGCTGGTTTTGACTGAGTAGGGTAGACTTATTTGTCTGGAGGTCGAGGCACCTGTCACAACCACCTTGGTGACTTCACTGGTGCTGGTGTCCGTGATGTGGTTTTCAGCCCTCTTTCTTTTGCTGGGTGTCTCTCCTTCGGAGCTAGCCGTTCTCTTGAGGCCCTTTGCCATCACATGCCACACTGGGACCTCAGTGGAGTTACTCACATCCACATTGTCGCTGTGACCCCTCAGCTTTTTTGGGGGGGGCTCTCTTTCTGTTGTGGCCCGTTGGCTATCACAGCGTCCACTGCCACCACAGAGGATGGTTTACTGGGCGAACCCTGTTTTATGCTGGCCGGCTTTATGATGGTTGCCATGCAGCTGTCCTTCCTCAAGCCATGGCTGGGCTCAGTGGTTCTGCCACTGCTCTCTACAAATATTAGAAATCCAGTGAGCATCCCCTTTTTGTTGGAAATCTTTCCCCAGACTGGATGTTAAATAAATGGTTCTTCAAAAATCAGCATCTCGTTCAATGTCATGTTTTGTAATATTAAACATTTTGAACTTAAACTATTGTTCAGCATACGGTTTGGTGGAAGTTTGGGAAAGTATAGATTTACTCGTGAATTGTACTGAACTACTTGAGTCTTCCAGTTCACTTTGGTCAATATTGTTTTACTTCCTTAGATTAATTAGACAGCTATACTATTACAATAATTACACATATAAAGTACTCGGAGTCAATAAAAATAAGTTAACAGTAATTATATTTTAGTTATATGATATTTAAAATACACAAAAGCAATCTTGTGTAATGAATACTTTTACTTCACCTTGTGAAATTATATTATCATCACAGTGCAAATAAACTGATTAGGTCATTTCTGTCTACAATTGAATCATAAAAAAAATATTTTCTTCAAACAGGTGAAAAAATCTGACCATGTAGTGAACATATTTCATCCTGTTTCCAATAACACTTCTTCCTACGTCAAAGATACAAGTGTACAAAATATTCAAAACAGAAATATCTGCATTGGAAAATGGTTGAAATGGTTTTGCACAAGCAGATTTTTAACTTGCTTTAAGAAAAATACACAAAATGACTTGATAAGAGGTGTTTTGCATTGTCTGGGGAGCAGCAGTAACTCTTGATCAGAAGTTCACACTGACCTGAATTGTTTTCAGAGGCCAGAGAGTGAAGTGTCTCTAACGTCTTCACATCCATGTTGATTCATAAGTTTTCTCAAAACGAATGAGAAAATGTGTGTTATGACCAGGGTTCTGTTCTGTGATGTCACAATTAGAATGCAGGTTGAAATATAACTAATGAGAAGAAGTTTCCTTAAGTTCTTTGTCTAAAAGCACAAATAAAAGTATATAAAATAACAAAATAGACAAAGTGAAAAAGTGATCAGAATAGTTAATTAAATATCTTTTTAATTTAAAGAAAACATTTTCAATAGATACATTATATGTTTTGGTTGTGTCTATATACTGGAAACTACATGACGCATGAAGTTGTGAATGGTTTTGTGAATGTGTAAACATTTTGTACATTTTTAAAAGTTAATATTTAAAATTAAGTCAGTGATATTGGATGACTACATTCATTCATTCAGCTGCATCATGATACAAGTTTTTATTAGTGGAAGAGCTCATTGCCTCTTCCATGTGATCTAGAAATGTGTCCCTTTCTATATACACTGAGAGTGGCTATAATATGGAGCAATTTTTGCAAGTGAAAGTGATTACTGCGAGTTCTGTTCTTGTCATTGCAATACCTGGTGCATAAACAACATTGTAATCAAAGACTGCTTGAAATGTGATTGTAAAAAGTTTTGAGGCGGTTTCTTTAGTCTTGGATTCATGGTAGTGGTTGCAATGGATTCAATTTATTGTTCAGTTTGTAAGCAAAAATTACAAAAAATAAAGAGGATCCCTAGTAATTTCTGAAAAACAAACTACTTCTCCACTGTGTATGTTAATGCCAACAGCAGCACATCGTGAGTTCTTTCACTGTAATTTATTCCCTTGCGTTCCCCTGAGCCAGTTTCAGTGTATCTTTATACTCCATCATAAATATATATCCATAATATTAAAGAAATTTCAGAATTTATTCAGGTCATATATGACAATTTGGCATTTTGAATAAAAAGAACGTTTTTAAAAGCAAACTTCACATCCAGTAATTGTGTTCTTTCTGAGAAAGAAATCAACATAACAGAAGTATTAAGTCAATGTGGCACTGCAGTGAACAAGTGACTTTACCAATTCATTAACATGTGGTTATATAATATGTTTACATAAATGTAATTTTATGACGAGGCTGACCTTTATTTTTAGTCTTAATCATTGTTAATCATTTACTTTTACTCACTTTGTGTCGAAAGGAAACTCCCACACTGAATGTCTGGTGTGTATCTCCAGTTGTGTGAAGCTACATTTATGCAAGTGTGAATACAAATAGATATTTTTTCATTTTGCATTGATTTAAGCCAAATGTCGAAATGCACTAAAGTGAGTTAAAGTAGTATAAACTCAGTACCTTTAAATAAACAAAGCACAAATAGGTACTAAAAGCCCTTGAACAAAAATACCTAAAGTGAATTATACACACTTAAATACTGCATTTATATATTCATAATTGGTAATTTATGTACAGCTATAAGCACTTCATGTTTATGAAGACAACTGGTATATAGGCATGCTCAAATATTACAGATAGCAAAGGCATAGTTCTTAGGCACAGATATTTTTTTTTACTTATTTACATTTAGCCTGTGACCTTCTTCTGGCTTGCACTTAGATACAGCTACTTATTTTTTCCTTTACAAAAAAAAGCACCTGTTTTAGAAATAAACACTCCAGACCCATGAGAGTCTCATTATACCAAGCAGTTGTTGACGCAAAATTATTTTAGCAAGCAGCAACAGTCAAAACATTAGCACTGTGAAAATATATATCAGTGGGTAAAGGGTGGTCGTGAATACAATCATTAAAATTTCAGAAGGTAGATTAAAGACAATTAAAATAGCAGCATTGACTTGTGTTTCAGTGGTGCAAGGTTTGTAATAAAAGACTAAAAATTCAAGTCCACAGGTCAGGTATATTGTGTCTCATGTTAACCCAGAGAGTGTTGCTTCTTCAGGCTGTCTGAGCGCCTCACTCTCTCCTCTGGAGTCTTCCTGTACCAGCTCCTGAGAGGAAACAACTACTGTCATATTGTGTTGACTTTAAAGACGTCAGTTAAATCTATATTCTTCTGAAGACTGTTGCCTTGAACAAGAGGTGATTAAAATGATGTTGGAATTCAAATTCATTATTTGAAACAACAAAACCCAACTAATCCACAAGTTACCAAAATATCTCATCAACTACTGTGTTTATGCTGATCAGTGATATAAACAAAGCATAAAACATACAAGGTTTAAGGTATTGTAAATCAGGATAAAAGCAACACGATGACCCAATACATGTTTTCAGGAGTGGAGTAAGTGATATATCTCAATATTAATTACATTTGGATGTGTGTGTTTTATAATAGCAGGATAAGGCCCCTTTTCAATTGCAAAATTTTTGAAGCAAATATAAACTCACCCTTGGCGGTTGAGCTGGCTTGGGACAGGAGAATTTTGGCCTTGGCTTGGTTTCATGACTCTGGGAAAGGAAAAAAAAAGACTGGCTTTTAATGTGTGACAGGTGTCAGCGGCAATCACAGCTTGAAATCTCTGTAAACAGTCTCAGAATGAACGCTCTCTTCAACTAATTACCTGGATGTGACATCATCAATGTCATTCAAAAGTCATATTTTTTCTCCTCATTTTGTACGTGTAGAGAAAAATATCTCAACCAAGTCCTGATTCTGTTCATTTCACAAAAGATGTTTTTTTAAAAAAAAATTTTTACTAGCTTTTTGGTCAGGGGGTTATCATTCGTATTATCATTTTTCTTTCATTATTGTTCAAGAAAAGTAATAATATGTTTATATATTTTGAAGCAGTGGAGTCACCATACAAACCCAACGATTACACATATCCTCACTTAACACTACTGCTGGTGTTGCTGCAGTGTTCACTGTTGATTAGAAGTCACAGCAAGACTGAAAAAAGTTAGATCACAATGAGAAAGGATAAAAATATTTGTGGTCTGGCATAAGGCAATGACTAACACATCTTGTGTTCAGTAAATGGCTTCATGTTAGTTTCTCTTTTGGATAAACAGTTTGCACTTGTTTTGGATAAAGTTGTTTGCCCTGGTTGCATGCAACGAGTAAGCTGCCACCCACCCCTAACTCACAAATAGGACAGGAACGATTTCAAAATCCAAATGGCTCTGCTAAAAAAAGAACTAAAGATGTGACTTTGTGATTACAACATCAAATATATGATATGAAAGTGGTGAATTCAGAAGAACGCTTGCAAGTTTGTATAGGGCTGGTTTCTGCGTTTTAACAATCCAAGTCAAGACTGTTGTAGATTTGGTCAAAAAAGTTAATGTGTCATTTTGTATTTCTTCAATAAATTCAGTAGATAATCATAATATATCTTGGTTTTGGACGGTAGATTAAAGACAAGTCAAATAGCAGCATTGACTTGTGTTTCAGTGGTGCAAGGTTTGTAATAAAAGACTGATAATTCAAGTCCACAGGTCAGGTATATTGTGTCTCATGTTAACCAAGAGAGTGTTGCTTCTTCAGGCTCTCTGAGCGCCTCACTCTCTCTCCTCTGGAGTCTTCCTGTACCAGCTCCTGAGAGGAAACAACTACTGTCATATTGTGTTGACTTTAAAGACATAAATTAAATCTATATGTTACTGTAGACTGTTGCTTTAAACAAGAGGTGATTAAAAGGATGTTGGAATTCCACTTCATTCATCAGTGAAATCAGTCAAATATAAACATAAAGCATAGAGCATAAAACCTACAAGGTTTAAGGTATTGTAAATCAGGACAAAAGTAACATGACCACCGAATCCAGGTTTTCAGGAGTAGAGTAAGTAATATCTCTCAATATAAATTAGATTTGGAGGATAAGGCCCTATTCAATTGCAAAAATTGTGAAACAAAAAAACTCACCCTTGGCGGTTGAGCTGGCCTGGGGCAGGAGAATTCTGGACTTGGTTTGGTTTCATGACTCTGAGAAAGGGGAAAAAAAAAAAAAAGAATGAATGGATATTAAGAACTATATGACCAAGAAAATGTAAAACCCTAAATCAAATCAAATGTGATAATAAAATCCCACGGCTGTGTTTGGCACCTGTTGGTAGTGGGGCTCTTTGGCTTCTGCTGCATCTTCCGAGCCTGTGCTGGGGATTCACCAACCCTGAAGGATTGAAATATAGAATAAAACACTGCTGATCACGAGACTTCAGCATAGAAATCATGAACATCTAAAAAGGCGGAGTTATTTTTCCCCCCATCTTACCTCTTTTTCCGGTCCAGAGACCTCTGTGTGGCAGCAGAGAGAACCATTCTCTCTTTGGGGCTCTTGGCTTTCTCCTGAAGGATAATCCATAGTTTATGATGAAAACACAAATATTGATAGCATAACACAAAGCACGTGATAAGGTTGTTATAAACCAGTTTGTTCTCTGTAAATCACTTGGCAATGAAGGTGCCATATAAGAAATACAGCTTATTGTGGTTGTTATCACCATTAGCCACCATTTCTCCATTGGTGGCATTTAGTGGTGCTGGCAGTAATGCATAGCAAATCATGTATTAATGAAAATAAGACAAACAATGCGTGTGTGTGAATTCATACCTTGGTGAACACCATACAAATGCATATCAAGCTACAATATTAACCCCTCAAAGCATGAACCTCAAGTTTACAAGTCCATAGTCAGACATAGACAAGTGAACATTTGCCTGAATTGTCTTTCCATGTCTTCCGATTAATTATGGTTTGATTGATTATTGGTTTATATTTTCAGGTTACCATGTCTCGGAGCTTCCTCTCTGCACGGAGCTCCCTGTCCTGTTGCAGCAATGCTAAGTGATCCCCCACAGGCATTTCAAAGAAGATGTCATGGATGTCATACAGGGCTGCTCGTAACTGAGGGACAAAAGAAACGCACTTAAACACAAAGAAAGTTGGCCCTCAGCTGGCTGTACACTGCGGAGTCATACCTGGGCTCTAACTCTCTCCTGCAGGGACATATCTTGTGGTGAGTAGGTGCCTTTCTTCTGAGGGGCTTCAGTCTGAAATGAACGGATGAACTCCTGTGTATCCTGAGGACACATACATACAGAACACATTTATAATCGTAAGCTTTTTCCCAGTCACTAACATTATAATAATTTTATGAAATAACTCTTATACTCATATTGGTGTTTTTGATTAATTGAGCACCTTTGTTGTATTTTGGTGTTGATGTGAGAAAGAGAAATTTTACCGCAATGGTTTGGCGCAGGTGTTTGACTTTCTCTGTTTTGAGCAGTCTGCGTGTGAGGAAGCCGCGGATGATGGCACCAATTCGAGAGAATGCTCTCTGCTGCTCAGCTGTCAGAACCTGGAGATCACAACAAGGAAACAAGAAGATGGGAATGTTATGCTAGAGAAGGTTTGAGTAGGATAAATTCCAAAACCAAATGTCCAGACTGCAACATACTTACATACATAAGGGGCAAATATAATATTTGACTTATAAATATATATTCAAGAGCACTTTAAATACTATCATTATTTTTATAATAAATAACAGTGCATCATATTTATCTTCGAAGACAGATTGGACCTACCAGACTCAGCCTCGCCCGAGGTTTGCCAGCTGCCCAAGTGGAGCCCCACAGATAAACAGGAGGCTGGATGGAGGGAGAGGATACACTAGAAGCGACAGGACTGGGAAAACCTGGAGGAAGAAACATGAGTTATTTTTAATTCAACCACGCATCTAGAACTTTTTCCTGGGCTCAATTCTGGTGTCAGAGTCTGTAAAATGATCTTCTACAAAACATTTAAATATACAGTATTATGTGTATGACCTATAAGAAAAGACAAGGAAATACTAACAAACTACAAACAGAAAAATACATCTACATGTAGATTGCATTGTCTTTCACGCTCCGTCCTGTCAGTTATTTTGCCTTTTCTAACACTCCTCTGTTTTATCAGTAGGTTAATATTCAAGATCCATAGCTCTGATGAGATTACGTGGACACTGTAATTGTTAAACGCCTACAAAATAATAGTTTTATCTTGTTTAAATATTTAAAAGAAGGGCAAGTCAAACAGTTTTGAATATAGTAATAATAATAATAATTGAATATGGACAAAAATCCACAATATTACATTTTAGGTTTTCAAAAAGGGGCAGTGACAAATGCAAGTTAGGATTCCTTCAGTAAAATGCACAATGATACTCGCTTATCCCTAAACATGTAGTCTGACAAACTTCAGCGCAGCCATAAGTGAAGGGGTACCTATACTGTGTCCAGGTGATCGCTCAGATGGTGTGTGGGAGGGGCTTAGTCCTGGGCAAGAGGGGCTCATGACGGTGCAGCTGTCACTCACAGACCTGCAATTCCAGCCGCAAGTATCCGCACTTAGAGGTCGCACACACCCCTGTTCCTTCAGTCTTCTCTCTTGTTCTAGCTCCTACACACATGCATACAGCATACACAGACACATCCATTATCTATACCTGCTTTATCCCGCTGTATAATTACAAAAATGATCTCTTTTGCTCTGAAGCAAGAAACACAGAAAGTGAAATAGAAAATTGACACATCTGCAACTTCTAGATAGTGTGTGATTCCTTGTTCTGACCAGACGGAGGTGCTGTTGCTCTTTCTCCTGCTCAGCGAGGAGCAGAGACATCTGCAAGGCATGTTCCTCATCTAGACGCCTTTGCATGTTTTCCCGGGCCTGCGCTCGCCACTTGGTCTCCTCTGTAGATGAGCATTGAGATTTTACCATTTCAAGGTTTTATTCATTTAACATACGAGTTGCAATGGAAGAAAAAGTGATTTCAATGGGAACGGTGCAATTTAACAACAATAATAATAATAATATTTTTTTTTAAAGTGTGCATCACACTGTTGTACTGTTCAAGTTCACTCACCTGTCTTGCTGGCTTGTGTCTCTGCTGCATTTCTGAGGACAGTTGGTGTTTTCCTGCCAATGTTTGGCCCCTGCAAATCGTCAGGCTCCATCCTGAGCGTGACCTGGCCCAAGTCTGAAGTCACACGGGACCTCAGCAGATTTGGTGAGGGATTCTCTACCTCGTACGATTGGTTTAAGGGGACTGCAGGAGTTCGCCTATTTGTAGCCAACCACGTTACTCCTGCCATGAAGCGAGGGACCCTTTCCTGGCTGCGGTCTATGTGCTCAAGGTAGGTGTGCAGCTGGCTGTCCAGGGTGTGGCAGCGCCGGCGAAATCCTGTAGCCAAATGGTCATGATGGCCCATTGAGCTGGGCACGGAGGCACTATCAGGGCTACAGGTCTCCTGCATTGGACTGGTACCACAGTGACTGGATCGACGGTCACTGCTCCTGCTAAAATCTTCCCCCCCCGCTGAGCCCCAGTGGCCGGAGGACACTGAAGCCCCTGATGGATCTTCTCCCCAATCTGCCATGCCAGCACCTTCCCCTGATCTTCCTGGGCTTCGAGGGATGAGGTCAGCTGGGTCGATGGGGAACGATATGTGTATGTTCCCTGTTGAAACTGGGCGTGGTCTGCGTCTCTGGGGACGGGGACTAATGCTGGACTCCGGACTGGGGAGGCAAGCGTACCGTTCTGGTAGACTAGGTGAGAGGCAGACAGACTTTTGAGCATTGAGGTCATACAGGGCTTGATGCTGGCTCTGAGGTGGGCCAACAGGGCTGTGGTGCAAGCTGAATCCAAACTCGACGCCCGTCTCCCCCGCAGGGCTGCTGATCTCCTCCTCCTCGACACAGACAGTCTCGGGCGGGGGAGTCTGGCTGATTGTGTGGACAACTTTTGATCCCTGCTGACTCTGCTCCCTCTTCACGTACTCCCTTGATCTCTTAAGAAGGCTGTCCAAACTAATGTCCTCTTCCTCCTCCTCTTCCTCTTCCTCCTCACTCTTCTCTTGACTCTCTGCCTTCACTTCCTTCACTGTTCTGTAACCATTGACGACGGGGGTCTCGGAGCGTGGAGTGACGGGCCGATCATTTGTCTGAAGCCCAAATCCGGAGTCTCTGGGAAGCCCAGGTGAGTCAGTGACCAGGGTGTAGCCACTGACTGTCGCAGATTTAGGATCTGGCAGCATGTCGACGCCGTCAACCTGTACCTCATGTACCTGTGCAAGACAACAAGTTATTATTAACAATCGTGAAATACCTGCTAACCAGCTGATGACATTATTTGCCATATTTCACCAAAGCTTTTTTGATTTGCGGCATTCATCAATGACATACAAACAGTGGTAACAAGACAAAATACTGATCGCATTTATTGAAAGACAAATTTCTTAAGCAGAGCAGATTTTCAAATTAGCAACATTACTTTGTTGAATTGACACAACAGGGCCATCATCCAGTATTAATAGCACAGCCTGCTGGAGAAAGTGTTTAGTCAGACAACCTCTATTCAAGTCTGAAAATGTCACTAGAGATTGTGGGACGGACTGCAATTCAGTTTTTGTGGTACATCTCGTTACTGACACACAGACCTATTTAACATATCCATTCAGCATATTTTATGAAAAGATACACAGAACGAGGCATGTTACTTTATCTTTTGTGAAATCCATGTTATACAATTTTGCATGTGGCATATTTTGTCAACGCTCAGCGTGAGCCTCCATAATAGTGTATTCACAAAATGTGTTGAATCCCTTTTTCTGCTAAATCCTCCTTCCACATCACACCGGGGCCTGTGACCAGGACTGAACTGTGTTACTGACCTGAGCTTGAGCCAGTATGCCCTGAACCCGGGCCAAAAGCTTGTTTCTCTGCCGGTTCTGTCTGTCCACCTCCAGCTGGATCGCCTTTCGTCTGTGGCCACACATTTCACTCCGCTGCTCTGCACTCAACTGGAAAGAGGACAATCTTATCCACATCCTCGCATATGAGAAAAGATTAATTCAGAATGTCTTGACAGAGTTTTTCCAACTTACAAAATACATGCCTTTGGAATATTTTGAAAGCAGCATATTTTTTCCTTTTTCATTTGTAGGTGGAAGAAATCTTCAACAACCCTCAGCCTCACATTGGCCTCTCCATCATCTGACTGTTCCTGAAGACTCATTTTGTCAGGAGTCACGAGCAGATGGATTTCTCCAGATAACATTAGACAGCCTTGATGTCCCTCGTCATCAATTGTGTGCTCTGCCAACTGCTGATCTAATAGACCCTTTCTTTTACAGCAGACATTTTGACTTGTCTTAGCAGGAAAAACACAGGTGAGGCAAATTTTGTTAACCGAGGTTCAGTTCCATTAATTGCGCCAGTAAGCCATTGACAGTGAGCATTACACAATAAAAGGATACTGGAAGAAGCTCTCCTAAATGTTATGTTGTTTTTAATGTTATGACTGGTGCTTTCCCTGCTATGACAAGCCTAAAAGTCTGAGGACAGTTTGGCAGCCTTTACGTTCCAGATATGTGTCAAAGAGAAATCTTTAATTCAATTTAAACTGTGAGTAGGTATCTCATATATGTTTTAGGGTGTTATAATATGGAGAACCAAAGGAGTCTTATAACACCGTTGTCATTGTTACTGTTGAGAGGGGTGAGAAATGCTTCCCGTTACCATGCAGCATAGAGATACATAAACACAGCTACAGCAGGAGAGTAACAGATGCAGACTATTTTAGGGAGCCTCCTATGTGGCAAAGAAAATCTGGATATCAGTTAATCTGCAACCCTCTTAAAACATCCATTAACTGTGCTTTCTGTCCACTTATGATAAGGAAACTTTAAGCGGTTTTGCTTCACTTTGTGCAGACTCTTTAGGATTAGGTTTCATGCCGGTTTGCTTCTTCCTTACCAGAGGCGAAAGCACAGCTCTTCCATGGAAGTGAATGACAGAGCGAGCCTTCAGGGAACACAGTGGCTGGCATGTCTTCCTGCATTTCCTCTCCTCCTGCAGTACAACCAAACTCCGCAGGCAGAACTCCTCGTAGCTTTCCATCTCTGGACACCCGCACATCCACACCCAGAACGAGAACCACACACCATGTAGCCTCCTCACCCAGCTGTCAAAATAAATGGGAGTGTTGAGTGAGGAGTTAGAGGGACATGCACGAGTCTGCGGACATGTGAGGTTTGACTACACTGGACTGGATTGACCATCTGGGATCATAAGTGGAAAGGCAGGACTGATCGTCTGCAACAAAAGAGGATCTGTCTGTCTGCCCTCAGTGTTTTTATCACTCTCATCACATTCCTGCCATTCCTTTTCTGTCACACTTCACTGGTGACTGTTTCCCTGTGGCGTGAACACGCATACGGAGTCGAGTGTCAAATCAGTAGAATTTCTATTTTTTTTTTTGAAATGTCAGTCAGCAAATGATAGTACAGACCCCTCACAGAAATCAGGTAATGTATTACAGGGCGTTAGCCTGAACGGACAGCTGTTGTATGGATGAAATCAAAACAATGAAAATGGCTTTGTAATTACTGTCACCTTCATGGACACCTATCGGTTAAAAATCAAATCCGTCGGTTTGGTTTGAATTCACCCAAAGGACCTCAAGATTGCTGCCAGTAACCAATTGTCTTAATTAGCTTCCCCCACGCTGATCCATCCTGGTGACAGCACTGGGGAGGTGGGAATGCCTTTCCTTCTGTAATCAGCTATAACAGAGTAAGAATGATTACGACGGTTTGTGAGATATAATCTAAGTGATATCCAGTTTTTTTTGTTTTTTGTTTTGTTTTGGTATTTAGAAGCCAGAGAGGCGTTTTGGTACATATGTGCCCTGCTAAACCACAGCTGATAACGTTACACCCGTGCGTAATCTTACCTACACAATGGAGAAAAAGTAATATCTTCTTCTGCTTTGTCCCTACGGTAAGTGTCAGACACGTACGGATGTCGCAGCGAAACACAAAGTGGCGGCTTCAGGAGGTAGGCTCACGTTTCTCCTCTCATTCAATCTCGGTTTGGCCATCATCATCATCATCATCATTTTCAACTCTTCCGGGCTGCAACAGCGCCTCCTAGAACAACAGATGCAGGCGACCTGTTCTCGTTGCCTTTTTTTTTCTATCTTCAGGAATTTCATTGCCCGTTTCATTTAATCTCCTAAATTTAAATGTTTTAATATCTAACGTAGATTGCATTGTTTTTGACTGGTGTGACGACGCATGACGGGAAAGAGTCAGGAGAGAAACCAGAGGAAAAATGAAGAATGAAGACGAGAGAAATGGGGACGAGATCTGTGGCCAACATTTTGATCTGATCAGACCATTTTAAGTAGATTACAAACATAGCACTGTCCTTTAAGTGCCGTCAATTTGCATGTATAAGCGGCATTTAAATATAGTGTTTGTTCGTGCTCAGTGTTCAACAATTAATCATCTATGCAGACATATTACAATAGGCCTACTTCACTATGTTATTCATCATCTGTTTATACGCCAGCCTCGAGTTATTGGTGCTCACAGGTTTTTGTTGTTGTTGACAAATACATGAGAACCCTTCAATGTGATATAAACCTCTAAATGTTTATATACCCTACTAATTACGGAGGCTCACAAAGAGGACTTAAAGTGATACATTTAAAAAATAATTGTGATGGTATTTTTCATTACTGCAAGTTTAATCAACAGGCAAAATAACAGTTTCTGTGTCCACATTTTGCTGCTTCCCTAATCTATGGTCTGTAACTTTTCATCTTCACCTCAATGTAATAAAACCACCCTCATCAAACGCATAATAGCAAAATATGAATATAAATAAATGCAAGTTTATATTTTCAAAGAACATGACAGCTTTGTAATGACCGTATTACATATACTTATTCATTTGTTAATAAACAAGAGGGATCATATCCGTTGCAAGAAGACCACACTTAAACAGGCTTCTATTGTTTTCCCCCCCCAGGCTTCACATCACATAATTTTCATATACAGTCTATTCTTTACAATGAGACTAATGTGTAAAATACTGTCCATTTCACTCTTAGTTTGTATTTCGACAGTGGCCGCTAAGTGATGCTGTTTTATATTGGAAGCCTGTTCCACGGAGTTTGAACGCATCCCATATATGGTCATTTTTACCATATTAGGACTGCTGCGTGTGACGCGCGTGTCGCAACGGAAAATATGAGCGTGTGCGGGAAAGGCTGAACGTTAGAGCGAGCTCCTCTCCCGAAGAGTGAATGTGCAACTGCCGGCGAAGCTTTCACCGGCTGAATATACACACTGTCGACAAGTTGACCTTCAATCGGCCGCAGTCAACACGTGAGTCGTCTTAACTTCTGTTTTGGTAATGATGTCGACTGATAACGAGTGCTGTCCTCGTCTCCGATCTTAAATTCGACAGCGGGGTTCTTGGTGTTTGGGTCTGCGGGGCGGTATGTTGCGGCCATGTGTTTGTGTCTCCCTGGATTCCTCGTGTACTGTACATTATTTGCTAATAAGAATCATGACGAAGCCGTGAAGCCGACAGAGATTTGACTTCAAGCTTCTGTTTTTCCCGAACAAGTCCAGCATCAAGATGGGCTGACCGTCTTTCATTCGGTAACGATGTTGGTGCCAGTTTGTCTATGAACGATGTTAACGTACCACTTTGTCCTGCTGTATTAAATTTAAACAACGTGCGTCGGCATGTTGTGCCTTTTTTTTCCCCTCCTTGAACTTTAGCAAAGTCACGTCATCCATGAAAACTTCCGGTTTCATTTGAAGCGGCCATATACTCGCACTTTGTACCCTGTAAACGTTGTTATATTGCTCGAGTGCGCGTTAAACGTGATCATAAACCGACTTTTTGTGGCAGTTATTGCATGTGCAAGATTATTATTATTTTTTTTTTGGTTACATACTTAGCGAACAGGCTTTTGAATGTGAGGTTTTAATGCTCGTTTTAAACGCACATGCATGAGGTCTCATGAATGAGAGAAAGTCTTGATTGACAAATTTGTAAAATCTGAAAGAGGGTTTGAATAGTCCTGTTGTTCACACTTTAGCAGAGGCACAGCACACCTACGGTCTCTTGAGTCCAAAGGTCGCAGTGAGATTTGATATTTTGTCCCTCTGATTAAAGTTTACAGACTGCTGTCCAGCAGATGGCGCCTCATTCAAGACTTCATGTGTGCTCTCAGGAGTCCGGTAAAGGATTCAGATTTGGGTTTCAGTGATATCTAATGCGCCTTTGTGGATATTTTCCTCCTTCGGATGCCCGGAGGTCACAGGTCAGTTGTACAGCAGTTGCCCCTTTTTAAAGTGTTACACCGGGGAGCAGAAGATCATAGTTTTTACACCCAAGTTATGTGCAACGAGCTCTAATGTTATTTTTCTGGACTTTAGGGTCTCGAGTGTTAGTCTGTTGCAGGATGAATTAGAATATAATCCATTTTACATGATGACTGTACACAAATTCCCAGTATCTATAGCTTTTATATGACTCTGACCGGAGTAGATTATGTCGGACGATAACTGAAGACACCTAAATGGGGCCACTAATTAATAAACATACATCAGATTACATTCGCTAATATCAATGTTACAGTAGAAGCTGAATAAGTGTACTTCAAATGTGGTATAAAGTATAAAGTCACATACTTTTGACTTGAATCTTAATTGCTTTCCCGTCACTGGTTATAGCCCCTTTTCTTTCTCCCAAGATACGTACATCTTCTTCTTCCTATTTATTTGCACAAATTGCACTTCATTTACTTTTGTCTCTCCTTTTTGTGCTTGAGTACTTTTGTCAGCTCTGAATAGCACTATTGCATGCCTGTCCCTTTAGAAGGCTGTCTTTCCCTCTTCTATTGTTCTTCCTGAGGTATTCTTGTTAAATGTTTTTGTGGTTGTTTACACTTTTCTGGGCTGTTTTTTTTTCTCCCTGTATTACTTTGTTACAGGCCAAATTAAGAGGTAATGAGGTTCTTAGCAGTGTGATTATTCTTGATCCAGATTTTACTGTAAAGAAGATTGTTTGATTTGGCAGTGTGACTAGCCTGTTGCTTGAATTTATCTGCGTTGTCCGGGTTATGGAAGCTTGTTTTTATGCCATCGGTTGTCTGGTAATATTTTAACTCCCTTTTATGTTGCAGCCAAACATGAAGCACAGTGTAAAGAGAACAAAGCTTTGGGCACAGCATACTTCAGTCTGTGCTAGAGCTCGATGAAGTGCTGCGTGAAAACACACACTTACTCGTACTCGCAGATCCTGGATTTTTGCTTTTGCAGGTTGAGTGTCTGGTCTCCACTTCACAAACTTGTGATTAGTATTTATTCAGCCCTCTGTTATTGATTATTCCAATGAGCTTGTCACATTCTACATGCGTTTCATCTTACATTCCCATGATGACAGGCTCTTTTGACCAGCATTTCATTTGTTGGTTTACTTTGTACATACGCTGCTCTTTGTTTATGTCAAATGCGGTACTCCCATACTTTGTCTTTTTTTTTTTTCTTGTTAACTGTGTATCTGCTCCAGCAGCAGACTGCAGGGCCCAGTTTTTTTCTTTCTGAATGTGCAACCACAACAGCCAGTGTGGTCACTGCACTTTTTATGGGAAGTAATGATTGAACTAAGCGGTTGTGTTCTTTTACACTTTGTTTTGGATCCACAACAACCATTTTGATGGTAAAAGCAACTGCTGTGCATTTTGAGATTCAAACAGGACATGTATCATCATCGTATGGTTCTGTTTTAGCGCTCTGTTTCATCTGTCTTCTGCCTTACTTCAGCTAAACGCTAATTTATCTGCAAAGATGCAAAAGTAATATTTATGACATTTTTGTGATTGATTGTATTTTTCATTGTTGTTTCACTGTGACTGAGCTAATAGAGAGAATAATGTCCTTTTTTTTTCTGTTTCATTAGTGCAATTGTTTACTGCCCAAAATCTTACTTAAATATTTCTAGTCATAATAGTGCAACAGTAATGATGCAAACCTACTGCAGTCTATGGTTTAGTTTAAGTTTGTTTCAGTGTTTAAGGATGTCTGTGAAGATTCTCAGCCCAGCTCATGGTAAACCTTTTTTGAGTTTGGTTTTGAGTTTTAGGTCGTTGATGACCGGGCGGGTCAACGATCCGAAACCCATTCTTACTTTGACTATTGTTGACCCGAACCAGGATGGGTCTCATGTGACCTTGACAACGCTCAAGCTTAGAGGAGATTAAAACATGGAGCTCTCGTCCAGTCTGTTAGAACTGAAGAAGCCTTGCAAATGAGATATGAAACATCTTCAAGGAACTCAGAAAAGTCCAGTTGGGATCCAGACGGACCATTTTTAAAACCCTGACTGTGTATATGATATTAAATATAATGGAATAAAGCACTGACTGGCCAGCTTTAATCTGGTACTATTTATATAATAATACAACCCAGGTTGACTGAAATATAATTATTAGGTGCAAGTGAGCTGGTATTTGTTGTTTTCATAAGTAGAACTATAATAATAAATAAATAAAAAAAACAGTGACAATAATAATAATAATAAATCAATCATTCAGTCATGCTGTTTAAGTGTGTTTAGGGCAGATATGGTTGCAGGAACCTTCAGTCTCACTTAACCAGCAGCAGTAGTCCAGTGGATGCCGTTTCCTCCAATAGATTTAAAGTGTGCGCTCTGGCCGACAATAGAGGGCCGAGGAGTGGGAGGATCAGCTCCGTAGCGATCCTTCTGGCTTTGTTACGCCCGGGAAGCCATTTTGGAAATCTGATGGTTGTGCACTGGCACAACAGTCCCTCGCTACAGGCAAACTTTTGTGTCTTTCTACTAGAAAATACCGAGTAGGATCTGTGGGCCCGCATAAATAAGGAACCTTTGGGGTTCCGCGCGTCGGGATGCTGACAGAAGTTTGCGCATCTTCCGTGATAATAATGTGTGGATCTTGTTCCTATGGATTACGCTCTTAAAGAATAATAACATACATGGACTCAAATCACGCGGGCAAGTTGGCATGCTATTATGAATAACATCCTCTATGTTATTGTAGCTCAAATGTTCTGTTGTGAATGTGTCTACGTTTTATTAGGATTTATTTTTGTTTTTGCTGAGCTCCTTTACCAACAACTGTTTTGACAGCGAACGCAACCTCAGGCCTTATTTTCTACGGCAATTTCTACAAATCTGCGACATTATCGTCCATCAAATGTGTCGTTAATGACTAATAGTGGCCTGTAAGTGCGTGTTTTCGCTGAGAAATGTTAAATGAACGTGTGCGGTGAGGTATGGGAATAGTGCGTCGTTGCTCAAGCCTGTAAGTCAGCGCTTCGGTGGGTGACGGCGTTGTCTAAATACATAGCGTCTAAATTTAGCAACGGGCAATGTGAGAATGTAACCGGATTTATAAGTCACAGGGCCGGACAATCTGCAGTTATAATTAAAGTAAATGCGTTGTTTTAAACGGCATCAGTCTGAGACGGTGCGTTCACAGTAGGTGGACGACAGCCGCAGGACTCAGCTGTTTGCCCAGTTCGTCGCAGGTGGTTTGCGTAAAGGAGGCAGCAAAACAGACGTGTTATGTGAGGTGAACCACAGCACTGTGGGAAAGATGTCCACTGTGTAGCATGTTACCTGTACGTGTGTTTTTGCGGGACGCCCTCGTGGTCTGTTATTGTTCAGCCTGTCTCTGGATGGATGAGCTCAGTGGTTGTAGCCCAGTTAATGCACTGTAGGGTCTGGTATTTAATTTTGGAGTCCCCAGTTCAGCGATTGCATCGTTATTCATTGCACCAGTTGACATGTTGAAAAAAATTAATCCAGGCTGAATTTAAGTAGTCCCCTTGGCTTTTGGGTATTTGTTACCCTTTATCCCCCTTTTTGGCTTGGAGACTTGGGTGCGGATTTAAAACATGATTAAGATTATGCTTCGAGATTTTGGTGGTGGATTTTAAAACCCATCTGTTTTTGGTGCTGCTCCGACTTTGCGTCACCTCTCGGTTTGATTAAATAGCTTAGGTCCCTCTTGCTCTTGATTATTTATTTTTTTGGATGGAGTGGCATGCAGCTTGGTTAATAGTTTTCTGTGGCCAGAAAGACCAATTTAGATGCACACAATATTACATTCATATGTAATGCAGAGTGGGGGTGAAACCATTATAAGAGGCAACTCAGTTTTTTTTATAGCCAACATTGGCCAACTACTTAAAGTGTATTCGGCAATATTGGCTGCCAGTGTACACTCAGTTGCCTCAACACAAAGTTGAGTGTACCATTCAATACAACAACACAGTTATAACTGTATATTCAACTGTTATTGGATGGCCATTTTGAAGGATGCAGTTCGCAGTGCTATTGGGTTGAATTGCATCATACTAGGAGGTGTTTCTTGCGCCAGTCACTATATATGTCTCTAAATCCTCTAAAATGACCATAAAGTTCAATTGACACCTCTCTAAAACATTTTAACCTTCACAAACTAAAACTTAATTGTAGGATTCTTGTATTGGACTACAAGTGTATTTGATAAACCAGGAGCTGTATTATGGTAACAGTGTTTACACAGCCTGTTCAAATAATGCAGGTTTCACTACGAGAGGCTCAGCCCTTAGGCTGGTTGCTTCCCGCCCATTGCCTGAAAGTCAGCCCCACCCCTTGCTGTTTTAATGGGTTTCATAATACCCAGCTTACTCAAGCAGTCACTGTAGGAGAAACTGTCTTGGTGAAGAGTCTGCTTGACACAAAGGGAAAGAAGATTGCTCCGTCCTGTCTCTGCCAGCCTTTTCTATCGGTTCCCGCCAGGTTTTCGGACCGGAGGAGAAGAGACAAGTCATTCATTAGAGCGTCACTGGTGTCCGTAGCCTTCGTCAACAACCAGCCTGAGCCAACATGCAGGAAGAGGTCAGCCAGCTCTCGACCACAGGCAGAATCACAGTAGCATTGTTGTGTTCCTGAGGAAAAGGAATGTCTAACAGCTCTCATTAGGGCCTGCCTGCGCTGGGCTTTCTGACATGGTTGTTCAGCAAAGCACTAACTGGTGGTTGTGTTTTCTTGGAGAGCAGCCCAGTGAATAGTGCTAGAATTGATTGGGGAGGAGGCGGAGAATTTGCTGGTACTGCAATATTTTCAATGTGTAGATGCAACGCTGAATCTTTTCTTTAAAAGTGGTTAAACTGTGGCAGGCTTGAGCTCACTGGCAGAGCTAATTTGTGCGCAAGAGACAGGCTGAACAAGGCAGTGCATGTGTTTTTTGCGAGTGTGTGTGTTTGTGTAGAAGTTAGTTTGTTCTTGTTATTTTCCTCTGCCATGTCACCTTTTGGCTAAAAGAGTCCTATCCCTTGCATCCTAACTCTTGCAGTCTAAACAAAGAAGAATGACCATGGATTTTTCCCAGCTGCACACGTATACACCACCACAGTGTGCTCCAGAGAACACCGGCTATACTTACTCTCTCAGGTGAGACCTCAGTGCTGTGCTGCGGTACTCCGGCTGCAGCATCAAGCAATCAGTCCTATGGCATTTCAGTTACACCACGCATGTCATTTGTGGCTCCAGGTGGCATGAATGGAGCAAACTTGTCCTTGAGATGCTGCTGCTGTTGCATTTTAATCAGCTTTAAGACTTTGTACGTGCAGTGTCAACCAGCTACTCCAAATTCCATTTGATCTTGTTTTAGTTTCCTTTTAAAAGTTTGTTATTGCGTGATGTCAACTTTAATACTAGTATAATAACTGTTGTGAGTTTCCTCATGTCATTTTGAAAGTGTAATATAATGAAATGTTTCTAGACTTTCATATTATCCCAGAGGTTGTTTTTACATTCTTCACTGTGTGTGCTGATTTAAGCCTTTAGGAGCAATGAGCTCACTGTATATCATTTATAGAATGCAACTTGCTTTAATGGTCGAGCCCTGTGTCTCTCAGCTGATTCAGATTATTAGCTTTTAATTTAAAAAGGCAATAGGCTGCAAACAAAAATACAGCGCAAGATGTTTTAAGTATTTGCTTTTTGTTAGATTGCTGTTTTTTAGCTTGGAGAAGTTTTGTAAAACAGTTAGTGCCTTCTCTAAAAATACCCTGTGGTTGTGGTTTGATGAGTCAGCCTCATGATTCAGTTGGGCTGTGTTTTTTGTATGCTTTAGTGGGGAATTGGAAAGGCCTCGCTCAGGGTAAAACAGCATGTAACTATACATACTTTTACTATAATGTAGAATCAAGGTGGCTTCGCTAACCTTAACTTGTTGATCCTTTAAGAGAAGTCAGAATTGGTGTTGGACTTAGTTTTGGGAATGTACGCCATACCTGTAACACTTGTCTGTCCCTCATCCAGCTTATGCCGCAGGCATCTTTGACACTTCTTTAAGAAGGTATGTGAATGTGGAGGAATGTTCTTGTCTTTATTGCTGTCACTGTTGATGAACAAGACAGAGAAAGGTATTTGGGTGTGAAAATGAAATCCTACCTCGCCCTTTGCTTTGCTCACTGTCTGACTTAAGGGAAAGGAAGCGTGATTGCATAACTATTATGTGAGAGTATGGAAGTGTTTCGTAAAACATCGAGCCGCCCTCTCATTATAGGTTTACCAATGTGTCTTGCAGAACACATTGTGAAAAGTGGAGTCAGCACACCTGCAACACTAACGCAACTGAACAAACTCAGACTGTTGTCTCTCTCGGCAATTATATGTCACATTATGTGACAGTTCTGTACTGTTAACAGTGTCAGTTTCTTTCTGTAGTTGGTGTGTGGGCAGCAAAATAACTTCAACTTGTCATTGTTTCAGGTCAGCTTTGTGGCACACGGTGCATTCCAGCAATGTAAAATCCGGTAACTCGTAGCAAGTCTTCTGAGTCACCCTGTGAACTGTGGCAGAGTAAGATGAATGTGCAATGAGCTAGTTTGACACCCCACTGGAATCTGTCAGGTAGACTGTTAGGCTGGAACAAGCTAATCGTATTCCTTTGAATGCAGTCAGCTGAGGAGCTATTAATGAACCTCACAGTCACAACCATGGCCCTGATCCCAGGATTAGACTAATAGTTTCTGCTTCTTGACCAGCTAGTAGAGAGATCTGTTGTTTTTATTAGCCTGTGTCCACTGCAGCCGAGAGGCTGCTAATCCTCAGCTCCCCCTGAGAAGCAAACGTAATGAAATGTTGCATCTCTTTGTATTTGCCTGCATTCTAAATACATCGTAGGACAGCTTGGCAGTAGATGTTGTATTTGCTACTTGTTCAAAGCTGCAGCTTAGTGTGTTCAGACTTGGTATGCAGGAGTACAAGAGAGCAGTGCAGACAGGCAGGGTCAGGTGACAGAAACCGTTGGTCCATCTGTTGTCAAAACTCAAAAGAGCAGCGACAAGTTTTGTGCCATTGAATAGTCCAAGAGAAAGAGGAAGAGGAGGCCTGCCTTCATGTTCTGTTTGCATCCATGATCAGCTCTGAGAAGCCCCCCTCAAACCAGAGGGTGGCCATGACAACACGCAGGGTTTTCTTTACTGTTGTAACACTTTTTCAGAGCACCTAAGCTTTTGTAGCTCCGCCATAAACTTAGTTTTACCAGTGTTTGATGATGATTTTTTTACGGCAGACAGTACATTTTTATGAGTATCGTAACGATGATAATCCAAAATTATGGGAAAATGCATAGTTTTTAGTTAAATATTTACCCACTACTCCTCACCATAGCACCTCCAGAGGCCTTGGAAAAAAACCCTGACAACATGGCCCACCAGCCTTGTGTTGATTTAATGAGTGTTGTTACAGCAAGAGGAACACTTTAATGAATAGATTCATAACCTAACAAGGTTTAATTTAGAAAATTGAGAGTTTTCTGTGCTTTCCCACTTCCTTACAGCTGCGTTGAATCTACTCTTTACCAAATTAATGCTTCTTTGATTTTATAAAAGTGTGACATTTTTGTAGCTTCTGAATTTATCTCCTGGAAATAGTATAATTCATAGGAGAAGATACAATCATTTTTGTTCTCAGTGAAACTATTCAGATAAAACTCCACTTTAGTGGAAATAAAGCTCAAATCTGTCATGGAAGATGATGGAAAGAGGTGTCGAAATTGATGGAAATACGATAATTTGAATTAATGGGTAGTAATATCATCATTCCTTTTGAAATATCACACATTCACAGATGCAAGCTCTCACCTTCATTTGACTGAAGTGGTCTATGATTGAGAGATGTAAGGCATTGATAAATTCTTGTAGTTTACAGCTCTGCTGGAAAGCGGAACAGTCGTACTCTGTGGCTGCACCACCTCCAGAAAAACAGGCTGACTGCGCCCGTGTAGTCACTGGGAGTGTGTGTGTGTGTGTGTGTGTGTGTGTGTGTGTGTGTGTGTGTGTGTGTGTGTGTGTGTGTGTGTGTGTGTGTGTGTGTGTGTGTGTGTGTGTGTGTGTGTGTGTGTGTTGCGCATTGACTCACACAGGCCCTTCATATTTGATGATTGTGGAAGTGGGTCAGTGGGGCTGGAGCCTCTGGTTGGAGTGTCTTTTTTTTTTTTTTCCCCCACAAGTGATAGATGCAGTGTGACAATAGTCAGCAGCAGTATTGATTGAGTTCTCTGATACCGTATATGGCTATCTATGAAGAATAGGCACCGATGAGTAATGTTAAAGATACATAAATTGTAAGATAATAAAAGTAGAAAACCTACACATTCAGCCTCCCATCCATACAAAGATTTATTTAAATGCAAAAAGGTTGTTTCCCCCCCCCCAAGCCTATCACTCATTAACTTGATGTTCATTTAAGATTATTAGCTGAGTGAGCATATAAAATACAGTAGTTGATTGCAGATTTGTACCCGTGAGTCATGCTCTGCAAGACGAGGTTCAGAGATGCAACCAAAGCAAGCTCGAGCTGAGTGCCCTGAGATCCAGCTGGACAGTTGTTGTTCATTCTGCCGTCACAGTTGTTTTGACATGTGGTCCAAGTGTGTTTCGGCACCTGCACCGCTGGTCAAGCACCAAGCAAATGACAGCAGCTGGATTCTGGAGAGTTGGCCTACGGCAAAGTTATTTCTTGTGAGCATATGTTTAGGTATTTCACATGCCGGAAACATTTCTGTTTTTGTCTGAGCCTGTGTGAGCATGTGTTCAGTCTGTCTTTGGACGTGGTACATGTCCAGCCTATGTTACTGATCGCAGTCTCTCTGGACCCTGGGAGCTGTTTAAAGTAGTCTCCATAGCAACCACAGCAACATGAAACGGCACACTATAGTGCTATAGTGTGTAGAGCGAAGTACACCACAGAGAAAGTGGGGCAGAAGGGAAGTGCTGTCTGTGGGAGTAAAAATGACGGTGGGCTGGAGCAATCTTAAACGCAGTGCCAAGTCCTACCCACCCAGAGATAGTTGGATGGAAATTTGAAGACTCTGCTTGGGCCCAGCCCCCCCAGATCCTGGTCTCTGGTAAATATAGTCCTCAGCATTGTGAGGGGAAAAAAAATCTCCACTGTTTAAACAGTTTAGAGAAACTGGAAGTCAGATTGTTGTACGTTTGTGCTGTGATTTGGCATTTTTGCCAGAGGTCCAATAATGTCGGTTGGAGGAGATTTAGATAAATTGTTGGGAATGGATAATCAAATATTCAGTATGCTTGAGCCAAATTGCAGCAAGTCTCAAAAATGATTTGTTATTGGAACAGATCTAACCCAAGAAGATTTAGATACATGGCTGTCGCCTCAAATTTTCTTGGGCTTGCAATAATCCCAAATAATGCATTCTGTGCTGTCTTTGTAAAAAAAAAAAAAAAAAAAGAGAACAAAACATTATTTATTTGTTGTGAACTCATTACAATAGATTTGCATCCCAGAACTTCAGCTTAGGTTATATTGTGATCACTTTGTGTATTTAACAGAAATTAATCTCATGTCCTTTTCATTTTGACCGTTTTATTTACCAGTGGAAGTCAAGCAAACAGAAAAAAAATAAAATGCAAAAAATGTATTCAATTCATTCAGGACACACATTTAGGTTTTTACCATATATTGCAGCAACATGCATTTTAGTTTAGCGGCGTGACTCTGTGATACGACACATTATCCTTGAGAACACAAACCCACCCTTACAGTGCCTGAGATACACAACATTTAATGAGCAGGATATTAAAATATTCAAAATTCACATCAAACTAAATGCTTATACTGGGTGAGACTGCGGAGGTGGAGGGAGAGAAATTTCTGAAAACAGGTAGCAGTGTAGCAGCAGAGTTGCTGAGCTCAGCTTTGCTGTATGCAGACTGGGCTGCCGAATGAAAGAGAAACATCATGAAAGTAAATGATGTTTTGCTTCAAATACATATTTTGCATATTCTCTCTAGCAGGCCAAACAGATATTTCTTGGAGTCCAAATGTTTTCTCAATCTTTTCAAACGCAAACCACATCTGCTGTGTAGATGACAAACAACAAGCTGTTTGTCCTTGCTTGTAAACTTGCTGTTCACGTGATGTCTCCTCGTGTGTATTCTGTATGCTTTGTGATGGGATAAAAAAAAAAAAAAAATGTTTGCCTGCACTATAAAAAGCAGGCAGTGTGTGGGCGGGTGGCAGGTCCCTTTAGTGGTAGGAAGCCAAACGTGGCACTGGAGGTGTAAACTCACCAGAAGAGATGTCACTGGAGCTTATTTGTCTCTCGTGTATCTCTCCGGATGAATCTGAAGGAAATGATGACGAGCTGGTTTATGCCTCAGTTACCTGGTGGCTTCTGTGAACTCCTCACCGCTATAATCAGGTTTCTTGATGTCTCCGAGGTACGTAATCTTGATGAGCCAGTAAAGAGCAGACATTGGAGAGATGGCCTTTTCACCCCGTGGGCCGATACTTTCTCAATGATGCAAAGGCATTCATCATGTTGCATTTACACCTGGATGAATGGCGTAGATCCAGTAAGTCCATCTGGAAGCTGTCTGAAAGCTCTGATCACTTTCCAGTTGTGCCTGCACACATCAAATTTACGTAAAAATCTTCTTAAACCAAACATAGATCACGTTCTGAATAAAACGGGGTATAAATAGGGTTAACTTGAATACTTGTTTGCAGAGGTGCTCAGAATATCACAGATCCCAACCTCAAATTGCTTGTTTTGACTGATCAGCTATTTTGTTTTGAAGTCTATCTCGATCTTTTTTAAGGTCTTGTCATGTATCCTGATAGTGTTGTATCACCTGTTGTCCCGTGATTACCACCAGCAATAAACTGCATGTTCATTGCTTGTTGCTCAGCATTATAATGTAACCAGAAAGCAGCCCAGAAGCTGGTGGGATGTAGGATCCTATCGGATCAGATTCTATGTGTAGTTGTGCGTTATAATAAAGTTTGGCTGTGCCCACTGAGTGTGGGAAGACAATCAAAGCTCCGGTGTTACGTAAGGTGAGCTTCCAGGAAGCTGAATGTCAGGATGGAAGTGTCCTCTCTCTCTATACTGTATGTCTGTCTCTTCATCTGTGTCTTCTTCGCTCTCTTCTGAAAGCTCTGTGTCCATCTTTATTTATATCACAGATGTGGGCCGTGGGAGCCGCCTGGGAGAGAGCGGCACGCAGAGCAATTTGGATCCCCAGAACAAGTGAAAAGACTTTGCAAACTAATTGAAGGTTGTTTGGAGCTTCTGTTGAGATCTTGAAGGAGGAGTTGTTACCAGCACTGCAGGGAGATACACGCTCTGTTTAGTAAAATCCAAATGGGATTGGTGGCGGTGTTGTTCAAATGAAAAGCCATGTGATTTGCCCACGAGCTGCCAGGTAGAGCAGAAGGTTGCACTAATGTTTGTACTTTGCTGCGGGCTACACAGACAGTACATTGTTTGTCTAACACACATCCAGCCCTGCTCTTCCCTGTAATCATTATGAATCATGGATCTGGTGTGATAAGCTAAACTGTGTTTTTATGCAAAAGAAGACGTGTATCTTTGAGCAAAGTTTTTTTTAATTTTTATAGTTCAGTACGTAACCTGGAAACGAGCGTGGTGCTCTTACTGCAGACCGCACTCACTGGATGAACTGCTGTGTGGCTCATTTTGCCCACTCGAATGCATACATAGAGTTTGAAACTCCGAACAGATTTGAAAAAACAAACCTGGTGTTGCCCCGCAGCTATTTTCCAATATTTGAATCAAATTTGAATAAGACAAGCAGTGACACAGTGATATGGAAAAGGTGTGTTTAGGTGCATACTTTTAACTCGCTCTTACTGCTTAAACTGTGTCCACCGGAGTCCTCATGGTCTCTATTGTTGTGGTCATTTTCAACTACAGGCAAATGGGCAAATTAATATTGTATACATGTTGATATGTTAATATTGTACATGGATAAGAATTTGATGTTTATCTGTCAATAAAATAGCACCATTTATGTTACTTGCTCCTGCAGGCAGCAGTGCTGTTCACTGCCTTCTGAAACGATTTATATTGGTGGTTTCATCTGGTACCACTGCAGATGATATCTGCATTCCTTCTGGTTGAAAAGAAAATGTCTTTTCAGGGACTGAATGTTCGCTTGTACTTTTTTCTTTTTTTTTTACCCTAGGCGAGTGTTCTGTCACACATACATATACTTGAAACAGTTGCACAGCTTTGTTTGGTTATGTGGTTTTAAATCAATGTATCCATATCTCTGACTCTTTCCTTGATTTTTTTTTTTTTTTTTTTTTTTTTTTTTTTTTTTTCCCAGCCCCAATTTTTGGGCAACTCCTAGGTATTAGTTTGGTGTGCATACGTTGTGATATTCTACTGGTGTTGAAACAAGTGGAAGTTGGGGCTTTTGCTTCTTTTTTTAAAAATGGCAGATATGTGCAGTAAATGGCCACGTGTCCTAAACAACTTTTACGTGTATTTATATTCACGCTCCTTGGCAAATGCTTAGAGAAGCTGGTTCATTTTGGAACAACAGCGTACAGAGGGGAAAGGTACTGCCTTGGTCATGTGTCCAGAGAAGAGCCAGTTGGATCAGGAGGCAGAGCGAGGAGGACGAAAGCGCATAATAGGCTCTTGCCGGGAGCGTGTAATCCTCAGGGTTTTGAGTCAGAGGGAGGGCCGCAGAGCAACCTGTATAATACATGTGCATGCTGAAATGCATGCAAATGTATGAGTTCATTTGCTTGTGAAAATCATGTGTTGTGTGCAAGACTTTGCAAACACTGTACAACGGCCTCTGACTGGAAGTGCGTTCTTGCGCCTCAAAGCAGCCAGCTCTTGTTCAAACAGTGAAGGTGGGTAACAGGAAGTTTATTCTCTGTCTGCAGTGACGGGCTGAATGCAAATGTCCAAAGTCCGGACTTGCAAACAGATCTTTGGGGGGACTATTGACAGTCCCTGTAATGTAAGTTAGTGTATAAGTGAAAACAAATAAATATCTAAAAAAGAAAATTATTTTTATGTTACTTGTATAATTATACTTGCTTTTCTATCATTTAGAAAGAGGACACAGGTATTGTATTATTTCACTGCTTGTCTGGTTCCACCAGCTGAGAGGCATTGTTGCAACAGTATGTTTTCTAATGGTTCCAGTGAGTGGCAGCTGCTGCTCTGTTGCCTGTTAGTCATTTCTGAATGTTGGCCTTGTCTCCGAGTGCCTTCTCTGCCAGGTGGGTGTGGCCCTGTGAGTCAGAGTAAAGCATGTTTCCACTTACGGTTGGCTTTGGATTGCTTTTTTTTCAGCCTTCTTGCATACTTTGGGGGTGTTTACTTGGTTTATTTTTTTAAATTTCATTTTCAGGGACACAGTGTGCTTATCCTTTTGTCCTATCTGTCTCCCTTGTGAGTGAGTCACTTCCTGTCAAGAACACTGACAACAGCTCCACAGCTCTATAAACAGGCTGTGTTAACTTTCGTTTGACAAAAAAAAAGCCAAACACATCAGGAAGTGCGGGATATCACCTTTCAGTATAGATATGTAGTTTAAGTCACTCAGAGCCTGTTTGTTGTCTCCAAATGAATTTCTATGCAGCAGATATTGTTAATGGCAATGCCGTGCCTTGTAATGAACTTTTAAACAAGTCCTCCTTTCATTGAACTTTTTTTTTTTTTTTCTTCCTCCAACTTTCTCACTCTTTCTGTTCTTGCTGCATTCCTCCGTGCCGTCTCTCTCAGCTCCAGCTACTCCACGGCAGCATTAGAGTTTGAGAAGGAGCACCAGATTGCTCCCGTGTACGAGTCGCCCAGGATGTCACGACGGAGCCTGCGTCTACAGACCGGTGCCGGTAACTATGGCAACGAAAGCCTGGCTGATTACTCCCAGAACCACAGCAGCAACTACACCAGCACCACAAAAGAGACACGGTGAGACTAGCAATGGACACTTCTCTCCCTGACTCTGATGTGTTGCCTTATCGAATAGCAACAGTATCAACATTTTCATCTATTTATTTCCGTGCATACATCTATAAGTTTTCCCAGTACCCACTTGTATGGTATTTGTAAGTTGTGAAGCACCTGTTGGCGTATTACAGTAACTTCCCAATTGACCATTAAAACCGCAGTCATGCGAAGTTTTTCAGAGCTCACTGTGACATTAGATTAAGCCTAGATGTTTTGTTGGTTTAGTTTAATTCCTACATAATGTACAAATAAGTTGATTCAGTCATCCAGTTACTTTGAAATAACTGGCAAAAAAAACAACATTCAGGAGTGAGCCACAGTAACAATTAATAAAGCAATTAAACTGAAAGAGAAGCATGTAGGTTAACTCTGGGTTCCCACTGGTCATGGGAATTCTGAAATATCAGGGATTTATAAAAACTCTTTTCCAAGCATGGGAAGTCAGGAGATTTCATAATTTGTTTGGCCAATTCACGGAATATCATTGAATTTAGTTTTTTGCATGTTTAAATTTTAGTTGCCATTTATCAAAATGTAATCATTTCCATTATTTTTCTGCATACAATATTATTTGACTTGTTTCATGAGTGGATTTATTCCCTTCCCACTCATCAACAATTACTTTAGTGAAGCTGTGCGTTTTCCTGTAGGTGCTAGCGAAGGCAAACGTGCCAAGAAAATACAAATTTCAAGAGCTTTGGCTCCAAAAGGATGACTTCACAGATTGGGTAAATTAGACAACAGAAAAGCCAAAAGTCTGTAAAACTACCATTGATCTATTAAAATATGAGAGAGGAAGCCTTTTGATGCAGCACCAACATTAAGAAGCATGCTGTCCACATATAGCCGATAGGAGACTCAACTTTGACCCGGGTGCCAATCACAGCTCAGTTGCAGCTCAGTGGAGGTGCATCTTTAGGCGAGGGCAGCCCTTGGAATGTTTTTTTTTTTTTTCCCATTTAAAAATAAATATTTTGTTTCGCTTGTTGTTTAAGTAGCTAAAAAAAAAAAAAAAAAAAGTTTTGTACTGAAAACGGCAGTGAACTAATAAATAAAGATCACAAATGGCTGGGAATAAAATAATGTCAGTGGATTTTGTCTGATTAGCACAAAGGCAGACTGTGATCCTGGTTAATATACGTCACCGAAATTCAGTTTTAGTCAGTGAAAGTCAAGGAATTTTACATTTGATTTGGAGTGGGAACCTTGTTTACTGTATGGCATACGTTTTGAGATTGTTAAAACAATTTATTATCTAAGTGATAACCATCTGTGTAGTTTTTGTTATAATTTTGTTGTGTTTGGACATAATATTCCTGCTGAATCCAACATGTCCGGAACTTCTTGAAGTTTGTTGAATGTTTCTGGGCACACAACCACTCAGAAGCACCATCTGGACGAGTGAGTCAGTAGATAGTTGTAGGATAGACTAAAGTCGTATTCACAGCTACTGTAAAAGTGCTATTAGGAGAAGTGTGAATATATGTGGGTTAAGTGTAGTGAGTGTATTTTGTAAGCATTGGACACACTACCCTGTGCCACTGCATTTGCTGTATCGGGACACATCTTGAATACTTTTTTTTTAGTGCTTTCAACATGCCTTTCCTAGTCATACACAATCTAAAACTCACAGCTCTATCTGTTCCTATCTGTGCTTTCCCAGGACGCTACGGAGCAGAAAACAGCAGTCCACTACAGGCTCCCTGACTTTATCATTGAGCCAAGCCGCCACACCGAGGAAAAACCTCACCTTCTCAGCCACAAGTACCCCGATCAACAACAGCAGCGACCTTCAGGAAAGCAACGCGGCGTCTGATGCCTCTCAGCTCACCTCCATCCTGGACCGGTCCTGTCTGAAACAACACACCGTCACAACCACCACCAGAACTGTGGATGGACAGTGGGGTCAGTTCAAAAAATAATAATTCCAGATTCCGTCACAAAAGAAGCATTATGTTTTTGTAAAATATTGAGGTTATTTGATCATTTTAATTCCACCATTCAGGAAATATATGGTGAAGATGGTGAATATTTTTAACATGTTAAGAATGATTAAAGAGATACTTTCATTTGGTCTTATGGCTCTAATTCCACCGCATTTCAGAGCAAACTGTTTTATTTTTTACTTTATTTATTTTTCTACTATATATATTATTATACTTTAATTGTTTTGCAGCTGTGGTTTATTAATTAATTTGCAAATGAAGATTTCAATGACTTAATAATAAGTAGCATGTGAATACAGTGCTTTGTTAAACATTAAATTAAACCACCCTAAATAGTGCAAATGGAATAAAATAAACTCTACTGGCTTGCATGTTAATGTATTGACAATAATCCGTAACAACACCCACTGCTGCTGCTTATTAGTGAGTGCTGTTACAGCACATTCATATTTCAAGGTTATTTTTCCAGTAACACTAATCTAGGTTAGGTTAGGTTAGGTAGTTACTTTATTAATCCCCGAGGGGAATTTTTTTTTCGCTACAGCAGCATACAGGAAGCAATAGATAATAATAGAATAATAGAAAGCAATAAAATAGCAGTAAAAATATAAAATGCACAGTATATACAGTACAGTATATATCTATATATATATTATATACAAACAACCAAGAACACAGACAACAGTGTTATTGTTGTGTGATGGATTTTGCCAGAGGTGAGTTATTGTACAGTCTTATTGCAGCGGGCAGGAATGATCTCCTGTATTTGTCCTTGTGACACGTGTACTCTTAAGTGTGATTTTAAATGCAAGACTTCTACTAGTATTTTATTAACTTTTAATGTGTGTGTTATTGCTAGTCATGCTCAAGTGTTCCCACCCTGCAGGTATTTACTTTTGCAATGTGTTACTCTGACAAAGTATTCCATCCAACTGAAGCAACAACACATGTAATTAGTGATGCTATTGTGTAAATACGTTATGAAGTTAACCATTCCCCTTTGTCTTTCTTAATGAATGTCTCTAAATGCTGTGCGTCCTCAGGGCAGCGTTCCGCCCACAGCTCGTCAAGCGTCAACGGCGATGCCAATGCATCAAAGTCCCACACCTCGCTCGCAAATGGCTACATCTGCAAAGACTGCTCTTTACACTCTCAGAAGATGGACTCCCTCATCACACGGTCTTCCTCGTCATGGTCATCATCTCATGCTGCAGAAGCCTCCACCGACGCCCTCTCTTCCCCCTCTTCACCTTTCACCAGGTTATACACCAGAGACAGGAGTCGGAGGAACAAGACGGGTGAGAAACACTTGTGTCTAGACTCGTGTTTTTTTCTCTCACATTTTTCCTTCTAAATGTTGAAATTATTGGAGCTGGAAGGTTAAAGGTCATTGTGTCCATGTCTTTAAGTTGTGATAATAGGAGTATAATTGGTAGTGTTGTCTCTCTCCAGGGTTCCTGGTGTCAATGTCTAAAACGTGTCTGCGCTACGGCAAACAAGCTCTGGCCCCCATAGTGTCCTTAGTCACCCTGGTCTTCAACAGTGTGGCCTGGCTGGGTTCAAGGGCCAAGAGCCAATCAGGAAAAGGTATACAACAAGAGACTTTCTTTGGTCTTCATCCTTTACCCATCACTCTCTCTTTTTCTTCTCCTGTTTTTTGTCTTGGCAATTTCCTGAGCTACTCAGCTCCAAGTGATCTTGAAAGAAATACTGACTTCAAGAGTCCTGAGAGATTTATGCAGCTAATTTGAAACCGCCTCTCTCTCTTTATTTCTGTCTGAGCAGCCTTCTCATCATCACTCTCGCAGTCTCTTGGTATTTCACATGTAACTTTATTATCTTTTCCCCTTATTGGACTTCCCATAGCTCCCTGTTGTTTTTCCTCTCGGTGTATGTTTGGGGAATTCTTCTATCATCAACTTCACCTCCTTCTCGTCAATATTTATTTGTAGCATTTTGTCTCTAGCCATGACACGGTGTGCATTTTGACTAACAGTGAGCATATGGACTGGTGTGTCACCAGGTGTCCTTGCATCATTTTCGGGTTCAGTGAGACATGCGGCGTCCTCCGGGTTATCCCAACTGTGGCTGTTTAAGCAGACCATTCTTCACAGGATGATGGGCTCCAGGGCCGATGGCTATGAAGGACAAGGTACCTGCTGTTACTACAAAGGGGCAAAGGGTCACAGCTCCTGACGTCTGCTGCTGCTCTTCTGTTGATGAACTTTCCTCTACAGTCTCTCTCCTTCCTGAGCTCTTACTTTCTTGTTTAGGGAGAAAGAACCATCATATTTGGATAAATATGTAAACTCTCTTTTGAAGTGGGATATGACTTTTGAAGAATCTCGTCCATCACATCTGCTTCTCTCTCAATCTATCCAGCCTGCACTTTCACAACTTTGCATTTTATTTCTGAAAGAGGAAGAGAGAAAAAAACAAAATTAAAAGCCCAACTACCATTGCCTGGCTTCACATGATGAGCTGCATTTTTGCTGCGAGTCTTTTAGTGGTTCTTTTCGTTGAGGATATGGCCACTTAAACGACAACTCAAGCAGACCTAACAAGACTCCTTGACTCGTACCTCTTGATTACTCATCATTTATTTCAAGCTCCTCAGATATGGTCTGCAATCAGTAAACATTTAGTTTTTGGTAAGCATGCACCCATCATTGGACTGCAGCTTTACTTTGTGCAAGGTCAGTTTTATTTCTCGTATACTGCTGATTTCAAGCTGGCTCTCTTCACAGCCGCAGAAGAATTTGATCAACCCTGAAGCCTGGCTTTCACCACCGTTTTTTTTATTTTTTGTTATTCTTGTTTCTAGGAGTTGTCACTGTGCACTCTCTTCACTGTTTTCACTTCCCTCTATTCTCATTTTCCTCATGAAGTTATAGAGCTCCGCAGCTGTCACATTAGTGACATGTGCCTTTTCTCATCTTCCGTCGTGCACCTTCGTCAAAATCTTCTCACGCAACACGTCTTTGTCATGCAAATAAATGTGTTGTATGTATGTTGCAGCTCACTCGAGTTTCTGTGGCAGCATGAATGTGAAGGATCTGGTGACTGAAGATACGTCACATCTTAATCTCAATGGTTCCCTGTGTAAGCCTGCACACACAAACCACATACACATGTTCTCCTTCTTTTTTTCTTTTTTTTTTTAATCTCTACCCTTGTTTTCTTATGTGTAGCCATGATTGACAGAGTTAATTATATGCGTGACCTGTGTCAGACCCAGCGGGCAGAGGTTGTGTGAACTGCTTTAAGTAGTCAGCAGGCTGTTGACCGTCTTGACCTGCAGAAGCTTCTCTTTCACTTTAGTTTGTAAACCAAACCTATTTCAAGAGTCCAGTTTAACACGAAAGCTCCAAACATGACATGAGTGACCGTCGTTCCAGATATCAGCTTCTTGTTTTTAGTCTCGTTGGGATTTTTATTTTGCATTTACACAAACAGGATAAAGAATTGAAACAGATGTGACACGAAAGGTCAAGTAGTCTTACAATGGAGAATTCAAATTCAGGAATAAATTAAATTGAACAAACTATAAATAAAGTAAGTTAAATACTAATGAATAATGGAAAATGACAGAAAAACAGAGTGAAGTAGCTCTGACAATATGCAGCTTGATCAAGGCCAATAACATAACTGAATATTGAGGCCTGTAATTGAACAATTAAGTGCACAGTAAAAGTGTTTGTCAATCATGAAACACAGCTCGGGAAGACAACATGGCTGAAGTTTTTTCATCAAGCTTTGTGTGGTATGGCTTCACATACATGGCAGAGTTTACAGTATGCATGCTAGTGGCCTACAATTTTTTTCATAATATACATATAATTTGATTGCTTCTCTTTAATTTGTTCTGCCTATATAATTTGCAAAATTCTGTTTTCTTTTTTTTTATTGTGATATGTATGAGTTTATTCACGCATCTTTTCTTTTTGGGCATTCTGCTTGCCTGCTATTCATGATTTTGGCATACGCAGGTGATGACTGTAAAGGGAAGCAGTACTCTGAGACACACACCGTCCTCCTCACACAGTCCTCCAGGCCTCAACGCCTGGTGGGGGCACTGTGGAGCGTCCTAGTTTATGCAGGTTAACCAACGCTTCTCTTTATGTTGATGACACCTTATAAATATACTGTTACATGCATGTTCAGGTCTCATACGTTTACAGCACAACCTGCTTGTAGCTGTGGACCATTTACGCTGTAATTAATCAATTTAAACCTCCCGCTTTTTCACCCTGTCTTCCAGGTCACTGCCTCCTTCTGCCAGGTTACTGTGTTGCGAGAGCAGGCAAAGCTTTAGGATCAGGGGCTGGGACAGCAGCACAGAGGCTACTCTCAATGTTCTGGATGCTCCTGGTAGCTCCAGGTTGGTTTTACTTTTCTTTTCAGCTCCGTAGAAATGTGCATTTTCTGGTTCGTTGTTGTTCTCATTCTCTGCACGTGTTTTTTTTTTAATTTTTTTTTATATATTTCTTCTATCTGCCCAGTGAAGGCAGGCAGGGGACTTCTGTGGTTTCTTGCAAGAGGATGGTACCAGCTGGTGGCTCTTATGTCTCTCCTCAACGTTTTCTTTCTGACAAGGTAAGAGCCCTCCTTCTGTTAACTTCTGTCTGAAACTTGCAATGCATAGAAGAAATAATTTTAACATGTAAATGGTTTTCAAAATACTAAAACGGTCACATTTTATATTTTTGTATGAACAAAGTGTGAAATTACAAAAAACTGAACTTAATGTAACCATGGAAATGTGGTCACTTATGAACCTGAAGAGAAATATTAACCAAGCTTTATGGCGCTTTGCAGTGACTTTGAACTCATTGTTTAGCTGCCCAACATACAAGTTTATTGTTCAGGTTTATTCCATCCACTCTCATAGCATTGGTTCAACCGGCATTAAGCAGCTAAAGAGCCAGGCATTTAAGTTGGTAAAGGACAAAATCAGATTTAGAAGGGACTAATAATTGGACTTGTATTTTTTTAAGTTACCAGAAACATGACATTAAATGAATGCTATGTTGCTCTGTAACTGCTTGTGTTTGCATAACGCCCCCAAGAGGCCACAATCGTTTCTTATTTAAGATGTAGTGACAGCACTGAATTAACAACATTCATAAATATATTGCATACATATTTTTGATTTTGTAGTTATTGTAAAAGCAGATCTTCAGAGCTGTGAAAGCAATCATGATTGGATTTTTTTTTTTTTTTAAATTTTACCTCGAGTTTTGAAATCGTACAATTTTGACATCTAATTCAATATCTTGAGCTGAGCGTATTATGTGATGCCCGTTTTATCCTGAGCAGGTTTAACAGTTTTGATTCAATAAGGTCCTTTTCTTTTTGAACTGATAACATACACTGTTGTCAGCTGTGTATTTATCTGATAAGTGTGTCATTCTGTGTTTCAGATGCCTTCCCAAACTCTGGAAGCTGCTGCTGTTCCTTTTGCCCCTCTTGCTCCTCCTTGGTAAGTTGATAAGAACTTGCAGTACTCCCTTAATTTACCACAGATATAACCCATTCACTGGGCACATAGAGAGAAAAATTAGTGTGTAGTGAAGCAGTAGATGGTATAACCAGCACACCTCCCCTGAGTGTGCTCCAAATCCAGTACCTGATTCATATCAGCCTTTTCAGGTCTTTTCTGTGGTTCAGTCCTGCTCATAATTGCACTTATTGATTCTTTGTTTATTTGCTGAAATACTCCACAATATACATACTTATCCCTTGCATCTGATTTGATTTTCCTTGTTTATTCCAGTTTTATGATTAGATGGAAGAAAACGGTTAAATCTAACATGCCATGTTTTTACAGCTGTAGCTTTATAGTAAATACAAATATTTTCAATATCTTGTGTGTTGCTTTATACACTTTGCCTACACTTTTGACTATTTTGTATCTGTGATGTTGAATGATCTAGAAATGGAAATACATTTCCAATGTTTGGAGTTTAACATCCCCGTCAAGAGTTTGTTTGAGTGACCAACCAGCAGATGAGTAAGCTTTTAACCGCACTTTCTTATCGTCTTTATGCAGCTTTATGGTTGTGGGGTCCGTCCACTGCTGCCCTGCTTGCCTACCTCCCAGCCATAAACCTAACCGAGTGGCGTCCTGTGTCTCCCCTTACGCTGTTGTCCAACTTGGTGCCAGTTCCTGCTTCTGTCCCTGCACCAGAGACTCCACTGGAACAGACCCCAGCCACCCCAGTCTCACAGGCACCGGTAAGAGAGAAAACGGAAGCTGCACTAAAGCATCGTTAGAGAGCACTGAGTGATGTGTTGGTGTATAAACCTTATTACACGATGTATATCTTGCAGTTTGACCATGTATGGTGAAATCAAGGGATGACTGTTACCACAAAATGTTAACTTTCTTTCTGTATCATTTCCACCCTTTTTCCTTCATTGCCCTCCTCAGCCAATCCTTCCCCCTGTGTCAGTCTCTAGTGTGGACTTGGAGCGTCTTCAACGTGTCGAGCGCCAACTAGCCCTATTATGGGAGCAAGTCCAGCAGGGTGGCCAGAAGCAGGAGCAGCGTCACGGGGACATTTTGGGTCTCTACAGCACCCTGAGGGAGCAGGTCCACACTCAGACCGACAGGGAGAGCCTGGGACTGTGGGTGTCCTCCCTGCTGGAGCAGAGACTTGGGGTGCTGCGAGGAGAGCTGGAGCAGGAAAACACTCACAGGGCACAGGTAGGTGGATGAGGATAAACACATGTTGTTCTGGAAAGTTAAAGTGTTGAGTTACAAGAGTGACATTTTGCTTAGAAAATTTACATGTAGTTTTACTTGTTTGCAGAGTGCTGAGCAGCAGAAACGGCACCAAGAGAATCAGGCAGCACAGCTGGCTGATTTAGAAATGCTGCTCAACGCTCTGGCTGCCAAGACTGAGGTATGTGCAACCCATTCACTGCTTTTCCACTGAGAAAATACCCTGAAAACATGCCTATAGAATGCATGGAGATGTGTGGCAAGGTAGCTTATTAACCTTTATTTCTCATCAGTTATTTTGATATGTGTTACAGGACAAGCTGATGTCACATTAAATGTCCGTGTTACCTGTCTAATTGCCATTTATTTCCCAATCATAAGAAACGGACAAAGTGTGATCACAAAGGAAAACGTAGTAGATAAAACATCATAGAAAGCAAGTAAATGATTAAAAACCACAAAAAGTTGAAAAGAAAGAGATAAACGGTTAACACGAACCGACACGGTACAGTTTTACTGACCAAAAAAAGGGACATGTAAAAAAACTGTAGAGACAATGGTATGAAAGGAAAAACAATATCCTGACAAGCTCGGACAGGCAAGACAAACATGTGAGGACAGACACGACTAGAGATAAAAGCAGATCTGGTTTAAAAGTTTTAAGTCTGTATACAAAGGAACAGTGGTGCTGTGTCAAATATCTCATAAAAGTATGTTGTTTATCGGTCAATAGGGGTTTTGTAAATTGCCTTTTCGTTTCTGCCTTCAGTAACACTTCTCCGTGTATGTGTTGTAGGAGGTGCAGCAGAAGCAGCTGAAGTATCAGCATGAGAAGGAGGAAAAAGAGAAAGAGGTTGTCACTTCTGCAGCAGACACAGCTCCTGTCAGGTACAAAAACCAAGAGAAATGAAGAGACTGTCAAATCTACATGATGACTGAATTTTCTCTCTTTTTTATGTATCATTCACATTTTGTGAGCAAGTTCTTAAAGATTATGGAAAGTCACATGCAGTTTTGTGTCTTTGGCTCAGGGTGGGTGTGAAGCAGGAGGAACATGATGCTCTGCTAGCAGAAGTGCAGAGACTCGAGGTCGAGCTGAGTAAAATCAGACAGGACCTGCAGGGCGTCGTGGGATGCAAGGGCAAGTGTGAGCAGCTGGACACACTGCAGGAGACGGTAAGTAACACAACATTTTTTTTTGGGGGGGGGCTTTATAGTTATATCACTTTTACATTCCCATACTGTAATGCTCTTTCATGAATTATTAATTATCCTGACAGGCATTCTATAATATTTCCCTCCGTTGTATTTCTGCGTTTTCCTTTCCCAGATTTCAGTCCAGGTGTCCTCCCAGTTGCGTAAAGAGTTGCAGGCTCTGTTCTTTGGCAGCGGTGGATCAGGGAAGCAGCAGGGAGAGGTTCCAGAGTCTTTGATTTACTGGCTTTCCCAACGCTACGTGAGCACATCAGACCTGCAGGCATCACTGGCCTCACTGGAGCAGAGCATCCTGAGGAACATATCCCTGCAGCTGGAGCTCAACCATGCCCAGACTCTCGTTGAGGCAGAGTCCCAAGCCAAGACCATGGTTCATACCATAACCGGGACTGTCCAGCACGCTTCTGCTGCCGAGGGACTCACAGAAGAGGTAATAATTGTACACTTTCACTTACTGTGGATTTCCATCTTAATCACATTATCTAAACTCGGCTCCTGAAGTGTTGGTTTGCCATGTTTTGAGAGTCTTATTTAATCTTCATCTTTTGTGCTGTGTCTACACCCCAGCAAGTGAAGCTGATCGTCCAGAATGCTCTGAGGCTCTACTCCCAGGATCGAACCGGCCTGGTGGACTATGCCCTGGAGTCTGGAGGTAAGAAAGGAAGCCCATCCATCTCGGGTCAAAACATAACCCTATGGTGGATAGAAAGGATTAGCAAACTAACTGTTCCATAGCTCAGTGCTGTGCTCTAATTTACATATCTTATGTAATGAGGGCACTAGCAGGCTGGATGACAAAATGGTATTAATGGCAAAAGCTCAGACTCAATTGTCAAGTGTGTTAGTGAGCAGTCTATTGACCTACATCATTAAAATCCCAGTGGGGATGACCATCGGAACATTCTGGTAATTTAGTAGTAAAGATGTCTAATCGTAACACCTCAGTCTGATTCTGTCTCGCTGTCAGTAAAAGCAGTCAAACAAGTATTGTGTTTACATTATAGCTAGTATAAGAAGGACTGCAGAATTGAGAGTGGCCATGGCCTTGTTGGGTTATACTACTGCTATACTGTTTTGTTCTAGATACATTTGAAAGGTTGTGTAACATCAGCTATGAAGTTATGATAAGCTCTTAACTTTCACTAGGTTTGAAATTGTCAAGTATATTATTATATTAATCATTGTGAATTTTTTTTCCATAATTCCTGTTTCTGTGTTTGTGTTCAGGTGGCAGCATCCTCAGCACCCGCTGCTCTGAGACATACGAGACCAAGACGGCCCTCATGAGTCTGTTTGGCCTGCCGCTCTGGTACTTCTCCCAGTCTCCACGTGTTGTCATCCAGGTGAGTCTCACCATGACATGTTCAGGGTAGAAATACTTTTCTGACGAGGGAAAGATGTAATGTCTTTTCATTCAACAATTGTAATTGGATAAATATAACCAATCTGTAGAAAGCATCTTAAAGTGTTGGCTGCTTTATCAAAAGTAATACATTTCTCATCCCCTCCATCAGCCTGATGTGTATCCAGGTAACTGCTGGGCGTTTAAAGGATCTCAGGGCTATCTGGTGATCCGGCTGTCCCTGAGGATCCTTCCCACATCCTTCTGTGTGGAGCACATCCCCAAAGCTCTGTCCCCAACTGGAAACATCACCAGCGCCCCACGCAACTTCACCGTCTATGTAAGAAATATAAAGCGGACCTGAAGCCATACAATGAGACACTTGTTAATCCAATACAAGCATCAGTGACTAATGGCTGGTTTTACTGATGTTTTTTTTATTTGTTCAGGGTCTTGATGATGAGTATCAAGAAGAAGGAAAGCTGCTGGGGAACTACACATACCAGGACAATGGGGAGTCACTGCAGGCCTTCCCCGTTATGGTAACTTAAGAGACTCTTCCATCACCAATAGAAATCACTTTGGTGTCTGCCAGCATTTGCTGAATATCCCCCCTCTTTTCCCTTTCAGGAACAGAACGACAAGGCCTTCCAGATCATCGAGGTGCGGGTGCTGTCTAACTGGGGTCACCCAGAATACACCTGCATGTACCGCTTCAGAGTCCACGGAGAACCTCGCCCTCAGTGAACCAACCGCCACCGCTAAACGCTGGTATTCATCATGTCACCCATCTGTACATAGCTCTTGCCAACTTGTTTAAAAACGAAGGGGACTCTGCAGAACTGAGGACGTTTTTGTATGAAAGACACGAAGACACAGAAGTTGTGGATTGTTAAAGGAATGTGCCCAGACTGAATCATGAACACATGTTTTTGTATTATTGAAAGGATAACAGGAAAGTCTGCCTCGAGGAACGCTAAAGAGAAATGGATCCACGGAAGAAGAAGCTGAAAGTCCCAGACCCCTTTTCATCAAAGGCCTCTTGCACTGAATCAGCCCATGAGGGCACCAGGCTCACATGAGCGGACAGATACACTTTCCCCTTCTATAGGAAGGTGGACACTCGGAATGCGGGGGTTACAGACTCATCTCTGCCATTTCTTCACACACTGTATCTCAGTCTGATATGTTTTTTGTTCTTTATCGTATATATTTAACTGTTTGGGTTTTATTTTTTTTACTTTTCCCATTAGAGTCTACAATTTTTTTTAGGATCAAGACCACTGCATCTTTGCCTGAGATGCTGTCCCGGCATGTCACTCCCTTTTTATTTTTTTCCTGTCAAGTCTCTGCAAAGGCTTCAACTGAACTGTTTGGGCAGTCTGAAGGTCGGCCCCTCCCCAGGGGTGCACACAGGACATGTTATGTTCACTACATTGTAGGCTTGGCTTCATACTTTCACACAGCCATAACTAAGACTTTTGTTTTGTAACTGAACATGCTGCCTATGGACAAGCTCTGAATGTTTTCTCAAGTGGAGGCCGGATGCAACGTTCCTTTAACTACACAAAAAAAACACTATAAAACCACTGACCTGAGCTCTATGTGACTCAAGTATTAGGAGGCTCTTCACGATGTACATTAGACAAAATACGTGTCTGATTATGAATTGACTCATGGATTAATACTCGCATGTCACCATACTCTTAACTTTTATATGCATCCTGGATTTACAAGAGAGTGTGTGCTCTCTGAACGTTTGAGTCCTGTGCCTGGATCTCAAATTATCACTCAATGTTGAAAGCTGAATAATATAACTACTCTTGTAGACAAACGTTTGCTTTTCCTGACCAGATTCTCTTATCTCCCTCTAGCGCAGTTAAATGTCCTCCTCACACAGACTCCCACTATTCTCAAACCCTGAAGGAATGTAATCTGTATATTTCATTGATAGCTGGTCCTTCATGATATCTACTTTTATCAGTGTTGCTTTATAAAAAAAAAAAAAAAATCATCCTGTCATTATTATTATTGTATTGCTATTATTTCTACTGTTGCTCATCGTGTTTTGTTTTGGGGGGGTTGTTGATGATATCAGAGGATGTACTGCAACAACTTGATAGACATGTTTGGCACAGGTTTTCATAATTTGTTTAAAAATGGGGGTGTGTGTAGTCCATTTTGGTTGCAAAAAGTCTAAAATGTTATGTGTAAAAATGTTTTGTTCACAATCTTATTTATTAACAAGTCAATTAGTGGCTACAAGATACGAGTTACTGCGATGTATATTTTGTCAAAAGCTGTTCAGTGCATTTTGGAACCATCTTGGGACTTTTTTTTTAAGATAAATGGCTATTTTTGTTCAGTCATGAGATGACTTAACTGCTTTGGAATATATTCCAATAAAGACTTTAATTTTGAAGAAATTTTCTGAATAACAATCATGGCTAAATACTAAGATTACTAGAGTTAACTTTAGATGTTGCTCTCTTGTTATTATGTTATCATATCTTAACTAAAAGATGAGACACAAGGATCCCTTATAACACTAGTCTTTCTTTTAAAATACCATTTTTACATTATTTCAAAAAATACACATTTTCACATTAAATTCGGGTGGTTGCTACTATAGTCAGATGACCCTCAATTTGGGAAGACTAAAATAAGTATGAGTTTTCACTTAGTTTGCACATGAATTTAAAATACTCTTTGAAAAATGCCTTAAATATATAAAAAAAAAAAAAAAAAAAAATGAATAGAAATGCAAAAAAATCAAATACAAATTGAATAATGTTTCGTTAAAGTTGGAACCGTTTATACACCATTGGGAGTATTTTTCCTTGTTTTAGTTACAGTATCAATAGGTTATCAACCCTTTTTATCAAAATATTTCGCCAGAACTTCGGTCAATTATTTTTAATGGCAAGTTATTTGCTGCAGTCTAGTGGCCAGTTTGGGGACTGTAGAATTAAAGAGAAGTTCTCCATAGATCATTTTAGGGGTTTCAAAGAGGACGGCACACATCCACACAATCGGTCGCAGTAGTTGTTAACAAAACTACTCCCGCTTATTTTATATGATTTGTTGTGTTCGTTGTAGTTAACTTTGACGTCCTCGTGATGCAGGAAACTATTAGTTTGTGAAGCTCCCAAAGACTCAGTTTGGAGTTAAAACGGTTTGTCATCGTGAAAACTTTTAATGAAATCTGATACGTCTCACCGGTGTCCGCTCATAGATCGTATATTAAAGTAAAAAAAAAAAAAAAACGAGTTTGCTGCTCTTGTGCTCTAAACTTGTTTACACCGGAAGTCGGGGATATACTTCCTTGGCAACTGGACAGTCCTTGGCAACCACTCGGGGGAAAACAGGCACGATCATGGCAAAGATAATCGCTGACAAAAAATCACTGTGGCAAACGGTGTGTGAAGGTAAGACAATAGACGCACTGTTTGCTCAGGCGTTTGTGAGCTGAAAAATTGAAGTTTATTTGTTTGGTGTGGTTTTTTTTTGGAGAGTTTGAAGCTGAGCAGCCAAGCTCTCCCAACGCTGTGTGGACAGACTGCAGCTCGGGGAGCACTCTGCTCTCCCACTACAGCGGCAGCGCACACTCCCCTGTTTTCTATGGACTTACCGCAGACAAGGTAAGTGGTACAAATATGCACCGTCTGATCTGTCTGGCAGCAACTTTTGACATAACTGTGTTTTTTTTTTTTTTTTTTAATCAGGTGTTTGTGGACGATGATCCTCCGAGAGTCTCTGACCCTCTTCTCGGCCACCCTGCTCTCTCCGGCTGCTCCGTGTCAGAAAAACGTCGTCCTTCACACCGGATGCGCACTTCAGCCCCTGAAGCTGCATCTGCTCCACAACTCTATATACGTAAGATGAAAGGCCTCTGCCCTGCAAGGGGGGTGGGGGGGGGACACTATGCAAATATATCATGCTATCCAGACTTAAGTATTCATTACTTATTGGTGTGTTTGCGTCAGGTCCTGTCCCACGTTTCTTGGAGAGCCGAGTGTTTCCGGTGCTTCTCCCTGGACTGGAGGCTTTGCTGGGTGAAGCAAAGAAACACAGATGTTTTGAGGTCTATATTTCATTTGATAAACATCTCGTGGCCAAAGGTTAAAATGCCCCACAGATTTATTACGACTCTAAAATTTTGAATTTGTTTTGCACTGCACTGGAATGTAAAAAAAAAAACTGTTGTCCACTAAGTCAACGTTTCACATGTGGTGCAATGTAAGTGTAAAAGTCACTAATAATAAGTAGGCTGAAGTTACCCGGGCGCTGTGATTACACTCTCCCCTACAACACTAGGTTCAGACACCGTAAAGGCACATCTGATCGAGAAGCGCATTTATGTTTAAATATAAAGATTTATTGTCCAAAAATGTAATTGTACTGAATATTAACGTTTGAATAAAAATCACATTATCTGCTTATAAAATTGTGTGTACGAGTACATTGAAATTTGCCACACGTTTTTTTTTTTTTTGCAACTATTGCAATAAAATGCTGATAGTTATATGTATGTAATAAACCAGTCATATGATCTTCAATAGTAATAATAACAGTAGTTTTTGTGTTTTAGCACTTGTACATTTTGCTAATAAAAATTCTGTCCTTTTTAGTGAATAGAAATTTTGAATGCAGGACTTTTATTTTGAACCGCTCCTTTGTGTTTCAGAGGAAAATAACGGCGTTTGATGGATGCGACTTTCTAACCGAGTGGCTCTACAAGTAAGAGCCCTCCTACACACACACACACACACACACACACACACACACCTCTGCACTCGATACTCAACGTAAATTCGCTCAGATGTCATATTGTAAGTGCTGTGCATGGAAAAATTGTGCGTGGGTCATGTTTCTTCAGCAATAACCCCTGCAGGCGAGGACAGGTTCCAGTGAAATTTCTCGACATCCCCTTTGTCAAGGACTGGCTCAGCATTCAGTGAGTGTCTGCTCAACGTGCCTCACACACTTTGCTACACACACGTATAGTCTAATGGTTCCGTCTAGAGGTTATAACAGAAAACAATCTTAAATTATGACAATGCACAAACATGCACGCTCTTGCAGAAGAAGACACATACTCTCCCATCTTGTCTCATCACTCGTTCTTCCCCCATCTCTTCCCGTTCTCTAGCCCCAGGCCTCCCATCCCTCTGTTTCTGCTGCTGAGCGAGGATCAGGCTGCACTGCTCATTCAGGGTTTCTGGAGGGGATACAAGGTACACCGGACATGACTTGAAGCAGAATGTTGTTTAGAGGCTTTCTGTCCAACCACTTATAGAAGAAGAAGGGCTAGCAGAGTGGAAAAGACTCTGTAAATTTAGTTGCAGGGTCCTGACATGGGTCTGAAAAGCCTCAAAAAAGGTCAATCAACACAAACATAAAGTCTTGGAAAATCAGGGAGGTTTGTCACATTCAAAGCCAAGAAAAAGTACAAATATGTTGCTTCGTTTTGGATGCATATTACATTACAATGTTTACGACCTATCACTCAACATACTTACACGTAAGTTTGGCCATAGCCAAATTGATTTAAGAAGTTAGTGTGTGTGGGGGGGGGGAAATGAAGAAGAAGAAGGCGTGAAGGAATCCTGCAATCATCTCACGAGACCAGTCTAGAGGGGGGGTGGGTTGGGGTGGGGTTCTGTTAGGATAAAATATGCATCCTCCTGCATGTGCATTGGCCCTCAATGCCTTGTTGTTGTATAATCCCATCCCTTCTTCCACAGGGGCTGCAATTTTATTCAGCAGCTTGATTATGTCATCAGTGATGCCAGGCTTTAATTCCCTCCTGTGTGGGTGTTGTGGACTCAAGTGCTCTGTACTGCGATATAAATAGACCCACACAAAAACTACCAGAGGCAAATAGCAGTGATTTTCTTCACATTCACACACTTGATAAACACGACAAGCAAGGGTCATGTTGTTGTTGTTGTTTTTTTGTCTCAACAGAAACTCTTTTTTTTTTTTTTTTTTTTTTTTTTTTTCTCCTAAATTATCCCTAAATGCTTATGGAAGGAATCAGTCTCGCTGCACAAATCATTGAGAGGAAAAGATGCCAGCTGTGCTGGCATGTACGATTATAATGCATTTGAATGACCTAAAGCTGTGTCTGCACATGTGGGCGTTGAGCATTGTTGTGTGGGCATGAAAAGGCAGATTGAATGTGTGGCGCACGCATCCAGTTTTGAACTGCTTGCGCACCAGCAGGGGGCAACACTGCCTCTCTTTTTATTTTTTATTTTCCTTTGACTGCACAAAATCTAATTGGCCTCTGCTCACATGAGGTGGCAGCAGTGAGCTGCCTGTCCCTCGTCACTGTGTTTACCCGGAACTGAGAGAGGTTCAGTAGGGCCACTGATAGCACTGCAGCCGAGCACCCCAAGGGATCTAGAGGAAGAGAGAGACACATAAGTCAGCAGGGAGAGAATGGGAAGATTATGTGGAAGGATGAAGCTCGGGCTATGTTTGGAACATTTTCGGTTGAATGACAAAAGGGAGGAAAGAGGCAAGCGGATGTTTCAGATTAAGAATGGAGCAAGACGGAGGCAAATGCAGCCTTGCCAACATTTGTAGAGTACGAATATTCAGAGAGCCTCGAGAGGCACAGGGACACTGAAAGAAGCAGCGCAATCGGGGTCTGAAGTTGAGGATTGGCCTCTTGAAGACACAGAGGATCATGACTTATTTATGATACACGGGGTGGAGATATTTTGGGTTGGCAGAGTCCTGTCAGGCGCTGTAGTGTGTCACGGCTGCTGTTACCTTGACTGTAGACAAACAGCAGTCAACAGCACAAACACTCCACTGTGAAGCACAGTCCAACTTCTGCTGGCATAAGTGTTTCCAAACGGCATGTGGTAATTGAAAGTTACAATTTATTGTCTCCCATTTCAATGAAAATTAAACATCATTTATTGCATATATTCTCAAGTAATTTTCCAATCAAGACACCATACTTCACAGATCTCCTCTCTTAAGTGAACAATAACAAAACGGTATTTCACTAAAACCTGCTTCAGTGGGAGATTTTTAAGTACTTGAGAATATTTTCCAGGGTTTATATAAGTATAATAGGATTATAGGGTTTTGCTATAGAATATGCAATCAGTATAAGATCAATATAGGCTGTTCTCTTAACCCCCAACATGCACCGTCTCTTTCCCCTCTCTCCAGCTGTTATATAACCTGCCTGACGCAGCGCTGACTGCAGAGCGTGTGTGTGTGTGTGTGTGTGTGTGTGTGTGTGTGTGTGTGTGTGTGTGTGTGTGTGTGTGTGTGTGTGTACTTGTGTTCTGCTAAGAAAGACAGACAGACTGAAGGCCAGGAAGCCGGGATGGGGCGAATGTTCATGGATCTGAGTTTTATCCCTCCATTATTAATCTCTTTCATCAAAACGCTGAGGACTGTGGAAGAGCAGCGGGAGAGTTATTAGTACACACTGAGAGACACGCACGCTAACTCGCATCTCTGACCCAGACAATGCGATTGTCTCTTATTTCACTCACGTAGAACCCTAAAGAGCTGCTAGGTCTAAACATATTACATAATCTACTTTGCACTGTGTGCCTTAACCCAACTCTAATCCATTCATCCATGCCTGCTACTGCAATGCACACATATGTACGTGCACACACACACAAACACACACACGCACACGCACTCTTCAGTGATTGCTAAGACGTCTCAGGATTACTCAAGTCTCAGAAGCCGAGTTAGAGCAGTGTTGCTGCTGTGTAATAAATTCCCATGATAATTCGGCCATCAATATTGGTGGTTGTGGTCAGGTAGAGACGAAGGCTTTTATCATCGTCATTTCCACTGGGTCCATTTGCAGATTTATTAAGTGTGTAATCACTATGGCTGGCCTTGTCCTAACTGGAGCACGGCCACCGCCTGGACCGCCAAACCTCATAATAAATCACAATTTAGTCGAACTAAAGTCAAATCAGTTAGCATGTTTGTTTTTGACTGGTTATCTTGTTTCCGTCCACGATGGGTTGTTAGATGTGGTTCTTTTGTTCAACACTTTTGGGAAATACACGTATTCACTTTCTGGTGGAGAGATGTATAGATGAGAAGTCTGATACTACTCGCATATTTGTCTGGTAAATATGAAGCCATACAGCTAGAAGCTTGTACTTTATCTTGGCAAACAGAGGGATAGAGCTGGCTTCGCTCCGAGGGAGCAGTCAAGCAGCTCTGAGCCAAGACAAAAGTCCACCATAAAACTACCGATGAGATATTGAATTGTTGCTTTTACACTTTGCGTTCATTTGCGTAGGAAAGTAAATGTTTCCCAAAATTTTAAACTTGTGTTTCAAAAGCATAAGTTGTTTTACTTTTCATGGCGATTTCTGTGTTTAGAATGCTCACACATTTTATTGTGACGGTTTAATTGTAGGTTTATATTATTATTATTATTATTTTCTTTGGTTATATCATTTTGACTGGTTTAAAAAAAAAAAAAAAAAAAAGCCCTGTTACACTCCCTACATGCCTAAGAAGTCGTCTTGGACTAGCAGGCACACTTATTGTTCAAAAGTAGGGCACTACGAGTTCTGAGTGGTATTCCACTTGACATAAACCAATAGAGATGGTTGACACAAACGCACACACACACACACGCACACGCACACATATACGCACACGCAGACAGACATTGAGAGAACTGTAACGTCAACAGCAGAAGTAGGTCTGTGATTCCAGCCGAATGATCCGAGGGCAGCGTTAGATGAATGGTTTGAATTGAGGTTCAGTGTTAAGTCGGTGGTGGACCACGTGCAGGGACACTCATGCAGAAAATATGTCACAGCAGGCACGCAGGACATTCAGTAGCCTGGTCCTCACTGGCCCCTCCTGCAGATGGGCTGTGGTGGCATGTTGTCCCAAAATGAGACGGACCGGTCAGAGCATGAAAAGCCTACATAGTCAGACCTGTGATTTCAATTTTCATCTGTAATAAAAAAAAAAAAAAAAAAAGTATTTTAGCCCTTATTAACTTGTCAGTGTTTTTACAGAGCCCAGTAGGGTCAAAGTGCAACCACTTACTGTGGTTGAGACTGGAGAGGCTTGAAACACGACCACAGGTCGCTTGGTGATGGAGGCATCGATGGACAAAAAGATGATGGATGAGTGGGTGGCTGGAGTGTGAAGGGTAGATGGGGCAGATTGTGGCCGTGTCTTTATGCAGCTTGTCAGTGATATTACTGCGGCCAGGTCCTCCAAACAGAAGCCATTGTGCCGCTGCAGAGTGTGAGACCGGGTGAGAAGCTCGGTCTCACAGGCAGCTCTGCACACACAAAAAAAAGAATGCAGCTTGAAAGGCTTTGCAACGGGACTGCAGTTTGTGTGACAAAGCATCTGCACAGTTTTTTGTCACCGCATGGTTGAATGCCATTTGCTACTGCGGTGTGTATGCGCGTGTGCTTGGGGGAGGGGGTCTACTTATGCTGCTGATGGTCCACAGAACTTATCTGTGTGTTTGTGTGTATTTGCTTGTGGTTGCGTTTTTGCATCTCAAGTAATGCATGTGGACGACTGCGGCCTTGCGATGTCTTGGTCATTTTTCCAATCGCTCTAATCCCTGCCTTCATGCCAGCACGCAGCATGGGGACTGACTCACATGCACATTAAACCACACTCTGCCACGTCTGCAGTGACGCAGATGATTATAAGAAGATACCGTGTTGGCGAAGATTTACCAAGAACACCATTTTGGTGTCAGTCAAACGGCATTATGCTCACACACAGCACAAAGAAACCCAATCGCACAGAGTCCGATGTCAGCTTCATGCACAAGATCAAAACAATACCTTACCCCTACTAATCAGCTGTGCTGATGCACACAGACAAGCTTCAAAACGCACGCACGCACGCACGCACGCTCGCTCGCTCACTCACTCACTCAACACAGCTATTTGTCTCCTGCTGTCACAATCAAACCGTCCACACACTGTATAGAGCTTGTACATTCAGCTTTCCAAGGACTGAATTTGATTTTGTGTGTGTGTGTGTGTGTGTGTGTGTGTGTGTGTGTGTGTGTGTGTGTGTGTGTGTGTGTGTGTGTGTGTGTGTGTGTGTGTGTGTGTGAGGCACATTATGAAGCAGTGTGGTTCCTTGCCCATCAAATGTTTCTATCAATTAAGGAGTAACTGACAGCAACACGGGCAGAAAAGGAGATTTAAGATTCATGGAGGACACCAATGGCACACACGGACACAAACAGATTACACAGGCGATGGTGAGCAAACACAACTGATTCCAACCCCACCCCCCACCCCCTAACCAACACTGACCCTCACCCCTCATTTCCATTTCTATGATCTGCTCCCATCAGTGGAGGGGCTGGTGCGCCTCTGTGACACCCAATGAATTAACTAGCTCGCTCGTCTTACCCATTCTTAAACCCATCGCTGGGCTTATATAACAGCCCCACTTTCATACCCATTAATAGCAACACTATTGTTGCCACACAACCAGGCACATAGGAGAATGTTGGGGTTGCACGGAGCAGTGGGAAACACAACTCATTGTAAGTCACTTTGGATAAAAGCGTCAGCTGAATGAAATGTAATGTAAAAACAAGACTGGAGAGAGGTTGAGGTGGGACAGACTGTGGACGGAGCGGGATGAAACACTGACGTGTCGGAGAGAGGTGAGGTGAACTTGGTTTGAGAGACACTATCTGAGGAGATGCAGGTCTGGGAAGTGAAGGAGAAGAGAGGGGAGGACCAGAGCCTCCCAGAGAGAGAGAGAGAGAGAGAGGAGGAACTAGGAGATAGAGGGAAGAAACGGAAGGCGAAGGAGGCCTAGTTAGTGAGGAGCAGTTGTAGGAGGGGGAGATAAAGAAAGGAGAGTGTGCTATTCGGGGGACGTTTTCTTTTCATCTGAAGCAGCAAACCTGTTTAGTAATCTCTGAGGAAACCCAGCAGCCCTCACACAAACTCACAGCGACTGTGGGGGTTTCCTCCAAGAACAATCGCATAATTCATGCTAACTACAGCCTGGACAGAAAGAAGAATCAAAAACTGCTCCCTGACAAAAGGCTGCACACATCTATAGCATAATTCCACCTATTTACCGCCCACATGACACGTACACAAATATATTCATATTATATTTACATTAATTATATATTATATCTTTACGTGATTGATTACTCTTAACAGCGACTGTGCAGAACAACAGGAACCTGTCGGATGTCGTAATAATAACAAACTTTATTGAAAGAGCACATTTGAAATTAAAGCTACAAGGAGCTTTACATTAAAAAAAAAAAAAATCAAGATTAAAATACTTCAACACTACAGTTATATATAGATATATAGGTTTTTTTGGGGTTTTTTTTGTACAGTACAGTTAAATACACCATGGTAAGAAAAAAGATAAAGAAAAGTGAAATAGACAAATAGAAGTTACAGCTTTTAAAACAACGGGCTGGACTAGCAGGAAAGATGACAGAGTATCTAACAGCATGTTTATTAAGTTGTTTCACCTATTTGGTTTTAATTTGCAGTAAAGATATAATCGATCAATCTTGTAAAATGAACATAAATATTTGGTTTACTGGAAGGATGAAGAAATCCAGACGTGGCGTCTCCAAACAAAGCAAATGAGCCATTTTCCCTGTACAAGTCGAAGCTGTACTAACCAAAGCTTTCTAAATGGGCCACCTTAAACAACAGCGGTGACTTGTGGGTACTGATTGGCTTGCAGCCTAATCAAGTTATTGATGATGTTTTGCTTGTGTGAATATATGCATGTGCTGCCTTCACACGTGTGCTGCGATTGTTATAGGTCAGAGCGTGCCCAGATGTGCAGCAGCTGCGCCAGTGGCAGAGAAAGCTGAGGGGAAACCAGAACATTGCCAAAACTGTCGAGCGGTTCTGGGCGCGGCAAGAGAGCCGAGGTGAGCGCACGCACGAACACACTCGCACGGTATCACCCATCGCCGGGCCTCAGGCTGGCTGGCAACACAATACCATTGATTTTTTATTTTTATTTTTATTTTTTTTCCTCCCGTCTCTGGCCGACAACAGCTGCTGATAGGCTGATAGACGCGTTCATGTTCATACAAACATGCCAGAATGCAGAGACATCAACCCTGTTCATGAATACACATATACGCTTGTTAACCATGTGCGCGGGATAGTCTCACGCTTATAAATCGCTGCAAAGATACAGTATTCATCCCAGCGGGGGGGGGCTTTGACGTTAAAGCTGTAAGATGTGGACTCCGGGGGCAGCGACAGAGAGAGAGAGAGAGAGAGAAAAAAAAAAAAAAAAAAAAAGGGGGAGCGAGTAAGACCAAGAGAGAAGGTCGCGAGAATGTCTGCACGGGTCACGGGTGTGTTTGTGTGACAAAGATGGCAGAGGATGGAGCGGGGGGACGGCGGGGGGGGGGGGTCCATCCATGTGAAGAAAGAGAGGAGTTACAGGGTGAAGACATGAAGACGGAGACGTGTAAAATGATTTGTGTGTCTGGGCCCTCGAGTGAATGTGCGTGTACTGCGTGTATCGTGTGTACTGCGTGTGTACTGCGTGTGTACACTTGAAGGACAGAGCAGAGCAGCTGGGAATGCAGACCCACGTCCGGTGTGATTGACTGACATTAGAGCTCAAGGATAGAGACTAAAACTTTGTCCTCGGAAATGCACACAAAGCACACAGCGGTGTAGAAATGATGCAGAGATGATTCCTGACCGGTGCCTCCTTGGAGAACAAGTAACAAGAGGCTGCCCAAGTCGAACCAAAAAGAACCACTGCGAAATTGAGCTCGATGAAAAGATGCACGGCGATGAAGCCTCATAACTTTCCCTTCGTTGCATCCCCAGGATGACATTTTTGATCAACTATGAGATCAACTTCTTTTAAATTTGAGGAATTGTTTTATCTAAAAAAAAAAAAAAAAGGGAATGAAATTCCTGTTTTGTGCTCATTGCTAAATTAAATGACCATATAAACGTGATAAACTAAAGTGATAAACACAGTTAGCATTATATCTGCTCAGCAGCATGCATGTTAACATCGTCATTGGACGCATGTTGCCACGCTAGCGTTAGCATTTAGCTCAAAGCACAGCTATACCGCAATACAGCATGTACACCCCGAATAATTAAAATCTCCACATTTTACTGAAGCATGCTCTTTACGATGAATGCCACAATTTCTTCAAAATGTTCTGTTCTTTGTACTGAACCCATTTCTATGTGGGAACCCCCCCCCCCCAAAAAAAAAAAAAGAATCCTCAGATGTATGTTTTGTAAAATAATGATGTATGCATGGGGGAAAAAAAAATACATATTTTAGAAAAAAAAAAAGTCAGCCTCTAGATGTAGTTCGGACATATTAAATATAAAACAAAGCGAGGAGTAACACAAGATTGTTGTCTTCGCAAGACCCAACGATTATTAATTCGCGCGCGCTTTCGGCCTTCTTGACGGCGCGGCGAACGCGCGCGCTCCGGTAATGCACGTCAAAGCTGGTCACAACACTTTCTCTGTTTTTGTCGCTTTGCGAACAATGAACGACACCATCGTGAGCGCAGGTCGCTTCCACACCGGCAACATTCCACGCAACAAAGGCGCTCGCTTGCAGCTGCAGCTGAAGGCCGGCCGGCCGGCCGGCCGGCGGACATTCTTCCACGGCCACGCCGCGCTGCCCCGCTGCTAACTGCTGCTACTGCTAACTGCTGACCTGGACATTCTGGCAAAGGGGGGGGGGGGGGGGGGGGTTGTGCGTGCAAGAGAGCGTGTCGGTGCGCGAGAGGGGTCTTGTCCAGACGGTCATCCCTGAATGGGAACCATTGCCTGACCTCTTCAGCAGAATCCGAAACGGACGAGAATGGGAGAGAACCAGAAATGTGCGGGACAGCAGCGAGGGGGGTGGGGTGGGGGGTGGGGGGGGGACGGTGCTGAAGTTGCAGTTTGTTGGCTGGTTTTTCCAGTGTTGTTTTTTTTTTTTTTTTTTGGGGGGGGGGGGGGGGCGTAATGAAGCGAACACTGCCCTCCAGCACTCGCAGACAACTGACCCATGTGGGACAGAGGTAGAGAGAGAGAGAGAGAGAGAGAGAGAGAGGGTGTGGAAGAATTTATTTAGGGAAGCCTCCCCCCCCCACCCTCACCCCTCACCCTACCGCATGCACGCCCTTTAAGTCGGTCCAGCAGCGGCAGCTGCACTCATCTCATCTGCCCCTCCCCCCCCCTCCCCCCGGGGGGGAAGCCAGCATGCAAAGCTCTCCGGCCATTTCATAGTCTGAAATCAGAATCGGTCAGCGATGGGAGAGAAGAACAATAAGGCAAAGAGCAGACACACGCCGATATGTCAGAAGGTCAGAAGGTCACAGCTCCCTTGACAGGTGCAGCTCTCAACAGTTAATGAATCACCACATGTCCGTCCTTGACCGCAGCCCGGCGCGTTGGGCGTTTACCATCACCCTGTTAAAACGGAGGCAGTTGTCACAGCTTCGTCTTGTGCTTCATGTTGTTGGATAAAGGTTTCCGGCAGGTTCACCCGCTGCCAAGGGCTCACGAAGAAAGAAAAAAAAGAGTCTACAGAGGTCAAAATTGCAGCAACACTTGTAGTATTTAACCCAAAAAAAAAAAAAAAAAGTGACCTTAAAATTAAAGTTGTTCCATATGTACTGAGTGTTGCTGGAGTTTTGACTGCTGTACTTCATGTTGTTGTCAGTAGTTTATCATGAAATGAAATGGATGTAGAAATGGGTGAATTGCTGTAGCACTTTCCTCCGTTTTTAAGATCTTCACGTACATAAAGACCCTCCTCATCCTGTTTATAAATAGCTCCAAAAAAAAAGTCGTGGTATCTGAAACGGGAAAATTCATTTTTAGATGAGGAAAAAGCACTAAATGGCTCCACCACTCCATACACTGATGCCGCTTGTAGTATCGATGCACTTTTTCGACTAAAATACTGCAGGTTAGTTCAAATGTACACTTCATCAGTCATTAGCGTGTTAATAAATCAAAGCAACTTATCACTGCCATAATTTACAATCTGTTTGTCGCTCTCGTTTGAGGCCCGAATGGTCAAATGTAACTGTCTGATCATCATAGATTTACTCCTCCGAGACAACCATAGTGTCTATCTATAATTGGGAATAGCAAAACTTATACTTAATATTACAATTTTTTAAAAACAAATTGGTTACCAATGTAGACACGTTTGTGTTAGAATTGGAAAGTTGCGCAAAATAAAGTCTGTAAAATCTTTCACCGGAAATAATCTGACCGACAACTCTGAGTTTTTACATTTTTAACAGTTAAGAAAGTATTATTTTATTTTTTTTTAAAAGGTACTACTCAGTCACCTCGGTGAACAATTTAGCGCTGCAGAATAGCGCAGTGAATCTTGTTGTCGAGGTACAGCATGTGCATTTCTAAATGATGAAAATGCATTACGATTTGCTTGAAAATCAATAAACACATTAAAGATGCAGTTCTCGTTCGTCTCCAGTGGGTTTGTTGATGACGGATCCTCCAGAGAGCCCCCAACCCGGGAACTCTGACGTGTCCATCCAGGTGGTTTCCCCGACCCCCCAGAGCACCACGGTCCACACCCCCACCACTCAGATGACCCCAGAGGCTGCTGACTTGCTCACGACCAGCATGACTAATTTCCTGACTGTGTCCGAGCCTGTTGACAAATCTCCAAATGCGGCGTCTCCGTCTTTACAAGGGAATCACAACCCGAGCTAGACGGTTGGTACTGCTGACTGAAATCATTAACTCTGTGTACAAGGTTTTCCTGGTGTTTAAAGGCTATTAAACTGTATTAGGTTGATGTCAAACTGGCCAAAGTGATCACTCAAAACAAGCCATTAAAAACGTCTCTAACCAATTGGATATGCCCTGGCAAGGATTTATGCTCCGAGATCCGTGTCTAATTAGTTTATTGCTTTCATTGCCTTTTTGATGGATCACTTCCCTTCACGAGTCTCGTCCAACAAATGAAAACCACGTAGCACGGTTCACGTATTATGCTGTGGAGAGTGAAACCTCCTGTAACGGACTTAATATCCCCTCTCAGGACCTCTAGCTGATACCCAACTGGAAGATAACCATATTTCCTTCATCTGTCTTTTCCTTTTCCTCTAGTGACACATCTCACTTCACCAAGGGGGTCATGGTGTTCCCAGGGCCAGAAATCGGTGACCACAGAGCAGCGCCTCCTGTCCTGTTCATCAAGAAAGCTTATCAGGGAAACGGAGAATTAAAGAGGGTTCAAAAACATCAGCGAGATCTCCGGTGGGTGATTGACGGCTGTCTGACGGCAGCAAAAGTAAAGTCTGATATTCTCCCGAGATGTTACCACTTTGCAGGCGATAATAACCTCAGAAGAAGTTTCACATGGTGCCCTTTTCGCAATAGATATTTTAGTGTGTTTATGCTGAAGCTGTACAGACAAACAAAACCAAAAAACATGTAATGTGCAAATTTATCAATAATATAACATTTCTACTAATTGGACTTCGGCTAAAATAGAAAAGTTAAGTACATGACATAAAGTAACAACATCACAGTAGATATATACATAGAAGAATTTCACTGTATGATGAAAGTGCTCGCCTAATATTTTCAGCACGGAGTGGATCTGCTCGTAGATTTTGTTCATACTGCATTTTATTCCCACGTAATCCCGCATACGCGCTGTTGTTTGTTAAAATTTGTTCCACTGTGCTTTAATTTAAATATTATTTTATTTCATTTGTATGTAATGTTTAATATTTTTTACTACCTCTCTTTTTATTCTGTCTTTTTTTTTTAATTTTTTTTTATTGCTTTTACCCTTTACCTGTACATGCTGCTGTAGTGAAGAAATCCATCCATCCATCCATCCATCCATCCATCCATCCATCCATCCATCCATCCATCCATCCATCCATCCATCCATCCATCCAACAGCTGAGTTAGTATTTGGTCTTTTGCATCATACAACCGATGGTTAGACATTTTTGCTTTGCCCTTACTGAGGCCGGCACCTTCGGCTATCTGTTTTTGGCAGCCGGTGGCGATCAAACATCGTCTCAAATGTCACGGATCGGCCGTGAAAAGTTCGTGAAATTTGATTTGCAAAAAAAACAAAAACAAAAACAAAAACATTGCGTGCTGCTCATCCGACTCTGCAGCTCTTTGCTCTCTTTTATGCCACACTAAAAGACCATCCAGGTTTTTAACCGTCTTCTCCTTACTGCGTGTTCAATTAAGCTGAGTGAACGAAGTGCACTCCTGGCATATTCCCATCTCTCCACGAACCCGGCGTACCTGAGAGAATACGGCTGCTTCCCCCCTCTTGCCTCGGCGGTCTCATGACGGACGGGGGTTCTTGACCATCCCAGTCGGTGATGCGCGCTGCCTCACCGTGAGGCATGAGGAGGAGGAGGAAGAGGGGGAGGGGGAGGAGGTCATGTATCTCCCTTTGCAGGTATGTGGATTCCTGGGAGACAGCTGCCAGTGGGTGAGGTGATAAAACAGCCCATTTCATTCTGGGGACATCTGATAGTGCAGCCAGCTCCAGAGAGTCTGGCAGCGCTCGGGGCCCCGGCTGAAACCGGATCGCACGGCAGCAGAAGGGAAGTAGGCAGGCACCGGGCCATCCGAGCGCAGCCAGATCATGACGAGTTGTGATTCCGGGCCGAAGGTGGAAGTCTAGATTTTAAAAAACCCCGTGTTCAGTAAAACTGAAACAGTTCAGTAATACACTTGTCATACTAATACTTCATGCTCTCAGAAGTACGCAGTATGCCAGACATTGTTTGAACTACAACTACGCAGGTTATCGGAGGCCTAAATTAAAGATAGCTGAACTCCTGGCTAGATATGGTCCGTCAACCTGCATCCTCAAAAGGAAAAATATATGTCTGAAAACATTCCTCGTCTCCGTGGATCAAGCGTGTTAGCTGAGTCAGCATAAAGACTGCAACCAAGGAGAAACGGTTTGCCTGGCTATGTTAAAAAGGAAACCAAATATTTCTATAAGCACAGTGAAAACCTACTCATCAACGTGTTACATCTCCGTGATCACTCTATACAAACGCGTTTTTGTACAGGTTAAGAGTTTCACCCCGTTTTCAGTATCTTGGCGAGGCTAAAAAAAATAGCAACTTTTTGCCGTAGCCTCAGATTTACCACTAATTCTCAGTAAAAAAAAAAGAAGCAAATAAGTGTATTTTCCAAGCAAGCAAGCAAGCAAACAAACAAACAAAAAAGATAATCATTGAATGTTTTGCCATTTAAGGAGATTTTGCCTTTTTATATAGTTTGTAGCCTGTAGTAGACCTCTGAAGCTTTTTCCTTTAAATGTAAATGCTACACTTACATACATTGGTCAATTCTATTAAATAACAAATACCTGACACTATATTGTTTTTTCTTTCTTTCTTTTTTTACATTCATAATGATATTAATATTTGCCTCAAAAATGAAAGATCTTTTGCTTTTCATTTTGATATTCTCCTGTATAACTGTATTATTAGAAAAAGAAAACACCACATTCAATTAAAAGTTAACTACAAACATGACACTTTTATTGAACTTTTTTTTTCCTGAATCAGTTACAGAAACAAGAGAGTTAACCGTTTTGTTTTTTTTGTTCTTTTTCTAATCAGGGGGATCAAGTTCTATACATAGGCATGCTGCGTCACTGCACAGTCATAGCTGTGAAAACCAATATTACCCCTGTCAGCTGCCCCGCTGGAACAGTCCGAAGGCAAGAAAAATCAGGAGAGGACAGGCAAGGACATGTCAACCCCAGGGAGGATGGGTGTTCAAATGGGCTACCTGGGGACGACAAACTTAACATAGAAGTTTTGTGCAAATTTCACCACAGTCTATTTGATTTTAAACACAGAGACAATATCAGTCGAAAGATTCCTTTTTCTTTTTTCTTTTTTTTTTACCCTCGAGACTTCAAACTAACAGAGGAAGTTATTATTAGGTCCAACGATGGTGGCATGTTGTTCCTTTTTGGGGAATCATACTATTTTGGACCATTTCCCCTGACTTTAATCTCTGCTTCTCAACAACCAGCTCTCTTTCGTGTTAAAGAAAGTGTGTCGTCTGATATACACTGAAATTATGATTGCTGTCACATGACCTTTACATAAATAGAGTTAGTATTCAAAAGTACGTCTGAGAAAGGTCTTATATGTAGAAATGGTGATAAGCATGCACAGATAGGTAGTCGACGAGTGCAAAATCTACGAAGTCACATCATGTTATTATTCTTTTCTTTTTTTTTGTACTCCACATTGAGTGAAAACATCACAAGAATTGAAACCTCAAGAGTGTTGAGACTCAGGAGCTTTGTCCCTTTACAACTGACCATTCAAAACCCTGAGGACAGTTCTTCTTGCATGGATCTGAGGCCTGCAGCCTGTTTCTGACCAGGGTTGGCCCAAACAGAGCCTGACGTAGCGAGACAAGCTGTCTTTGGGCATGAAGCTGGCCTGCAAGTACCAGTCCTATTTTAGAATAGCCAGTGTGTAAGACATAAACATACAGCAGCAGTTAAGAGTTGACCCCTAATCTTTTCTTAGTCGAGGTCTGATGTAAGATCAGGGGTCGCTAGACTGACTATTGGTGGGCTTGAAGTTAGTTTAGTCTGCCGTCCCTGCACTGCTTTTTATAGTTATCCCCAAAGAATCACAGAATAAGTCATCGTTTACTGCATGAAGTGCCAAAATTATTCACAGCCATTGTAGTTTTTTGTGAAAAATTTAAAATAAGTATGTTTGTATCACCTTGACAGCAAAGAGTGGACCACTGTCTTGACTGAGAATAGGAGGTACAACCAACGTATATCCTTTTAAATGACAACTCGCATAATTTGTTCGGACATTAATCAAACAAACAAAAAAAAATAAAAAGCATATCTAGTGTTGGCAAAACATTTCCAAAATGCTAGTTTAAAAAATAAAAGACACCAGCGAGAAAAAAATAAAATAAAAGCATAATGTAGCAACAAGCAAATGTGTGAACACAAAGCAAACCAGTTTAAAAAAAAAAAATAAAAAAAAAAAGGAGAGAGAAAATCAGTTTGCAGTGGTCAGTGCTTCAACTGGTGTCTAAACTCAGCCTACAGTTAAAAAAAAAAAAAGTAAACAAGCAAGCAAAGCTTTACTGCACTACTATGTACACAGCTTCCCGGGTGATGGAGAGAGCTGGTGTCATGATGAAGGGAAAGGGTGTGAAACAGAGACTCCAGTGAAACAAGAGTCCTTCTTGGCACGGGGACTTGAGCTATAGATGACCACAGAAAGACAGGAGGAGGAGGAAGAGGAGGGAGAGACGCTTAACCAGATAAAGAAGACAACCACATGGAGCAGAGCAACACGGCCGCCCCCCACATCGCACACAAACACACACCCAGGGAGCCATTTTCTCACATGGATCGGAGGCTGAATGAAGGAAGTCAAAGAGATTTCATTGTCGCATCAACTCCCCTTGGACCGTCTCTTGCTATCTCCTTCCTTCGCACCCACCACCACCTCCCCCCCCACCACCACCACCACCCCACCCTCCGTCTCCTCTTATATTTGATCCTCCTCTTTCTACCTTGCACTGTAAATCTGATCTTTCTAAGGCTCTAGGATATCTCCACACACCAGCCGCAGCTCTATATATAGGCTGTAACTCACAGTTTGACTACTGTATCTGCGTCGGTGTTTGTTTCTGTAGTTCTGGGCCTCACTGGAGACTCGTGTGGAGGAATATTTAGCACCAGAAAACCAACTTGGACTTTGAAATTTCCCCGCCAACGCTCATGAAATTACAACACTCACGTACGCACACACAAACACGGGTAGAGGAACTGAGAACGGGAGCGCATTTCTTTTCCTCGCTCAGTTTCCTGCTGATATAAAGTGACAGTTTCTCCTGGCTGCTTCAAGCCGCCAGTGGCCACCGGAGATGTGGGAGAGCACAGCAGTCTGACCTAGATTCGTGGAAGCAGCGCCTCCCCACTGATGACTGACGCCCTCCTCGTCCAATCATAATCCAATCCACTCCGTCGTGTATCTTCTAACGGCGGCTCATTAGCAGCTCGTGATCCCTCCGTCCAGGCTGCTTTTGTCGTGTCTGGGACACTGGGAGCTTCTTTTGGAGCTGCAGTTCGGGCTTCACAGATTGTGTTTGCAAAGTGTCCATGCAGGTGGGAGGATGACACCAGGTGAGAAGAGTTATGCGTTATATTCACAGACGGCGCAGAGAAATGCAGACCGGAGACAGAGAGGGAGGAAAAAGGCTTACTGGGGTAACAGTCTGGAGAAAAGAGAGGGTTTGTTGGAGCTGGAGAGTTGTTGGGAATACATACACACACACACACACACACACACACACACACACACACACACACACACACACACACACACGCTCTCTCTCCTCTCATATCCTGTACATACACACCCACAGAGCCTGGATTATTTTTAAGAGGGCGGTGCTCGAGCTGTACAGTTGCCCATGTGCTCTGTCTTCACCTACAGTGTGGATAGATGGAGGACGGAGCCAAAATTTCCACTTGAGTGCCAGCATTGTGAAGGAGCAGCAGAAAAAACATCCTGCCCCACAGGAAGCGAGATAGAGCAGGAAAAAAGCGACACATTTCACAGTTTTCAAGGATGCCTACAACGCTGTAGTGTCAGAAGAGCACACGACACCGAAAAAAGAAAAAAAAAAAAAAATCTAAAAATGAATACTGCAGGTTCATATTTTCAGATCCAGATCGGTATGTCTTGTTTTGCTACTTGCTGGTCACATTTCAAGTTTTTAAACTCTTCCATAGAGATTTGTGTGCTAGAAAAGCTTTAGCTCTGTCCTCCATTCCCTACTTTCTCTCAATCTCACACACACACACACACACACACACACACACACACACACACACACACACACACACACACACACACACACACACACACACACACACACACACACACACACACACACACACTCATACAATAGTTGATTGGCACGCAGTCAGTGTTAAAGTCTGTACACGGAGTGAAAGGGCCCCTGTAGGCATCTGTGCTGTAAATCCAATCCAACCACATCGGGCCCCTTGTCCTGGGCCCCTCCCCTCCTCACCCTCTCCATCCTCTTCTTCTGTTCGTTTTCTATCACACATCCTCTTTCCAAACCTCTCGCTCACCACAGCTGCCTCCCCGTGTAGGTGGGAGGGGCAGAGGGAACCTGCGGTGGGAAAAATTAAGTTTGTCAACGATAAACTATCTGGAGAGTAAGATACAATATATTCACACGCGCGTACAGCAGCTGCAAGGGTTCCGTTCACACTTGTTTACAAATCTCAGCATACATACATTTATGACTAGAGTGTCATTTCAAAATCCTATTGTTTTTTTGGGGGGGCCTCAGGTTACATGGAGGCTTATGCTCTGTCCTCCGTTTGGTGGATTGTTCCCTGCAGTCTGACAGGAAGACCTGCGGCACCACTCAGAGCTGTGAAAAGATTTAAAAAAAATACTCCCCTGCATTTTTATGGTGACATTTGTTGTTTTTTGTTGTTTTTTTTGTTTTATTTTTATGTATTATAGTTCATATTTTCTATAAACAATGCTATTCTGCATCAGTCAATTGTCACGCAGGGCAATGTTTTTTGTACTAAGGAAACAAATACAAGGTTTGTCTGTCATAAAGTGTACGGTCTCTTTTATTGGCAACTTTTAGATGCTGTTTGTTTATTTGAATCTTGAAATTAGACTACTATTAATTTGGAATCCTGATAACCGATCCCGTTATTGGTCAATGGGACATTGATTATTTATTTTCCTAGATTAATATTAGTACAAGCAGTAGGCGATTCGAGGAGGAATGAGGAGGGATTCCATTCCTCTGGTCAACAAAATGACCAAAATGCATCCGCCTTGTTACCCTGCCATCCCCCTGTAGCAAAGAGAGTGCAGGGGCACAAGGGTCATTGATCCTTTATCTGGCTGAGATTTGCGCAGGTTAGAATCAATGACCCTGACCATGACTTGGAAATATCAGTGGCCTAACTGTGCTGTGTATTGATAATTCACATTCTGTTGCTAAATGTTCCCATCCTGTTATACATTAACAAGTCACCTAATGAGTATAAGTACATAGCTTGAGCCAGCAGCTGATTAGCTTAGCTTAGCACAAATTTGATTATATCGTTCTACAACAACCACAATTTGGAAACGACATGTCCAGACTGCAACTGTTTCCCTGTTTCCATTTTCTGCTGAGCTAAGCCAACTGCTGGCAGTAGCTTCATATTCACCATGCAGTGGGGAGGGTGGTGTGATTTTCTCTCTTACTCAACACAAGGTAGTGAATTTCCAAAAGGTAAACTATTCTATTAGCTCATTCTGACATATCTTGCAACCTACTGTTTTCTACTTAATTCCCTATGCTTTTATCCGTATTATTTTTATCATTTTAAATTGCTGTTAAAAGCTGACATTTGTAATCATTATATTTTAAGCCTAACACAAAGCACCTCCCTGTGAGTATCCTAAGTATGTTCTATAAATAAACTCTGCCTGCCTTTCAAATGGATGCACAAAAACACTGTTCATGCAAACTAATGATATTTTATGCAAAGCAGCTTACAGAGAAGTGTTTAAGTTCCCTTTGTCAGCTAAATCAGGACGCCGAGCTGCAATGTCTACGAATCGTTACTACAAATGATCTTTTTTTTTTGTCAGAAGAGTGTTACTTCAGCATTTCAACCTCCTACGTAAGGTGTTGTGGCGGCCTAAATATATAGCACGGTGGCTGGAAAGTGGTTCACCTGTGCCAAGCCAGAGCGCTCATTCATCCTGCATAATAATGGCTGTGACAGGTCAGCTGACAAGTCGCATCACTCAGTCTACAGAGAGCATTTGCAGGTTATTTACACCCGCAAGAGTCCTGGAAGTCTCTCACAATCACCGGAAAACAAATCAATATCAGATGAGAGAACATTTGTGACAAATCCATCCATGCATGTGCCCACACAATTATTTTTTTTTTTTTTTTTAAAAGACACAGGCACGGGAGCATGCACACACAACTGAGAATGCGCACACACACTCACACCTCTCCCTCATTCTTGTGCAATGTCATGTGGTCCAGAACGCACAAATGTGCATGCAGTCTTGTCGGCGTGGTCGAATGAGAGAGCGGCGTGTAAGCGGCGTGTACCTGCGACTGCGAGGATGTACTCACCGCTCCCCCATTCAGGATCATGGTCATCTCGGTGGGCTGGTAGACGTTGCTGCGGAAAGGAGCGCTGGGCCTGGCGCCGGTGTTGCTGTTGTGCTGCCCGGCTGCGCCACCGCCACCGCTTCTCAAGCCTGGAATGGAAAAGGCGGGGAGGCGAACAGAGATTGCTCACTGTGACTCACCACTTCACAGTCTCTCTTGGAGAAATAAAACACTCCCTGCACAACAGAAAATTCCCTCCGTACTAATTTCTAGCATCACATGCAAATATTTCATGGTGTTCTATTACTCACTTTGGCCTACATTCCTCCTACAAGCTGTCCGTTTGCTCTGAAATATTGGACTGTGCTGTACCTGCAGTGTTCTCGTCGCTGTATCCGTATCCCTGGTTCTCCACAAACTGCCTGTGAGATAGAGGGATGTCTTCGTCGAAGCTCGTCTCCCTCATCCGTGTGGAGTTCTGGGACGTGTCGAAGTAATCCGGGGCAGTGGGTTGTGGTGGGGGTCTCAGGCAGATGTGGGATTCAGGAATGGCATGGAAGATCAGCAGCAGCCAGCCCTGAGCCACTAAAGCAATCGCCAGTGCCGGGTCATTCCAGTCCGGGGACCTGCCGAGCCAGGCGTTGCCATACAGATAGAAGCCCACCCAGGCCACCCACAGCAGCAGTGACATCAGGCAGGTCACCAGCAGCCAGACGGCATTGCAGCGCCACTGACGTGTCTTCCCGCACAGGGCCAGGGAGGCGGCAGTCAGCGCGGCTAGTAGGAGGACCAGCACATAGCTGCAGGCTAGTGAGAAGTCCAGAGGAAGGTACTGACAAGCAGCTCTTCCCTCCCTCAGCACGGTCAGAAGTAGCCACTCTGCAGCGATGATGCCCTGCACGGCACTCAAACCCAGCGCCAGGCCGGTTAGTGCACAGCCGCCAGGGCTTCGACGCTCCCGGCCCAGCCTGCGAAGGCGGACGCCCTGAACCAGCAGGCAGGAGAAGCAGACAGCGAAAAGGAGACCCCACAGGGCTCTGCGGAGTAGACACAGCGACTCATCCTGCTCGATCAGGTAAGCAAAGCTCAGGCCGAACAAACCGAGGATGCCGAGGAGCAGCAGGAGGATAGGTCCCACGCCGCTGCGCTTCTCAGCCTCGCTGATGTGGTGTAAACGGCACAGCAGGACGAGGGCGAGCAACATGGCAGTCAGCGCCCCACCGGCAGCCACGGATTCAACGGCCACACCCCATATGGAGTCCAGGTCACAGAGGAGGGTGTAGGGACGCACGAGGCCCCAGCCGCAGCCTCTGGGCAGAGTCTCGGGTTCAATGAGATTTTGACTGCTGGCGCGATGAGCGACAGTCAGCAGCAGCGGGAGAAGGAGGACTGGTGGGAACGCCATCTCTGAGAGACCAACAGGAGAGAAGACGGAAAGAGAGATGATGCAGAGAAACAAGGGGCAATGAGGGGGAAAGAAAAAAGTTAAAGGAATGGAGAAAAGGAGGCGGGAGAAAGGCAGTGAGTCATTCTGGTCATAAATGTTTGTAAAGCTATAGAGCTGAGAAGTCAGTCATTCATACAGTAATCATCTGTCTGTGTGACAATACAGACCACTGCTGTGTTTTAGAGAGGAAACAAAGGACAGAAGTTCATGCAGGGTGACTGACTGAAGCCTTTTCAAACACGCACACATATCCTGTTTCACCAATAGTAGCCTATAGCCTCACTCTTTTTTGAACCACTTAAAGGTTTTAAAGTGTGTTTCAAACCGCTACAAAGAGAAACAACAGCCCACATGTAAGAAAAATACCAACAAACTCAGAAGAATTGAGAGCAGCTGCCTTCTGTTCATTCCCAATGTAAGGTGAGAGTCCGAGCACCCGCAGTACAATGTTTCTGAAAAGAGTTTCGGGTATACTATTTGTCCAGTCTGATCCGGTGAACCGGCAGCCGGAGCGCTGACAGGAAAGCTGCAGCATCATGCATATTTTTATGACAAAACAGAGAAAGGAACTAGTGCTCACAAGCAATTCGACTCACTATCAGGCATCTAAGGGCATCTAGCGAGGTGTGAGACAATACATAATACAGTGCACACCAATACACAGCGCCTCGAGCGCAAGCACAAACACTCCTGTACTTTTGAGAGAAGTGTCTCGGTGATGTAAAAAAAAAAAAAAAAACATCAGCACAAATCAATTTAGTCTCAGTCTACCTTTTTCTTTATTCGTCACAGCTGTCAGGCGCACACACACACACACACACACACACACACACACACACACACACACACACACACACACACACACACACACACACACACACACACACACACACACACACACGCATTCTCTCATCGAGGGCTTTGCTGGGATGATCAGTGCTGTCGCTTCACCTGACAAGCGGTGTGTTTTATGGGAGGCTGATCTGTATTTAAAGGCACCACAACACCGCGCACAAACATATCTTCTTGCCAGGTTGCTGTCACTGAGCTGTTAGAAATTCTTTCCACGCTGGCTCGTACATTTGAGTTTTAAACAATCCGCTTCCACGAAGCACTTTTCTTTCCTCTCCATGCTTGAAGCTACACACTGGATTGTTTATTTCAGAGAATTTTTGTCCCGCTATAAGTGTGACATCAAATGTGTCACTGCGTCCACAAATAGACTGTACCACGATATTTGCTTTCCACATAAAGACCACTGGATATCCTCAGGTTCATATTCTCTTACTGTACCAGAGTCAAGCTGAGTTACATGGTCAGGCTAAACACCAGCCTGGTCACACACTCCTTCCAGCATGGAGCTTATCATATGAGGCAGACTCCAAGAAGAGAGGTGACAGACCCGTGATATTTAGATTTATTTTACCATGAGGAACAAAGGGAAAGAAGAGGAAGTCTCGTCGGTCAAAAGCAGATATACTCGGACTAGATCTGCTTTTGTTTGTATGATGAAGCTTTGACATTTCTGATTTTCCTATGAGGCAATGACAGTAAAATGTAAAGCAGCTATAATCAACATTTTATGATAACGTCGTAGCCTATCAAATTACAATGTAAAAGCAATATGAATGGGATCACTCATAGGGAGAATTAAAACTTGAATCTGCAACTCACCTCTGCTTTATGGGGCTTTTGAGTGAGTTTGTTTGGCTTTCTGGCTGCAACTTTACTGGTTTAGTTCACTTTCATAGCTCTACCAGCTAAAATGGAGCATCAAGCTTTTAAAAAGCCAAATATTGCAATCATGTTCAGTCTAAAGCAGGCCTAAAAGGAGAAACTATTTAACTTAAATTCACCACGTGGTCAAAGACAAGACACTAAATGGATGATCAAGTTGATTTGTAATGGCTGAATGTGAAAATAAGCATCCGTTTGTTAAGTTTTCCCTATCAACCTATGGTCAAATGTCAAGTGTGTACAACTAGTTTCCGCTGGCTCTAAAAAGTCCGAGCAGGTTTATCTTATTTTGGCATTGGTTTGTCCATGTCCAAACTATTTTCACACCAGAAACGCCATACAAATGTGAAACGGCATTATGAATTTAACATTGTTAGGAAACTGAGCTCACAACCAGTTAGACCACATATAGTCAGAGAACGGCTGCTATCGACATAGTTTTTTAAAAAAAAATCAAAACAAGGGGAATATAATTCTTCATTCTTGCTCTCGTGCACACACACGTGGTGCCAGCATAGCTGGTCCATCCATTTATTTACAAGCTTTTGATGTGTCTCTCCTCATATCCATTTCGGTTTTTTTGTATATTTTTTTAGACAGCACTTGTTGACAACTTCGTGAAATATAATTATTTATTTAGACCCCAGAGGCCATAACAGTGAAAGATGTTTGTGTGCATATACCGTGTGTGTTTTCTGCATATTCATTTGTTTAGAGCTCTTTCATGTATCCTTCAGAGATTTACACCCTCCGAAAATCTCCTTCATGCCCCTCATTACTAAAATTCGTCACTCCCTCATTTCCTGTTGTTTCCTTCTTGCCCAACTGCAGCGGCTCAAAGCTGCTGGTTATGACTGGTCTACATTAACATCAATCAGTGCTTATACGAAAGGATGAGTCACCAAAACGCTAAATAGCAGTGGTTGATCTTTATCCTCATACAAACACCTGATTTGAACATGCATATCTGAACAAAATAGAACAAAACTGAAGCTTTCTCCAAACATCATGTTGTTTTTAATAGTGAGCCCCTGATTGCCATGGTTACACCCCACCTCGAAATCACAGGAAAAAACAAAACAAAAGAGAGAGGAGACAAAGAGTGAAAAGCTCATTCACTCATCTTTAATAAGCTGAGGCGACTGCTCCTCCTCCATCTTTTTTTGTTTTGTTGTTGTTCTGTCTTCTTTGCCACATTCTTTGTCACGTTGACAGGGACAATAAAGCCACACAGTCAAGACGAGCGCACGCTCACAACAAGAGACCGGAGCTTGGGTTGTGCACACAAGTGACTTTTTAACTCACTCACCCTCTCACTCAGTCCCTCCGTCTTGCACAGACGGTTGCTCTGGCTACTTTTTGAGTGCGAGCTGGCAGGCTGGAGAGAGCTGAACGATGCACGGGAGAGTGGCCGCACGTACAACACGCGTGTGCAAAATCACATACGCACACCTACGGCCCACATGCCACACACTCCAGTCTTCTTCTTTCCTTCATACAGATATGAGTCATGTGAGCAGAGAGACCGGGAAAGAGAGCGAGCCTCTGGCCTCCTGCTTTGTGCAGCACGGAGGATGCTGCCGCCGTCTCGTCTCGTTGTCCCCTCCCCTCTATCTTTCCAGACATGTTTCTCTCTCTGTCACTCCCGCTCCATCCAGCCATTTCTGCCCTTTCCTCCATTTGAAATCCTCCTTTCTGTTGGATTTCAATGCCACCTCTCCACCAGAGCGGTTTCAACTCTCTGCTACATTTGAAGATGTGCTGTGAGAGATGCGCCTCACACACCTTCACTCCCCACGTTTTCCTCCTCTTTTCATCCCCAGTCTGATCCTAAACATTCCCCTCTTCCTTCCATTTTGGCATCTTTTTCTTCCCTCTTCGTGCTCCCTCCTCCTCCTCCTCCTCCTCCTCCACCACCACCTCTCATCCTTTCTATCATCCCCACCTCCTACCCTCCCTTCCCCTTGCCTTTATTCTTGCCGTGCATCTTATGTAACTGGGGGAAGGATCCAGCTCCTGCCAATTCTGCTGCATGGCTGCTGTTTCTCAGGCATCATCTTCCTCAGTGCCAAGCAGCCTGCTGGCACTCTAAGGGTCGATCTTAGTTTTGTATTCTGCACGTAGCGGGGTTACATGCATTCACGGTGCATGTGTCACTCGCCCAGGCACTATGCCCATGTCTGCAGCCTCTATTTACATGTAAATATAACATTCAGCTTGGTGGCATGTATTATGCATGTGTGTGCAGGCAGCACAACCCGACACGAAGCTGAATGTGGAAAGCATGCAGCATGGATTCCTCACAGCGCTGCTGTTAACACACAACAGGAATACAAACGTGAGAGGGCAAATGTGCAGCACTGCAGTCATTCAGATCTGCTTCAGGCTGGATAGCGGGATGGGGGAAATGTAGCAGGCCGTCCTGCACAATTACAACCGCCTATTATTATCAGACACAGCACACAACCAGATGCTGTCTAATTAGTGGGGTGAAAATGAGTAGGATTATTGCATTTTGATGACTTGCTTTAATTCTCATTTTTCTCAAAACTATTTTATTCAGACTCTTTGATCAATAATGGAGACTGTGTGTGTGTGTGTGTGTGTGTGTGTGTGTGTGTGTGTGTGTGTGTGTGTGTGTGTGTGTGTGTGTGTGTGTGTGTGTGTGAGAGAGAGAGAGAGAGAGAGAGAGAGAGTGGAGGCACTGGAGACACACCGATCCAGCTGCTGAGGTGAGCAGGTCATTTGCAGGTCCGGTGCTGGCATCTGCTTGCTGGTGATGCCACTTATGACTTCAACATTATTCACTGTTTTCTGTAACACTAATAGACCTTTTCTTATAACGGTGCATCATGTTAAATTTTCTACATAGGAACATTCTTACATTAGTTATTTGCTAAAAATCTACTGGTAACATTTAATCTATTTCTACTGTTAATTGCTGTTAGATTCCATGTGTTGTAGATGTCCATATGTTCTTTTTATTTTATTATTCTCGTTTATTTCTTTAAAGAATTACCTCAGTGTAAGTACATATTGTGACTTGACAAGGTCCATGGATGAAAGCACTCTTTAGTTGTTCTACACTCAGAAATGAACATTTCATGAAAGCATATTTGCATTTTAAATCCCATCCAACAACTCCATTAACTGTCACAGTTAGAAGGGAGCTGCAGATAGCAGGCTGATCTTTACCCCTTTAATGTTAAAGCTGAACAGGATTCTGTACAGGATTACCAGGGTAACATCAACTGCTTAGCTGGTAAATCTTCCTCTCGCCTATTTTAAATGTACAGTACATTTCTGACATCACCAACCTGTCCTGTTTTTGGAAAAGCTCAATATTTGGTTGAGAAAAATTCAGTTTTAGTGGATTGAGGGCTTGAACTGAGAGCAGATTATCAGGTTTAAATGAGTCTGGTTTAATGTAAACATGTTCTTATCCACTATAGAGAGGAGCTTTGCTTCTCAATTAAGGGCAAGAAGCATGGGCGTCCCCAGACTTGTAACTTTCCAGAGATGACCTGTTCAGTTTTGCATTCAGCTGGAGTTAGAGACCTTATGAAGAGAACTGCAAAAACGTGACCAGCTTGATTTCCAAGTCTTACATTATGTTTCTTGTGCAAGGTTGCTGGAATAAAAAGACCTGAGATCACAGCTGCACAGCAGCAGACGCAGGTGGACTTTAATACAGATTTCCTGTTCACAGATTTATGCATTAAAACATCGACGGTAACTTTTATCATTAAGGTATTATATGCTTTCTTTAATATTTTGACACAACATTTGTGGTAGCTGCCTATTCACGACACTATTTGTTTGATGGACTGAGCTGTCAGACAGTTTTTTTTTTGCATGAACAAATGCAAAGGAATGCATTTAGTTTACCACTGGAAACAAATCCAATGTCTTACTTCATATTAGATAACCATGTAGAGAGTGCACGCCATCATCTGATCTGTCCGGATTTGTCGACACTTTCTACACAGAAAGTGTAGTATCCTTTTCAGCTGGTAGTGACAGATAAAAAAAAAAAGATGGGAATAAAAGAAGAATGAAGAAGAAGACAGAGGGAAGGAGATGCAGTAGAAATCAAGGAATGACGTATGGGTGTGCTAAAATATTTAAAAGGCTTTGGGAGGACTAGTTTTAGGAAAAAAATAGACAGAGACCACAGGAGAAAGCAGGTTTAAGAGGGGAAAAAAATATATTGAATGGCGAGACTGAAAAAGAGGTATTCCATTCACTGCACCAACCTCCTGGGTGCCATCATGAAGAAACTGACGGTGGAAGTATTTTCCCCAGCCTCTTCAGACATCCCTGGCCACCCTAATTAGGCCTCATTACCATGTGACTAGGCTCACAGCAAGACCATATGCTAATTGCCTTGGCAATTAACAGTGCCAATGTTTAATCTCAACCCTCACCCCCCTTTACTCTGCACCCTCTTTCCCCTCTTCCTCCAACATTAACAACAAGTATGAGGTGACCGGTCAGATGTGAAGGCATGCAAAAACCCCAAAAACCAAACTCGCAGACCTCCGGTGCCGTGTGTTCGGCTTCTGTGCGATATATAAGCATCTTCCATTACAGATTAAGTGATGGGATCTGGAGTGGGATGAATGGGGGGTTGATCACAGGAGCTTGGGGAGATCAGATTTGGTTAGAGACTTTGATAGTGATCACAGGAGCAAGAGAAACAAGGAGCAGCCGGATGTGCAGAGGAAGAATTGGAGCGAGCCTCATGCCTGGAGCATGTGTGTGTGTGTGTGTGTGTGTGTGTGTGTGTGTGTGTGTGTGTGTGTGTGTGTGTGTGTGTGTGTGTGTGTGTGTGTGTGTGTGTGTGCCCGTGCGCGTCAGGAGGAGGGGTGGGTGCAGGAGCACATGCACGTACGAAAGGGGTAGCATGTATGTGACAATCGTACTCCAGCTCACACACTCAGCTGCGTCATGTGTACATAAAGAGGCTCCATGCACACACTCACATGCACACACACACACACACACACACACACACACACACACACACACACACACACACACACACACACACACACACACACACACACACACACACACAAAATCCTCCAAATGGGGCCCATATGGCATCAGCCCGGAGGAGATACTGTAGCTTCATCTTTTCCCAAGAGGAGGCTAACTAACCCATGAATATGTGTGCAGTCAGAGAATTAACTGCTCCACTCTGCTGAATATCGATTAATGATGGAAAACACAACATTCCAAAATAGGCCTGGGAGCTTTCGGAGTACACAAATCCTGCACTGACAATGGCTCGAGACTCAAATACCATCCATCTACTGGCCAACACAAAGTCAATCCATACATTGACATCAATTTCCTTACAAACTTACTTTGTCTAACTGGACCCAACTGGGCATTTAAGTGCAATTTCTTCCCGAGTTAGACAACCTTATCCAGGGCCCTGTCTCTTGTTTCTGAGGCCAGTGTGGGAGGGACACATCTTCTAAAGGGGACACCCCTAGTTTTAGCTGACCTAAGGAGCAGCTTAATGCAAACATACATTTAGAGAATGCTGGGTTTTTTTTCCCTTTTTTTTTTCAGCACACCCCCCTCACTTAACAATACCAGCAACATGGGAGGGTCCCTGGGGAGTTCCAGAAGAGTGTGTTTGTTTAAGGGAGCAGCAGTAAGACTATTGTTACTGAGGTGTGCGAGTGTGTGTGTGTGTGTGTGTGTGTGTGTGTGTGTGTGTGTGTGTGTGTGTGTGTGTGTGTGTGTGTGTGTGTGTGTGTGTGTGTGTGTGCTATCCAAAAATAAAGAATGACATCTAACCTCGAAACTAAAGAAAGGAGACGTGATTGACTCCAAAAATATCCCAGTGTATTGTGGGATGAAAATGGAGGCGCAGCTACTCAAAGACGTGAGCGTTTTTATCCTCGTGAGAAAAATGTGCCAAAGCCAATTTGGTCGTCAAATTTCACACAGGTCAGAGTCCTCCACAGACCTGTCCTTAGTTAAGTTTTACACGGTTTTGAGAAATGCCCCTTCAGGTCAACGCCATGTTCGCCCAGCCTGTGCGTAAATGTATATTTCTACAACGTGTCCTGTAGCTGTGCCCTCTCTGCCTCACTCACCTATGCATTTGGTGCATCGACATCGCCTTTCTCCCAGGACTGTCAGTGATGCAACTTCCACATCAGCGGTCATACACACCGAAGAACAGCCTTACCATACAATACAAACAGAGATGCATTCAAAATAAACCGTGATCCCCTGTGGGATATTCGGCAAAAAAAAATAGTCCTACCTACTGGAAAAATGTCAGGCGCACACATTTCCACAAGGGTATCTCCATACAGCCCCGTTTTTTTTTTTCTTTTATTAATTATATTCTTCGGGCTACATGGTGAGCAGCACGTACCTTGATCGATGTAAACAGATGAGCTCTAGAATGAAGACGGATGCTCAGTTGTCAGGTATGATGGGAGACAGAAGAACAAAAATGTCACATTTCGGAATGAGCACCGCTCGCTGTGTTTGCGTATTCTCTCTCCATCCACATGGACTTGTATGCGATCAGCCCAGATGATTCCTCCCGCTCCGGGTTTCTGACCAGATCCCGGTTATTCAGCCCGTGTCCGTTGTCCTCAGAGGCAGAATGAGCATGAATGCTAGTCCGATGGGGAAAGGCGAAACGCAACGAGGTGTAAGGATTAAAATATGAAAAGAGATTCTTTATCGTTTTCCCCTAAATCCTTTGTTCGGCGGTGCGCATCTTTGACTTTCCCTCAGCAACCACGACGAATCATTCATCAAAATGAACGAAATCCTTTAATGCACGGGAACGGTGCCCCCATAACAACCGGATCCCCTTCTCCAGTTATTGCGCTGATTATGCCGCTGAATATCCCGGTTGACACTCACTGCTGCCCGCTGCACCTCTCCCGACTGAATGCATCACCAAAACTGCGCTCCGCATAACGTGCGTAATGATAATCCTCGTACGCACCCACACATATACACAGAGAAAGTGACAGCTCTCCAGGACTGCACTGTCCCCGCGGACTCCTCTATCCTCCCTCACTTTGACTGTTTTACTCTGGATAATTCATTGATCCGTGAATTTTTTTTAACACGTTGTAGACCCTTTGCTGAATCCGCAGCGAGACTCACACGTGCACATACACTCCTCCTAAATCTGCTGCCTTGATGTCACTCTCACGGTCTGTGAGCACAACTTGGACTCTTAACTGCTGCTCTGTTATATCCAGCTGGAGAGGTTCTGTTTTTCACTGCGCTAAGTCACAAAAAACATGCCGATACAACGTCAAGTCAAACTATTAAAAATGAATTTCCGGTTACACCTTTCAGAATAAAGTTATCCGCTAACTGCCAAGTCAAAAAGTCCTATTTATATAAATATAAAATGTATAATATATGCAAATGTACAAACGGAAATACATGGATTTTCAAAAATGACAAGCTGAATAAACTGAATGGTAATTGAACCGCATAGAGTGCTTTTATTGAAAGCACTTTACAATTTTCCTCTCATTCACAGACATGGCAGCAGGATACCACACAAGTTATCTTCTGAGCCACCAGAAGCGATGTAGGGGGTTAGGGCCTTGCCTAAGAAGTCTTCCCCGCAGGAGCTGGGGATCAAACTACCAACCCTGCTTTCAATGCACACCCCACTTTACCTGCTGTGTCACGGCAGCAACAAAACCACTAATTGTGCTGTTAAGTGAGCTACGTTGCTGTGTTCAACAAAGACACTCTGCCATGTTATTATTCCACCTTATAGCCTTGTTGTATGTTCGTTTTACTACTTCCAAATCCCTGCCTCTTCTCTTCTGCAAGCCTGTTTTATGTCGTCGCAAGTGACACTATTATTTTGAAAGTAATCAAGTCTCTCTTCCGGAATTTCTTTAGCTCTCTCAGAGGCTCCCGGCTTAAAACTGCTGTGATGCTTATTATTTCTCCCTCTCATCACATGCTTGTTTCCTCAGCTGCTCCAGTCCATCTACCAGGGAGGTTTTCACTGGTGGAACCCCCCACTGCTCCCTCCTCCTCCTCTTCTCATGCCTTTACTGTGGTGTAAGATGCAAGCCAGTGGAAGTGATTTGTGCCACTGCTGCCAACATTTCATACTGATTTTCCAAAACTACAGGCTCCAGGGAGCAGAAGCAGCCATGACACCGCTGACCAGGTGACCACAATGTTGCTAGTGTGCTGCTGATGTAAAATATCCACCCACAGAGCAAGTTCTCATTTTATGCAATTAATGTGATGAATCTACTATTTAGCTTCTGCCTGTTCATGGCACGAAACCAAATCTTGCTGCAACAGGAGGGAGACACTGGGAACCAACAACCAGTCAGGCTCACATTTGTCACATGCACATTTCACAGGGGATTGCCCTCTTATTGTCTCTCTCCACCCCCCACCCCCCACCCCCCACCCCCACTTTCCCTTTCACATGCACACAAAGTCATAAATGCATGCAAAGTGAAATGACATGCAGGCTCTGGGCAGTAAGGAGGCGTATCATATGGAGTGGCAGCTGAGGATGTGAGGCTAATCCGACAGGTGCAGGCTGGGAGAATGACATGGGAAGAGGGGGTGGAGGTAGAGGAGGAGCTCAAAACAGGAGGCAGGAGCAGATTAATGGTTCTCTCACTTCGCCATCAGCAGACAGGCCCAAGCACTGTGTCATCAATACCGTCCCCATTCTCGTTCTCTTTATATGTGCAGTGAATGTATGTGGGCAGGGGAAGAAATCATTCTACGATCACGCACAGTTAATCACAATAAATGGATTTGAAAGAACATCCTAATGTGAATACCTCTTCAGGTTAGAGTAATAGGGCAATTAAGAGGTTTATTACCATTTAATTACTGAATGTAGAGCAGGGAAGGTAAATGAGACATTTTGTGCTGCAGAACAGAGTGGTCCACTTGTTTTCTGGTGCGGTAGATGATAAGACCGATTCCTCTAAATTAGCCTTGTATTCATTTTATTTAATCCCCCTTATGAAAGCAAATCCCCTGGATTTTTTTTTTAAACTATTAATGAATGTATTTATATTCATATTTTACACATATTCTACAAAACTTAAGTCATTCAACTATGAAAAAAAATGCAACATGTTTTATTTTTTGTTTTGCATATTATTGATATATTTATTTTACATTGTTCTCAGTTAAATTCAATGCCCTGAACTGGGAATGCTGGTTTCACAGTACAATGCATCTTATTGTGCAAAATATATTATGAGAGAATTTAGAGGTCCTTCAAAACTTTATCTGCTGGCATTTCGTATAATATTTGTGATTGCTGCTGTTGTGTGACTGCTTTGTGTGAATGAATCGTCTTGTTGTGTATCTTTTGCAAAGGAGATCTTGATCTGAGACTTCCTGAATAATTTAAGCGCCGACTGAAACTGAATATTTTTCTTCTGTATCTACCGTACGGTGGCATGATCAGCTCGAGGCTCAGATGGAAGCAGCCAGTGGAGAGCGACCGCTTCAGTATTTATAGAAGGTGACAAGGTAACTCTGGATCAGTGTGATCATGTGTGTGGCTCAGTTGCTGACTAATATAACTTTACTGACAGGCAGTTGACTAACTTTGGCTCTGCCTGGGGAGTTACGGTCCTTTACCGAGGAGAGCACATTCTCTTAAAGTGTCTTGTGTCTACAAGAACAACAGCACAACAGCCACCGTCTGCCGTGTCTCTTTCTGCTGACAGTATCGGAGGGTTCCCTGGTTTGTGGTAGGTTTAGGTGCTGTGGTAGCAGTGGGGGAGTAGTGGGTAATTATTTGACTACAAAATGGGCAATTTCACTTAACTTTAGACTATTATCATTACAGTGCTTGTGCAAAAATTTACTCTCTGCCACGAACATAATAATCATCAAACATTAGTGTAACAGAGTTTATAGTGAAGCTATAGTGGCTTAGGTGCTGTGAAAAAACACTTTGGTGCTGTAGCTATTATAATGGTAGAGAAGACCCAGCATTATGCTGTGTTGTATTTTATAATCTTATAGTCTTTTAAGTCTGTGTAGTTACCTCTGTGTTTAACAAACATTTCTCTCCAAAATTATTTAAAAAAAAATGTATAACCATAATTTAAAACGTATTTCTCATCTAGTGTTGCTGGTTTCCTTGTGTCGATCTATGTTTGTTAATTTATTGAACTGTTACATCTGCCATATGGCCAAAACTACTACTTTGTGAGTTTTTAAAAAGATATGTGTATGGACTGTGAATTCAGCAAATGATTTGCCCTTCTTGGGATCAATAAAGTTGTACTCTAAATCTGAACCTGAACATTTACAGCTTTCACATGTTCGGGCCTCTGTTTGTATCTCTTTCCTCTCTCTCATCCTTCCTCATGCCTCCATGTGGCCTGGACGTTACCTCGCCTTGTCAAGGCCCTGCTTGGCTCAATGCAACAAACCCCACAGTGACAGCAGGGTGGCCCAACGCGCTGCATCTGTTTCCAGCGACAAGCATCAGAATTAGCGCCGGTGACCTCACAGGATGTATTAACTAAGGCAGGATGCAGGTGTCCAAAATTAGCAGGAAGGGAATCTAATTTTAAAGACCACTTTGTTTCCAGACACACATCCCATTTTAAACAGATTGCAATATATCTAACAAGGACAGAGAATGTGAGTGAACACTACAAATACTACAAAAGGAGGTCTCAAGTAAAATCACTTAATGAATCCCATGTTTGGCTTGGAAATTGAAAATATTCACCAGAAAGACTGTTTTACAAAAAGGGGACATTGAGTTGGTAGGACTTTCAAAGGTAGACCAATACTTAGAGCTAAATGTTAAGATATCAAAGCACCCATTGCTTTGACTTTTGTTTAAGTATGTCTCTTGTGAGTACCCTAACTCTATAGAAGTGCCATACTAAATCACTGACGCACCTCATATTCATAACTGTGCTGTGTAGTGAAATGAGCTGACTTGGTCATCGAGGTAATGAGGGTTGTATGTCGAGCTGGATAATCCAGATCTCATCTGACCTGGACCCTCCGGCTGTTCAGTATCCTGAAAACCTGCAGATGTCACGACCTCCTGAAGAAACATAGCCCCACAGAAGGACGATCGATGTTAAAAGATCACGTGAATGCCACTTAGTCAGGTCAACTTAAAACAACCTACAGTAGATCTGCATGTTCCGGAGGATACATACACAAAAACCCTAACGCATACATTTCTGGTGCGCGCACGCACACACGCGCAAACACACACACACACACACACACACACACACACACACACACACACACACACACACACACACACACACACACACACACACACACACACACACACAGGGTCTTATCTGAACTCTTCAAAGACCACAACACGGACCGTTGCGCTCTTGTTTTCATTCAGTGAGCCTTGGAGGCCTTTCTCTCAGATTATCAGGTTTCTCAATGGCTGGAGGATTTAACCCTCGGAAGGTCGGGCTGAGGTCAGTTGAACAAAGGCAGCTCCAGGATTTACCTTCCTCTTCTGTCATCAAGTCACAGTGTCGAAATGCTGAAAATGACATTTTGGTTTTAAAGCCTGTCTCAAGGACCGCGCCTGGTTTCAGTCACAATCGAGTAAAGGATGCTCTTTTGTTATTATTATCAGCACAGCAGAAATGCCACAGAAGAAAAACGACGGTGGAATACAGGAAAGTCATCGGACTCTTTTTTTTTTTTTTTTACTAGCGTCTTTCTGAGGATGTCTGAGGTTAGGTGATTTAAGTGTGGCTTTAGGGACAGCAATATCAGTCTGTCAGTCAGTCAGCAAATTTCATGCAGACTGAAATATCTGAACAACTGCTGGATAGATCACTATCAAATTTGGTGCACACATTTATGTCCCTCCTTCACTTTTCATCTAACGGCATCATCAGGTCAAATGTATTACTTCCTAATACTTATATGACACAATATTTGCAAAACTTTGGACATTCAAACCTTTCCCTGTTGTACTTTGGTGATCCGATGTTACCAGGCCTAAATGTGAGAGTATATGGGTCCGACCAGCCTATTAGGTGTAAACCTCAGGTTCATTTTGAAAATACTGGAGCAGCCTTTAACCAATCAGCATTGAACACCATTGAAACTCCAACACTGCCGCTACTACATTTAGGAAGACAAAAAAACGCTCGACCTCAAAGTCATCGTATCTAAACACCAACACTGGCCCCCTGATTGGTCCGCCCTTCAGAATGGATGCGCAAACATGAATGCAAACAGCGTTTCCAGACTGTAATCACAGCGATAACGTGCCAAACTAAGATGGTAAACATGACGTTACCGTCAACCCGCTAAACAGTAGCAATGTTACTGGTCACTGAAACATTCAGCATGAACCAGCCTCGCAGAGCCACGAGCGCGGCTGCAGGCTCCGTGTGATCAAACAATTGAAAGGAGGGAGGAATTAAGACTACAGCAGAGTTATGTAAAAGTCTACCGCCTGTCTTAGTCTCTCTTTTTCAACCACTCCTTCCAGCCCAAGCTGTAACCTCTTGAGGTCTTGTGTTACTCTCCACCCTTCTGCACAATTACCCAGCGAAGTAGAAGCTGCCTTGTCTGGCATGGGGCAGAGTTTGTGACGGGGTACGGGGTGGAGTGTGTGTGTGTATGTTACACACATAGCCCGTCTGACTTTAACTCAGTCAATCTGCCTTTCCACGCTCAGACACGCTGCTCACCCCCTGTGTGGAATCAGACACCGCACAGACAGATAATCCTTCACAAAGTCTGTCATTCGATGTCCCCCCCCCATCCCCCCTTTCAAATACACATGCCTGTGTTATGCCTATGTACAAGCATGCACATGCACACACACAAATCCACACACACACACACACACACACACACACACACACACACACACACACACACACACACACACACACACACACACACACACACACACACACACACAGTGTGGGGAGGATTTGAAGTCTCAGCATGCAACTATTTTTTTTTTAGTTTTGGGGAGAGTAAAGGATTATTGATTTAGGACACTGGCCAGATGTACCCACAAAACCACTGATACGTAGTAAAAGAAAAATCGGACTATTTCGACACCGCAGCAGTCTTGCCCAGTGAAAGCTTTGCCGCTGAGTGCTTTCAATTCCCTCCATTCGTAATGGCCTTGTTAATGTCCCTCTCTCAGGCCATTTCATTCACGTCTAATATACTGTGGGTCCATCAATTCGTCCAAACAACGAACGACTTCTCTTCCGTGTCAACGTCACAAATCCCATGTCTCTCAAACTGTCCCTGCTCTTCATCTATAAGCCATTTTCCATCTCTTTATCTCTGCACTTTGCTTTCTCTGTCTGTCAAGCATCTCTCACTCAGCTCCCTTTTCCGCTCTTCCACTATTTTCCCTCTCTGCATTTGCATCACGTCCCGGTCGCTCCATTTGCTCAGATTTTAGGCTTTATTCTGGCAATAAAATGAAACCCATGCAGTGACTGTTTGATATAGAAGTGATACATTTAACAGCCTGAATTCAGCTGCTCACAGCAGACAAAGTTTAGCCACATTTCGCTCGGCGTGTGTTTCTCTGTGCCTCTGTAAGCTCGATCATATAAATGGAACTGGCAGGACTGGTGAGCAGGACCAGACTCAGGAAGGAAGGAGCTCCACTCAAATTAATCTCCACTGGACGCCCCAGTAAAGGAGCACAGCCATTTTTGGGAGCAAGGAGCCATCTCCTAGGTGAGTACCATGGCAACAGCCAACGTGGGCCCCAGCTTTCGGAGCTGTCCTTTTCAAGCTCCCGAATCAAAAGTGGCAGGCCAGGTTTTTTTTGTTATGTGGCGTCTCTTACACTCTCTCTTGTCCATTCTTCTGCCTCTCCTTTTCTCTGCTGGCATGACATGGTCCTGGCCTTGTTCACCAGGGAGGCTGTGAGAAGACTGCAGAGGGTGAGTGTCTGTGGGAAAATGTTGCCAGACAACACGGGGGGTATGTGACAGTGACGGCAAGCTGATATTGTCAGCTCCAAAACGGGGTGATATTCGGTCGTCAGAGCCTCGTTTTTCTCATTGGTTGCTTGTATTTAAATTAGGCAAAGTGCAGATTTGATGCTTCACCTTCCTGCTTTCAAAGTTCGTATGTTTTTACATATAAAACATAAACAGACAAGCCTTTCAATGTAAATATCTTTACTAATTCACTCACATGTACAAACTTTAGGACTTTGTGCTCGTTTCTTTCCAACTTTTCACCACATCCAATCCAAACTCATTATCTCAACATAATGTGGATTTCCATTCAAATTTTCTACACATTCATGGTCCCCAGAGGATGCAGCCAACACGTTTGGTGACATCTTGTGGTTGAAAATGTAGGCTTTTATATCTTAAAAGCTGGATATAATTAAATTTGGTGTAGTGATTAATGATCCACATGTAACTGTATCTGATTTCTCATCTTACGCTATCATTACTAAAATGAACCTGCTCACTTTGCTTTTTGACTATAACTAAAAAAAATTACGACACGTCCCCATCAGCATCAGCTGGACTTTGTGGTTGGTGCCGTTACATTTGCTAACAATGTTTTTTCCCAACGTTGAACAAACGCTTGTCACGTGACACTTCGCGAAAGAAATGCAAACATTTGTTGTTTGGCAAACGTTTCTTTTGAACCCTGTAAAAGATAACAAAGAAAGAGGTGTGCACGGCTGACACGCTTGAAACGGACTTTTTGACTAAGAAAACAGTTTGTTAATGACTTCACTTACCTCAACTTCCTCCACCTGATGAAAGACACCTGGACACCGTCCAAACCGTCGCGTGGTGCTTTGATTTAACCAACAAAACAAGTGCAGAGACTTGCACAACATTGTTTATATTCTAGTTATTTGTCTTTGACGGTATTAGCTTGACAGTTCTAACAGTAGGCCTAATAATTAATTAAAAGGAAAAGCCTGAGGACATAGAGTTGCACGTGAGCAGCTGGTTCAACGTCCGGACTGCGAAAGTTGTTCGAAGTTCTGTCAGATGCATTCACAGGCTCTCGGGAAATCGAATAATTTAGCATCCAATATTGTTTTTCCACATGATATGGTGTTGAAATTACAAAATGCAGTCTTACCCTGCATCCTCTCGAAATCATACTTCCTGCATCCCTAAACAATGACAGAACTGACATTATGATTGGTGTTATGGTTTATTACATTCATAGAAGAGTGATTAATCAAGAGTCTTGTAAGGTGCATGTCAACCAGTACAGTCACTGCTAAAATAACGTCACTTCAAGGTTATTAAAATTTATGTCCACATCACAAAACACATGCTGAATAATTCACACATCTCTTGCTGCTTCCCTCAGTTTGTGAGACACATGCAAAAAGTGCTTCTCTGTTGACACAGAGCCACCTTGTGGATAAAGGAGGAAGTCCACAATGGGAGATCACTTGGATACAGACTACAGTGTATATGTTTTGCTAAATAATTACGGATATTTCTAAAAGACAGACAGACAGATGAGCCGAATGAAGGGTTTGAACTAGACGGAAGAAAATGTCAGATTAGATTCCCTGTTTTAGTTTTAATTTGCCTGCATTATCCTTAATCCATACTCAATAACCTCCACGTACTCCCCGACTACTCCATCTAGCGAGAAGCCATGAGTGGCTGCAGCCAGCTGAGGTAGCGCGACACCTTCTGGAAGATGTAGCCATTGGTGCAGTCAGCCCCTAGCGGCTGGCTCACCACCCCAGTGAGGAAGAACACCTCCCTGTAAAGGGTGAGCAGGGGGCTGCCAGAGCTCATGGTGCAGTCGGCATTGGTACGAGGAGTGGTGCAGCCCATTTTATTGGTGATCAAGTTGGGGTGAGCGTTCAGACACTCAGGCAACGGCTTGTATGCCAGCTGGTTACGCATGAGCGGGCCCTGGAAAGCAGATACCGGTTTGGTTTCCTTCCAGCCGGTGACCACAGCTGGGAACTCTTCCGCCATCAAGATGCTCTCGGCAAAGTCTCTCTCTGGCAGACAGGCAGCAATGACTTCTCTCTTAAAGATAATGCGGTTGCTGAGCTCAATCACAGCCAGGTCATTTTCAGGACGACTCTCGTTATAGCCTGGGTGGATGTGGACTAATTTCACATCCAGGGTCTGCACTCCATTTTCATGGTTGGTACGTTTGCCTGAGGAGGTGCAGGTAAAGAAAGATGACGGTTTTCAAGGTGTAAAACTCCATGTGGACTTCAGCGCTAGAAATACATTTACTCAGGATCTGCATTTAGTGCGGCTTTGAGGTACTTGTTCTTGTAGCAGTGCAAAGCTAGGTTCAGATTTATTATATATAGTAGTAGGATTAACAAAGTATCATAAGTGTCAATCAGACCCAGTTTCTCTAGTCCCACACAGTCCTGAGAAGAGGTCTAATCAGCCTAAATAAGTGAAAGTACCAGGGTGTGCACGGTGTTTGAACTAACCATCATAATTCAGTCATAAAATATGAACACTTCAACAAGCTACAATGTTAAAATAAACACATGAATAATATTAATCTAACATATTTAAGATTCCTAAAAGGACTACACTGCATTACCAGTTATTTATACTTGAAGTACATTTTGCTGGTGATGCTTTAGTAGTTTTGATTTACAGGACGTTTAGATGGGAGACTTTTACTTAATGGAGTGTTTTTGGCTGGATCACAGCAGCAGGGCCAGACCCATAAATGTAAATTGTTATCACTGACTGATAAAGGTACACCATTGGTCGGCCAAATGCCGCAACTTCCTGTATCCATTTCAAAGCTGAAGCCGTCTACTTTTTCATACACAGTTCAACCATATACTAGATTTTGACATTGTGTTATTATATTGTGCTTTTTAAACTTTTAAGTAAATGATTATGAGTACTTCTTCCATTACTGGTGGGACCCAGATGTGATCATTTGTTACTAATATCTTTGATAAGCGTTTTATTCTGAAAAACATTGTAGTCACATAATCCTCAAAATTTTCACAGAATATCTGTGCATCAATTTCGTGAGTCAAAATATTGCCTGTTGTTGCTATTAATAATAGTAGCAGTGTTGGTAATGATTATGTGTTTTGTTTACTCACCGACAGCCACCTGGAAGCTGACGTACTTGTTGGCACACTGAGCTGAAGTCAAGACCAGGTTCTCCTTCAGTATGACTCCACTACAGTAACCTGCAGACTCTAAACTCTTCAGGAGAGCCTGCAAACCACACGACAATTAGACCGCTGGATGATTGGGAAAAACATCACAGACACTTAATGGGGTACCTGTAAAGTGTCCCAGTGTGAGTGTGTGTCTTCCTACCTGCCAGGGACACTCTGTAGAAGTACAGGGAAGTCCCCCAAAGTTGCTGTGGCTGTTGGTGGTCTGTCTGCTCTCCCACTGACTCAGACTGTTCACCTTACCACAGGAGTATGTGCCTGATGGAAGAAGATGATAATGATTACTTTCTCTCATTAGAATATTTTACCCTTTCTCTTTAGATTTTGACTGACATCACATTTGGTCGTCAGATTTGCAGTCAGTCAGTTAAAACAAAAACAAAAACAAACAAACAAAAAAAAAAAACATATATAGTTTTTTTTCCTAAAAAGAATATAAAAAATATATATATATATATAAAAAAAAAAAAAAATTGGCTTCTGATTTTACCAACAAAAAAGATGCAGTTGGAATTTAACACAGGACATGACGTACCTGTAGGCTCACACTTATTCCTGTCACTGCGGCTGAGCTTCCACCCGCGGGCGCAGGAGCACTGGTAGGATATGTAGCCTGGTTTACAGAACTGGGAGCAGCCTTTGTTCTTCTCCAGGGTGCACACAGTCTGATCTGCAGCGTGGAACCAGAAAGAGAAGGGAAGGTTGCACATCACACAGCAAATTAACCATGATGTCACCCGCACGACATGCCGACATCTCCCTCTCACCCGTTTCGCAGTGGACCCCTGCGAAACCCGACTTGCAGACGCAGTCGTAGCCTCCCACGCTGTCTGAACACATGGCTCCATTCTTGCAGGGGTTCTCTGCACACTGGTCTCCATCTAAACACAGCGAGCAAATCTGTGAGACGATTTAATGTGCTGCTAATGGCCGCACAGTGATGGAGAATCATTTTAATAGAGCACTTACCGATGTAGACTGACCAGAAGATATCCTGCAAAAGAAATTCAACATGATAAGTGAACACAGAGCTTTTATTGCATAGAGGCATGAGGAGGTTAGAGGAAGGAAAGAAAGAAATGAGGAGGGCATTAACAGCGAGCGCACCGTGCGGTAGGAGTCCTGGAAGAACCTTCTGGCCTCCTCGTAGGTGCACACTTTCTCCATGCAAGCCTGCTCCAGGGTGGAAGCCTGGTTACCGCCGACATTCCTCTTCTGACGGGAGATCAACGCGCTCGCCTGCTGCTTATCCAGAAACACTGTGGGAACAGTTCATGTCTCAGCGGTCGTAGCAAAAACAATTCACAAACTGGTTTGGTTCCGTTTCATACCATTAGAATATTTAAGACAACTTCTCTCAGTTGCCAGTTCTTTTCTTCTCTGGGACTTTTGATGATAATATATCAACATTTTAAAAATAATCAACTATTTTAATGATATTTGCTGCTTTTCTGTTTTATTTCATTGTGACGTGAATATCTTTGGTTTTAGACTGTCGATCAGACAAATGAGGACATCTGAAGACATCACCTTCAACTTTAGGAAATCAGGATTGGCATTTCTCATGATTTATGACTCATCAGATTAATTGTTGTTCTACGTTGTTTAATGAAAAAGTAAACAATAAAAGAGGTAAGAACTAATCAAAACCCAATAAACCAAACTAATCTAATATAAATAAGCAGCATCTCGTTGACTGAAGCTAAACCCATTTGATAAAATCACCACCCAAAAGTTCTTAAAACCACTGCATCCACTCAGCGCTATCTTCTTCCCTGATGAAGAGAAGAGCCTCTGACATGTTATACTTAGCATCCTGCTATCTTGAGCTTTAATTCTTTCACTTCATTTTCCTCTCTCTTGAGTTCAGACTAAACCTTTTTGAGGTTTACGGTGTCGTCTGGCTCCACGCTGGCCCTCTCACCTGACTGATGGTCCTGAATGGCGGCCACAACTCCAGCCAGCAGACACAGCAGAGCTGCAGATGTGGTCGAAGAGTTCATGGTGACACTGAAGCGTTGCAAAGATCTGAGGTGTCGGTGCTGCAGGGATCAGCGTGCGCTCCTACAAAAGTGACAAGCAGATTGACATGATGCGGGGTGCATGTTTGAAAAACAAAAACAAATGAGCTACAGAGGGGCATGCAGCTAAGAAAGAATCTTGTACAGAGAAAGAGTCTCTGTTCAAGGCTGCACCTTGTTGTCAGGAAGTCGTTATTTTCGTACAATTAATGCGCTGCCACACAGTTATTGTCTTGTATTGGCTGCAGCAGTCTCGCTGGATGTTTATGAAGTTCATCATAGTTAGGGTAGGTCTCTGTAGCGAGGATCCATCGATACTACCATGCTGCTGGAGAAGCTGATTGTTCAAAGGACCTCAATATTTCAGGTACATCTTCACCTCTTTAAACGTCACCGTCTATAATAGGATGTTATATTATGTTGACAGGGAACCACACTAGCCGCAGTAATTAGATGTATTATATTTTACTTTGAGGACTGAGGAAGGTTTAATGAAGTTTATCCCAAATGAAAACATTCATCAGCAGAGCCACCTGATAATTTACAGGCATTCCTGTATACAAGATAATGCTAATGTCTTGATAGTAGTCGCAATAATTTATGTAGTCAAATTAACTAACATGTTACGGTAGGTATATAATTAGACAATACATATATTGAGGGCTGATTTTTATTGTGCATGCTGGCTGACTATAACATTGGCATCTGTGCTTTTCCAACCATGACAAGTCAAAATGTCTGCTGCGAGATGCTCATCTCAGCTTCTTAATGCTGAGATGAGCATTGTTATTAGAAACAGGTTTTTTTTTTTTTTACTTTATGTTTAAAGCTGAAATTACATGTCCATTCAATTCAATAATTTTGCGTGTTGTAGGAAAAGATGGTGTGATAATGCATTCATACAACGAGTTTGAAATGATCAAATGTCCTATTTTTGTAAAGTGTCACATTACAGCCACTAAAATGTAACACCAAGTCGTAACTCTTGACAAAAAGTTGTGTGTATTAAGTTGTTGATGTAAAATAACTGGGGGCTGTTTCATGAAAGCAGAACTAAGAAATCCAGGATAACAGAGTAAAATGAGGCTTGATCTTCAGGCATGACGTGCACACGCCTAAATGCTTCCATATATTTTATATATTGCCCCTATCAGATTTAATTTAAAACACAAATGCCATTTCTAATCATCTCAACAACTGCGAAGCAATTTTTTTTTTTAACAAACCTCTAATAAAACAGCAGGTTTCTTAAACATAAACCTTTTTAATGCAGGCTCATACAAATAAAGCAAAATGGCCAAGTAGCATTACAACATGGAATAAATATGTTTCTGATTGAAAGGATTCAGAATTATTGACGCCTGGCTGTTAGCCTTGTCTGAAGCAGGTTATCTGCACAGATTAATGGTAGTTTATGTGCCTCTACTTAATCCAGGTTTTGTGGAAAAAAAAAAAAGCCTACTCATCTGTTTGACCATCATCATCATCATCATCATTGCGCAGTGTCATAACGCTGCCATGTTGGTGGGCCTCAGAGTCTGTTTTGTTCCCAGATTGTAAACAAACTCTGCCTCCTCTATGCGCCCTAAATAAACTCTATCAGCATTGAGGGGCGGCTCAGCAGGGGCTGCATGGGGATTATTTCACATTAGTAGAAATGAGTCTTTGCTTCCTGTGTAGCTTTTTTTTTTTTTTTTTTTTCCATTGTAGCATTAGCTCATCTGCTGTTACCAAACGAGGATGGAGCATCATCTACTGCGCAGCGTAAACACAAGAGGATGCTGCGATACAAGCTGCTCCGGTGTGACTCAGAACAACAGAAACTGTGAAGTATTACTCAGTCCGTCGCCGTTTTAGAGCGGGTCACCTCAATGGGACAAAAGCAACCAGAGTAACGTTACGAAAGGACAACAACAAACGCAACCGCAGTGATGATCGGCACCTACCGCCCCGGTAACGCAATCAAACTACCCGGCCCGCTCTCTCTCCTCGCTGGTCCTGAAACACGCCTCGGTTCTGCTGGATGGATCAAGCCTGTCGATCCAAAGTAACGGGTGCGGATCACAATTACGTCTGCCCCCACTCTCTCTCTCTCTCATTGTTTACTGACTGTGCAGAGACTAATGACAAATGTGCGCCGTCAGAGGGCGCTGTAAGACAGAGCAGGGTGCGGTTGGGAGAGTTGGACCCACTATGAACGGAGCATTTAAAGGGAGCTTCCTGCAGATATCTCGTTACTCTTGAGCCTGCGAGACACATGAAAGTTGAGTTTACGCTGCCATAAAGTCAGGAATAAAGGGGGAAAAAACTGCTCCGACATGGGAGACCAACTAAAAACACACACGGGACAGAAAAGACAAGGTAAAAGTAAAGACAGGACGTGACAAGATGGGATAGTACTTCACTCATCCAATGACATTTTTTCCTCCAGCATTTATTCAATTTATTCAATTCAATTCAATTCAATTCAATTCAATTCAATTCAATTCAATTCAATTCAATTCAATTCAATTCAATTCAATTCAATTCAACTCAACTCAACTTTATTTATATAGCGCCAAATCACAACAGAGGTTATTTCATGGCACTTAGCACATTAAAGTCCTTACAGCAAGACTTTACAATATTATGCAGAGAAACCCAACAATTCAACAATTCCCACATAAACTAGGAGGGGAAAAAAAACCTCCTCTTTAAAGGGAGAAAAACCTCCAACAGAGGGAAGGAAAAACTCAGGCCTACGTATAAATAGAATTAGAAGAAAGTAGTAATTGTAAGAAAGAACATGAAATAAAGGGAGCTGCGAAGTTAAAAAGAATCTGAAAAATGGGATATACTTTTTACGATACACAAATATTGTCTGTCTTTTTCTTTTTGTTAGTGTTTTAATCAAAGCTAATTTTTCATCACAATATTTTCATTGATATTCTCAATTCAGCTTAAGTCACCCTTTGGGACAGGACGACCAAAGGGGTGTCATAGTAGATTAAAAGTTTAAGATGTTTAGAAGAAGAAGAAATACTCTTCTTGTTACAAAAAAATTCTGCTTATTATTTATTTGTATTTTTTTTAACTTTTCTCTGCTTTTCTTATAAACCACTACATACATTTACCTCTCAGGCCTTCTAACTAATCCATCGCTGTTTGACTGAGCTGTTGACAACCTATCAACAGTCAGGCTGTTATGAGGGGTCACAAGGTCAAAAAGTTGAGAAGCTGTGCAGCATCCGTTTGATACAAACAGAGAACACATTAAAAAAAAAAAAAAGGCACAGTTTACATTCATTATTGCAATTTTTAGCAGCAGTGTGATCAGAATGATGAACTCCTTTTAATGTGTGCATGCTTGATCAAACAAAATGATGCAATCTGCTTCGATCAATAGAAGAACTGCAAACAAAGACACATCAGACAGCCAAAGACAATTGGCGCTCCACAGAAATCAACTCCAAATCAAGGCACCATGATAAAAGCTGCTGAAACGAGGCCATCAGGGCTGCATTTTACAGAACCAAAGTCCCTCCTCAGTGGCCTTATTTCAATGGGATTGTTTGTGAGAGCAATGTAATTTACAGACAGGGCCGTGGGGCTTCAGTCTCAGCTGCCGCTGTGTTAAATGTCTCCATTTCCCGAGTCTAATAACAAAAGTATTATAAGAGCATGCTCAGACCAGCTGGTCCCCTGGTGCTGGACAGGGGCAGTAGCTGCACTGCCCCGTACAGGAAGACCCTCTCAGGGAGGGACAGAGTCAATGGAGAGCTGGCCCGGACGTGCAGCGGCGCAGCTAGATGTGTAAATGATTAAGATTGTAGTAATTTCCCCGATGAATCTGGTCCGAGGTGAAATCCACAGTCACATGTAACTGCCATGTGTGGAACTAGCACATGTTTGAACATGTTTTGCGCGTATGAATACATACATGTGTAGCATATAACATGTGCGTTGCCTGTGACACGTGTCAGCATGTAGGTGCGGGCAGTGCTGTAGCTGCTCTATGCTGGCTTGCAAACTGCAGCAGTGGAAAGCTCGCCCAATCGCCCATCCATCTCTTTCCTTTAGTTATGTTTTATTCAACATCCCCCTCTTGTATGGTCTACCTTCCTCCCTCTCTACCTAGCTCTCTCTTTCCCTTTCTCATCTCTCCCTCTTTCCCCCTCGCTCCCATTTCTTCCCACTCCTCTCATTATTCTTTGAGTGCTGGCTCTAAATTGGAGGGTAGCAGGAAAGAAAGTGCGGCGTGGCGCTCACGTGTGACCTGGCTGACCCATTCCTCTTCAAATCCAGGGTCCAATTTTACAGGCACACTAAACAAACACCCCAGGCATCAAAAAAGCCATCTATAATTAATGTCACCGAATACTTGACAACTTTCTGATGGATCTCACCGACTGAAGATGAAATGCTCTGGACTGTCTACTGTACATGTTTGGAAGTCGCCATTATTCTCCCTGCATCTTTCCTTCTATAATTTCATCATTTGTTTCTTTTGTTGTTCACCACAATAGCAGTGCATCCATCCGCTGATTTACAACTTTCGTTCAGAATAAAATATGATTTCTTCAAGCTCCCCGGTCATGTTTAACATAAATATGTTTCCTCTCAAACCTGGTTACAGTGCATTAGTAATCATAATGTCATGACGAAAATAGCAAACATAAAACCTCAAAACTGTTACATCTTGGTTTGCATGCCATCATCAGTTTTTAGAAGAGACCCTCGATATTCAGCACGTCAACATTTTAATTTCTCTTGTGAAATATCTTAACATCTTCAAGATTGATTGGCACAAACATTTGTGCTCACATTAATTATCCCGGGGAGGATGAAATTCTGACTTTGGTCAACTTTTCTTCTCGTGCCATCATCAGGTCAGATTTAAACATTCCCATTGGCCTCAGCTCTACTTTGTGTTTTGTGCAAATTAGCATGCTAAAAGGCTTAACCAACATTGTGACCATGTTAGGAGTACACCTTCTTAACTTCCGCACCTTAGTGTTGTCTTTTTGCATGTTAGCATTCTGATGTTAGCATGTAGCTCAGTGCTCACTGCATAGCTAAACTCCTTCTCATCATTATATCCCATCTTCATCTCCTCATTTTCTCAGATTTGAGGTGTGAAGCAGGGAATAAAATGATTAAGATAGCTAACATCAGAAGCCATCTGCACAGTCTTTATTTGTTGTCATTTTTAGTGCACTGGATCCAGATAATCTGCGATTCTCATATGCGAGGATCCCACATGATATACAGATTAAACCATTCGAAGCCGCATATAGATCAACTTTGTTCTGCTGACAACACCTGACCAAAATGTTCAACATGACACACATACAAAACCAAAAACCATTTCGGTGGGGTTTGAAGCAATAACACGCGTTTGGTTTGGCACGCTCGTGCATGTCTGCATGTGACTGTTCAGTTCAGTGAGGACCAGACAGTGTGAGGTCCCCAGACAATGTGCGTTATGATGATGTAATGGGTTGATAACACACACAAGCAATAACGACCTGCACAGACCTGTCGGACCGCTGACCTCCTACTGTATTATCACCAGAGGAAATATAATACATCAGAACCATCACCTGCCCTGGTTTGGTTTTGAAGAATAACGCCAGATAACTCATCAAAAATGCCCTCACGCTTATGCAATACACTATCTGATGTCCTATATTAAATGCAAACATTAACCCACACACACACAACACAATCACATCTGTATCACAGCACCAGAAGATTGCATGTAATCGAGTTTGTGTGACAAGGACCAATGATGATGTTGTATTAAGTACTGGAAACAGGCAGGCACTACCCCTGTGGGGGTCTTTCACAGCTACGCTAGCTACTCTTGAAGAATCACCCTCCTCTGTCCCACATTTCTCTGTGATCAATTCACGTCATCTGGCCATATTTTATTTAACACCGCTCCCCTCCTTGCGTACCCCGCTGCTCATTTGTTCACATTCAGGGGAAAAAGAATTAAGAGCACTTCTTACCATGTTTCCTGCTTATGATTCAAGTGGCATTCGGCAGAAACAGGCCGGCTATTATTGAGCAGTTTATGGTGTCAATTCCCTTCGTACAGTGCCCTGTATCTGTGCAGAAGAGGCTCAGGATGTCATAAATGAAGCTCCAAGCAGGTATAAAGATGTGTTTTATCCTCTTGTGTGATCCCCAGCTATCCACCAGCTCAGCGATTCATTTTCTTCCACCGAAACCTCTTTCTTTCACTCTTTCTTCGTGCAAGACTCTTTAATCTCATCTGCCCTCAGGTCCTTATCGCAGCCCCATGCACTACCTTTTAAATGATATGCTGTATCTTGCTCAGACAGCAGAGATGAAAAGAGTCTAGTTGTGTTTCTTCAGACCTGTGGAGAGGTGGCGTAGGGCTGATCGTGCTGAGGAGGCACAGAGAGAGCAGAGACGCAGCTGACAGCTCTGTAAACGGACATGATGTTTCACTGTACTCATGCCAGAGCCCATCTGATGCTCTGCGTTCTGCACATATAGCTACTCCTGAAAGTCTGTACAAGTCACTGATAACAAATTATACTGACTTCATGTACAGGACGAATCACAGCTTTTAGGCTGCAGTTGTCTCGTACCGCCATCTTTCTATCATGGTTCATGTGCTGAGGAAGAAGGTTGCAGAAGGACAGAGAAAACGGTAATTGGGGAGGAAGGTGAGAGGTTACTGTACTCAGACTTATGCACAGTTGCCAGTTTATTAGGCACATCTGGCTATAAATAATCAACTTCAACTTTAACTTTAATGTCAATCCACCATACGTGCAAGACATACAGAGAGATCGAAATATTGTTTCTCACAGTAAAAAGATAAAACAAGAAAAGTATAAGTATAATGCAGTGTAATGAAGATTATGTTTAGTTTTTGTTAAAGCTGCTTCATAAAAGTGTTCATTTAGAACTTAGAGCTCATTTTGAAGGATGCTGTTGGTGGTGCTTTAGTGTCTTAAACTGTTTCATTACAAATTTAAAGTCCTGCTGTAAACAAAATGTTATTGTTGTAGATGGTGTAGGAGCAGCTAATTTTTACTCTCTGTTGGCGTTATGAATTTTTAAGATATGTTTTACATACCGATTGTATGTTTTGTGTGCACAATCTGTACAGTAGTAGCTTTTAAAAATGTCAAATGAATGTAGAGAGAATGAAAATTGTATTGGTAAATTGCTTAAAGGTTTTGCTTAAGTGGAGCAGTGAAACAAATCTACTAAATGACACTGCATCATTGGACTTACTTCCTGTCAGTATTTCCTTTCAAAAATGTTTGACAAAATAGAGAGAAAACTTTGTCAAATGCAAAGAGGGTCTTGCTTTGTTCTCCTTTTAATGTCATTAGAAATACATAATTTTGTTTTTTTACTCATCTGAGTTGAAATAGGCATTTGCCACTTTTTTTTTGTTATTCCTCTCACAATTAACAGTAAATTAATAAAAAAAACAAAGGTCCCAACTCTCTTCCCATATATTGTATTTGTATTTCCCAAATGGTTCCAGCCACGTTACCTTCATTAAAGAGGTGAAAGCGATGCATTGTAGCTGGAAATGTTTGGGGAATAAACATACCGTACATTTTTGCACACTAAACAAGCGAGAGAAGAGAGAATTATTTGTAAAAACGACAGATGAATATATCATGAAAGCAACCAGCGGTTCTGTCAACCTCAAACCACCTTGAGCAAGAACACTTGTGTTTCAGAGTGTCAGCCTGGAGTTCATTAGCACATTTTTGCTGGAGATTGAGACTGTTCGCACTGCATGGAAAATTAGACTGAGCAGCCAATCCCAACCCCCATCTCCCATTGCACACACACCTACACACACACGTGTCCGATCACATGTAATCCTACTGTATGCGGTTTCTGTTATATGCAAATTGCCTCGTGGATATTATTTAAAAGCACATTTTAAAGAGTAATGGAGCATCTAAAGATCAAAAGCAACTGTGACTGAATATGCAATCAAATGCTTGCCGGAAGACAAGTCAATAAAGAGATGTTGGCAGAAAACAAACACAATGGCAAGGGCAAAGGCACTCTGTTCTTTTCCAGAGTCGACTTAACCCTCCATTTATCTTTTCTCATCTGTCACATCTGTCTCCTCATCAGTTTTATTTTCTCTGCGTGTCCTCAAACCCCTCTTTCTCTAAGCATCCTTCCACCCCCCCTTCCGCCTCCCACCTGCCGCCTTAACTCTCAGTCCCTGTCTCCCTCTCTTTCCGCTTGCGACTTTCGCTCCGTCTCCCTTCCTCTCCGTTTCCCTTCCTCTCCGTCTCCCTTCCTCTCCGTCTCCCTTCCTCTCCGTCTCCCTTCCTCTCCGCCTCCCTTCCTCTTTCCTTCCTCCTTCCTTCCTTCCTTCCTTCCCTCCCTCTCTCCTCCCCCTCCTCCCGCTGCGTTCTCGACTCGCTCTCATTCCTCCTCGCTCACACACTCAGGCAGCATCCTCCCCTCTCCACTTCTACCTTCACACTCACCTCTTCACGCCTCCCTCTCCGCTCCTCTCGCCGCCTTTCTTTCCGTCACCTACTAACACACATCATCTCTCGCGTCTCCCCGTCTGTTGGTTCTCCCTCCTCCATCTCTTCCCATTCCTCTCTCCTTCTCACACACTCAACCTTGCTGCCTTGCGCAAATGCACGCGTACACACACTCATGCTGATTGGCACCCAAGGACAGAGCACCCTCTCTCCCAAACCGGCAACCAAGCAGTTTGATTGTGTGGCCAGGCTTCTTGACACTGAGCTCAGCTGAGGAAGAGGACAAGATAAAGGCCATGGAGCACAGCCACATCTTCCCTGTTTTTTCCCCAAACGGGAGCACCTGGAGCGCCGGGCAGAATCCCTCCGAGGTTGCCCAGGGATGCCCTCTCGGACCACTACCTGTCATCTACTACAGCATCCTGCTCTGTCTCGGCCTGCCGGGTAAGACATGTGCACGTGTTTTATGTGTTTGTGTCCAAGCGTATGTTAATTTGCCCAATTTTTTTGACCATTAGAGCCTGCATCTCTGTAATTTGCCGGTAGTTGTGCTTGGCATCTTGATTTGTTGTGCACTTGTCTGCAGGGTTGAGTGAGTGTGTCGCGCACAGCTGCTCCCGAGTTTCACTCTAGGCACACATACTGTTGATTTGTCATTCTGACCTTGTGGCTGTCACTTGTGCATGCATACATACTTTGGATGTATTTGTCTCGTGCCTGTTTAGAGTTCCTTTGCATTTGTACCTTACATGGAAATGTTCAAGCACAAAATAGAGGTAATAAAAGGAAACTATACGTGCAGTGCATCATTAAATTTTTTACCGTCTCCTGATTCTTCTGAAATTTTGCAGAGCTCTGGTCTCAAAATAAGAAACAGCACCTTTTCTATTAATCAGGAGTTGATATACGAGTATGTATTTGCATGACAAATTCAGTGAGTAATGATTCTGGCTTGACCTCTGGGACAAATATGTGTTACATGGCTCCTCTCGATGACCTGAATTAATGACGCTTCCTTCTTATGTCTTCATTATTGAACGACTGGTTCATTCACAGTCATTGTCAGACCCATTTACTGCCTCTGTCCCACTGCGTGATCTATGGGCACTAATCTAGTCTCACACAGGGAGGAAAAGTGGTGCGTGTATGCGAGTGTGTGCGTGAAACAGAGAGAGAGAGAGAGACACACAGACAGAAAACCTGGAGGTCAGATGAAAGAGGAAAAGTGCTGATGCCTAATCAGAGATTGGGGTTCAGATGCTGAAAGCCCACGGGCCTGTCAGACAGGCAGCCACGCCACTTCAACCCATCACCAAAATACAGGACTAATTCTGTCGTCAAATACCATAAAGCATCATTCAAATGTTTTACTTTTTAACTGTGATTTTAAGATGTCAGAGAGATCTGACATTAAATGAACCTACATTTTATGCTTTTGATGTGAACAAGCAACCACATTTTTTATATGTTATTTGTCCTAATCTTTAACACTGGCAAATCTTCTTAAGCTGTGAACACGTTCCCTTGATAAAGATTGTAAGTGAGATGTTATCAACAATCTAAGCTGTTCTGGTTCGAAACAAATCTGCAATGCAAAGTGAAACGCTTTTGTGTGCCAAGACTGCAGTTGCTCCAGAGATTTTCTGTCTTGTAAAAGTAAAAGTCTTTCTTTCTGATCAAATCTTGCCTAAGTATTTCTCCTGGATGGCACAGCACAAGCAATTCACTCTGCTGTCACTTCATCTTGAGTTACACTTGATTTTCCTGCTGAGTCGTCTTTACAAATGGGATTGAGGCTGTTTGTTCGACGGAGCAACAATAACCTGAGCACGTAAGGGAATCCTACGATAGTTGTCTGAATTAAAGGCAGAGTTGAGTGCGGCAGGCTGATACTTTGCAGCAGTGAATTTGAGTTATTCAATCATTATGACACAGCTAGTTCCACTCAAGCTCAATCATGAATGTTTCATGAGTGCGGCATGTGTGAGTAGTAGCAGCGTGACCTACAGACCCACACACATTAAACACTCCAGTGTTTTGATTATAGGCCAGCCATTCATTAGTAAACAGGGCATCACTGAGATGTCGCTACATATGTAGGTTTCTCACAGACTCTCTTTGACCTGTATGCTGCAGACGGAGAGGGGTCAAATCAAGAGCGCAAAGATGAAGGAAGGTGATGAGAAAAGGGATTATGGTGAAAGAGGTGTGAAAAGATTGCTGTTTGACCTGGGGAAATTATGAACTCAACGCTCTGCACAAAAAGCGGATAAACAGGGGGAGACTGGGAAAAAGGAAGACAAGGACACCCAGAAGACCAGTGGAGTGAAGAGAGGAAGACATCAGAACACTAATAGAGAGAGAGAGAGAGAGAGAGAGAGAGAGAGAGAGAGAGATTAATAACAGCAGAGGCAGCGAAGTAACACCTCTGAGCCCTGAGTGGGGGTGCTACAGACGATGGAGCTGAAACGAATTGCCACATTTTTAATTAATCGCTAACTCGCTCTCTCTCTTTCTTTCCCTCCCTACTCACTACACCACACTGCTCGAGACAGAACAGACGTGTGCTGGCAGCACAATGAAGGAGTCGGTGCTTTGCTGCGTTCTTTGTACAGTACAGCGTGCCTTTAAAGCTTTCTCTGCCATGACACAAACTGTGTAGTGGGAAACCATCACCTGATGAGCAATGCCGTGTGACATAATTGGATGCTTAAGTGAAGGTGCCCTGAATTTCTAACGCAGCTGTTTTCGTGAGGTATTGTTGGAGTGCCTGCTCTCAAATCAGTTGTTTGTAGAGGTGTTTGCTTACGTTTTTACCTGCACGCAGACATTTTAAATAGCACCTCCTCCGGTGGTTTATCAGCTCCATCTTCGAACAGAAGTCAATTTGCTGCTGATGCCTGAATTTTGCCTCAAGATGTCTGCGTTTCCATCACGTGCATAATGTGTTAATACAACTCCTGTGCTCAGAGATAGATCAGCGGGGCACAAAGACACTAAGCGGATTAAATTAAATTGTATTACATTCAACAATGAACCATTTGTAAGGTTTATTTCATTAGTCATTAGGCTGTCGTAAAAGATGGTTTTACCAAAACCAACAGAGGACAGCGTTGATTTACTTAATCGAGAATGAACCGTTCAAATTTATTGTTAATAGGATGAGACTCTTGAGAGTCATATTTTCTTTGGTATCATCATTTTTTGAATTAAACACTTGTGTAAAGAATCTTTAAATTATTCTAATGTATAGTAAATGTACTTACTTCAATCCACTTCAACCATTGACTGTGCACACATTTAAACTAAGGAGTTCCTTTTTGACCTTGGAAACATTGACACGGTTTAACCCAAAGGAAACAAGCACATCAGTTGTTTCAGCAGATGTCCTGAAAACAATACATGTCTACATTCTACTGACAAAGATTTGTATGTCTGTAGGCATCACAACTCTTGCCCTCCATTACATTTTGCAGGTTTCCATCCAACACAAAGTTGAACCAAATATTTTAAAAATGCAAATATTTGGAAGGAAATTCCAAACAGCATGATTGCTGTTTTGCTTTTTCGGAACTTTATAAAGTATCATAACGGGACCTCAGAGCAGAAAGTTACAGAAGAAATTTGTGTCAACAAATTGTTGTTTAGTGGAGAAATGTGTGTGCATTGTGGGAGAAGAAACGCACACATGTCTATGATTTCGGTCATTTGCTGCGCGCCTTTCAGAGGATCCTTCCTCCACCTGTGCACACAAGCATGTGTGTGTGTTCACGTACTGCACAGTACTTCTCTGGTCCTTGAAGCTTTTCTTTGTTTGGCTGTTCAACAGTCAGCGATGTGACTGGCGCACGTGTGAGTTGGAAAACATATCCTCCCGCTCCCACTTATCCACCGGTCCAAGGGGGAAAAGTTTGGGAAAGTTGAGCGCTATCAACCCCTGCTTCCATGTTGCAGTGTAGGCCAGGTGTCAACCGCTGCTTAATGAAGAGACGGGTCCCATCGATTTTCAGTTTGAACTATCGATCTGTCAATTTGCACCAGCGACAGGGCATCTGTGGTGGGATGTGGGCTCGCTAATAGATACTATCACTCTAAAAGTGGGGTTTGAGATTAGGTGGGCTAAACCAGACCAAAAAGAAGGGATGGTTCGAAGCGTGATCAAAGTAGGCAGAGTAAATCAAATGGAAGAAGGTTGGGATTGCGAGCTCTGGTTGGTCTCCAGTCTGCAGTTTAAGAAAGGAGAGGGAGGGAGGAAGAGGAATGGCGAGCGTGTCAGCCTGTCGTGGGGGAAGACGAGCCAGATAGGACTCGGGCGGGTAGAGGAGGCAGGAATGGAGGGAGGTGTTGTTTCAGGCAATAAACCAGAGATGTGCTGTGACAGAGCTGACTTTGTTTGACCAGCTGATAACATGATTCTGTCACTTCTGGTGAAAACAAAATCCCTGCAAGTTGTTTGGCGTAGCTTGGAAAACGGTAACATATCAATCAGAGGACAATTACAGTGCTGTGATCTGGACATTGATTTAACGTTTCATTTTCCTCATCTTCCATCTGTTTACTCTTCTTCCTTTGTCAAGTTTACTTCTCTGATTGTCTTTCACCGCTTTTATTTTTTCAGAGATAAAAAAAAATTGTTTTAAAAATGGTTGATGACAATCCAAGGACACATTATAACTGTTAACGTTGTTTATGAGCCCTTTGAACATGATCAGCAGGGTTTGCCGTGCAGTGCACAATACCTGCACCTCATCACCAGCGGCAGTTTTAGCCTCGATGTAAGGACAGTAATCTCCAAACGTTGATTCACTGTAGCCTGTCTGTAAAATGAATGGCTGCTGAGGTGAGAAGGCAGTAGAGCACTGCAGTCGCATCAATATCATTAGTGGCACACAGGGACTCTTTTTCTCCTAACGTGCACATTAAACTTAAATATCCTTTTGCAATACATATAGTATCTCTGTCTCTCTTTTTCTCATTCTTGCTCTGTTTTTAATTGTTTGGTTTTTTTTCCTTATGGGCTTCTTCCACAAAATTACCCATTAACACTCAGCTCAAACGTCAAGCTTTAATAAAATCTGCTTGACTGATATTACTGCGTTTACATCACATACTCAATGCAAATTGATGCTGATACAAAGGATTTTGCTTCATGATAACATTTGAAGTGAATTCAGGCCTAAAACCATGTCAATAAAATCATGTTTTATCTTCAATCTTTGTGGTAGGGACGTGTCCCTGGTTTCTGTTCGAGGGAATTAAGGAATCGCCGTGCTTCATGTCCGGTCTGACACTTAGAGAAGACAAAAGGGAAATGGTTTTCATCAGGAACAAAGTGCCTGTGACCTTTGAAGCGAGCTTTGATATTCACCCCCTCTCTGTCTTTCACCTCTCTTCCTTTCTTTCCACCACCTCTCCCCTATACCTCTCTGTTTGTGTCATTCGGTCTTCTTCTCTAATCCTACCTTCTATTCCCTCTTAATCACCTGCTCTGTTTTTAACTCTCTGTGACCTTCCTCAGACCAAACTCTCCCTCATCCTCCATCTATTTTCTCATCTTTCTTATCTCCTTGCCTCTAGTCTTATTAGCCTTCAGATAAGCCGCCAAAGCCTAACCTCGATTTCCTGCAAATGACAAAAAATAAAGAATCCTTAATTGCACTGCTGCAATGCTCTCTTTCATTCACTCTTTGAGGGAGATCATTTCCTTTTTTTAATATTCTGTCTGTTTTATATGGGGCCCTTGCCTGATGACTTGTGCGCAAGAAAGTGGCAGTCTTTCGTGTTTTACCTCCGGTTTTGAGGGGTTCAACTGCACAGTATTGTTCGTCGACAGCCCGTCTGAACACGTCCCTTTAGTGGTGGGATGAGTCAACCTTGTTACACACCTCAGGGAGCACGCTGTGCCTTCTCTTTTCCCGCTAAACAACGTCAATGGCCTTGTCCCTCGTTATATTAGAGGAGCAGCAGGGGAGCGGAGACACAAAAGCACTCCCACACAAATAGACAAAGGGCTCACACACACACACACACACACACACACACACACACACACACACACACACACACACACACACACACACACACACACACACACACACACACACACACACACACACACACACACACACACACACACACACACAAGCAAAGGTAGCCTGACACACAAACTCACAGCAGCCCATTATCCATCCTACAGGTTATTTCAATCCCTTCTCAGCAGGAGAAACTTATTTTTTCTTGCAAAAAGAAAATGGAAGATGCCAAAATTTTGCATGCATTTTTATGTGCATGTGTGTTTATGTCTCTGTTCTGTATGTGCAAGAGTGTGCCACCCTCCACCTTGGCTTTGCTCATCCCTGCTGCGTCCCAGCATGTGGCACCTCACAGCCGCTGAATGCTGAGCAGATCTATCCTGCTCCAGAGACAAAGTAAAGAGCAGGAGTCAATTGCAAAGAATGGGCAACCCAGTGCAGGGTGGCACGAGCTAAATGGAAATGTCAAAGCTCGCAGCAGATCCCTTTTGTTCGTCTGTAGAGGGGCCTGCCTCACAGGGGAGCCCAAACAGTATAATACCCAGCCAGTGACAGTCAACACCTCACTGTTTCCATTTAATGCACCTCCTCTCTGTTCAGCAGTAGAAAGAGAGAAAGTGTGGTGATGTATTAAAGGTGATGTCCACGGTGTTGGTTTTGTATTGGATCTCCATCAGGAAATTTTCGAGTAGCTCAGAGCTTGGCTGCAAACTTTCCCCAGAACACACACACACACACACCGATAAGATCCCTCTTCTTGGATAAACCAAGTGAGAGGCTGCAGTGACACACCAACAGCTGTGTAGGTTGGCGGTTGAATGGGTATCGACATATATGGAGGGTCATGTGACCAGACAAGGACAAGAGAAAATATTGCAATGAGCAATAAAACAAAACTAAATATAATAGGGCAACATACAGATATAAATGAGATGTCATTTCGATGAATGCAGCAGACTTTACTCCACAACAACCTCTCCTATAATTTGGACACAGTTATAGTTGTTATTAAAAAACAAAACAAAAAAAAAAAAAAAACAAGAAAAAAAAAAACGGACATTTAAAACCTGTAATAAGATATTGCAATTTTTGCTTGAGAGGTTACTTGAAAAAAGATTTGTGTAAATATTAGTCCATGATCAAATTGCCAATACATTTTCAGTCATTTCAAAATTTTATTTACTGACAAATAGTCTGTAATTATCAGCAACACTTTGCTCTGTAATTGACACAAACTCTGTGAAAATACAAAACAACAAAGAAGAAAAAGATAAGTTACCCAGCACTAAAGAGCACTCACGTTTCTTTATAATGATACACATCACCATGATCTCCAATCATATACAGTGTTGCATGGCGATGAGTTTTTAAATAAATCAAATCATTTCAGACTTGCAACAAAAAACAAAAGCATGCAAGACACCGCTCAAAAAAATCTTCCACACAAAAAAATAACGTACAAAGACACGTACCAGTTTGCTGTCTTCCAACACCTATTCTCTCTGGTCACATGATATCTGTGGCCAATCAGGGAGGGTCTCTGGGATTTGCGAACTACTATGACACAGGTGGAATCAATCTCCCCTCATTTAGAGGCTCAAGGTACTCAATTATGGTTTTACAAAAATATCATTCAAGAGGCAAATCAGAACATGTGTAATGTCAGCATACATTTGAGTCAAGGAAATTACATATTAGGAATAAAGACAGTGAGCTCCATAATATAAAGTCAACATTCTTGGAACATAGTCATGTAAGTGTCGAAACCATCAGATTGGCCTGACCACAAAAAAAAACATATGGCGAGCAACATAAAACAACAGACAACATATCTTGAACAACCTGTTTTGATTATGGTTTTATTAAAAAAAAAAAACTCTTAATATTAACTTCAACTTCAACTTCTTTAATGTCAATCCACTACATGACATACAGATACAGATAGATCGGGGAAAAAAAAACGTTTCTCACAGTCCCACTGCGTACAAATACAAAACAAGAAAAGCACAAATATGTAACAACAACAAAGCGCGACCACCAGAATGGCTGCGAACTCCCTCAGCAGGTAGAACGGTCGGCATTTCACGAACATAAACTCCGCCAGCGGTGAGCAGTGTCTGCAAACAACAACAGCATCCCGACACCGAGCGTCGTTAACGTAGACACAGACTCCCCGAGTCCGCCCTGCCGTAACGTGTTAACGGTTAAGTTCCATATTCCATATTTAAATTAACCCAAAATTTGTTTTCTGGATTAATTTGCAAAATGGAAAAAAAAAAATCAGGACAGAAAAATATACAAAGAATCAACACAACAGTGAAACAAGATTCAACATGAAAGAAAGGTTAGTGTGGCGTATGAGCAATGGTGACTATGAGGGGTGGAGTGCCATCCAGCAGCACTGTACACATGTATTGGCTTGTTGAGTCTTGTAAGCAGCTTTGACATCTCATTTATGGTTATTGATAGATTGGATGTTGATGAATTGGCGTATCTCTTATGATCTGTGTGTTTTAGTGTGCATGCTCAGGGTCAGACATGTATTATTGTGTGTGTGTGTGTGTGTGTGTGTGTGTGTGTGTGTGTGTGTGTGTGTGTGTGTGTGTGTGTGTGTGTGTGTGTGTGTGTGTGTGTGTCGTCTGCTGCGCATCCTCCAGTCCTGCAAGCACATCTTTAGTCATTATCTGGAGCCGGCTTTGTAATGTGTAATCAGTTGATAGCGACCGGGGCTGTGAAGTGTGATGTACCAGACTCCAAGCTGCCATATTTAATCCAATCCCAGATCTATTACGGCAGAAAGGGACAGGATCACAGAACACACACACACACACACACACACACACACACACACACACACACACACACACACACACACACACACACACACACACACACTGACGGCTGCTAAGTGCATTGATGTCTGTGAAGCTGTATTGCAATGTCAGAAGGATCTTTGTCTGGGGAGACAGATTGGATATGGCTTCATGCTGCACCAGCAGGTTTTACTGAAAGGGGTTGGTTAGCCACAACAAAGCACAGATACAGTGCCCTGTGGATTATATTTTTGGGTAATTGAACTAGTACAGCATGAAATAGGAATCTTTGGATAAACTGGAAACATATCGAGTGCTTCAAATGATGCCTTTAAATTTGACACTTCATGCCACACATGCATTAAGGAAGGAGAAAATGAAAAACGACTTCATTTGACAGTAGGTTACATAGATGATTTTACACCAGGAATTTTCATTCTTCATTTAACCCATCTGAGAGCATTGAATACGTACACATCCAGAGCAGTGGGCTGCTGCAGCACCCTGGGAGCAGTATCAGGTTTGGTGCCTTGCTCAAGTAAACATCGGCAATGGATGTTTTTTCTTTGGTCAAAGGAATCGAACTGGCGACCAGGCTGAAATTACGCTATCCTTTAATGTGCCATAACTCATGTACTAGTCTTTTCTACAAGAGAAAGAAAAGTCCAAGAAGCTTTACCATGATTCATCTCAATAAATAAAGAACATTTTTTTTTTGCATGTTATTCCTTTTATTTCCAAGATGTTTAGCTCAGCCTCTCAGGAACTAAGACAAATACTCTTGAGCATGGAAGTCAATAAACTGCGATTATTTGAAGGTATTCTGAGCCACAGGTAGCACTAATCAGCAATGCATTCAAGAGAAGGTCCACTTTTTTTATTTTTTAATCTAGAATCTCATTCATGCTAGTGATTTGATACATTGTCCTGCTGATGGTTTCACTGGTCGATAATTGGTGAGATGTGATAATAAAAAAAAACTCTGATAAAGCTTGTAATTGCTGCTCTGTCTCCACCTAATTACTGCCTACAGCTTCAGTTTTCGCCTTTACTATAGTCTGGAAACCTGCTCACGTTAATGTGTCGTCCAAATTATGACAAAAAAGACATACTAAAGCATGTTGTCCAAAATATATTTTTTTTAAAGTAATACTATAGCATTTCGTCCGAAATATATTTTTTTTTAAAAAAGGTCATACTATACCATGTCGTCCAAATTAAGATGAAAATCGTCATACTATACCATGTCGTCTAAAATATTTAAAAAACGTCATACAATAGCATGTCATCCAAAATATGACAAAAAAGTCATACAATAGCATGTCGTCCGAAATATCCATTCGGTGCTCGGGCCCTAATAAACGGCGACAGAAAATTGGCAACGTAAATGGGAATGTATAATGGTATATGTCGGGGATAAGGAGTAAAGATAGAAAAAGAGAGGCAGATGAGGAGAGATGGAGCGTCCTTGTGCTTTGTTTTTAGGTGCTAAATTGCCAGTGGCAGGATGGCAGGCATCGGTGGACTCAGCAGATTGCCAAGGCTGTGTTGCTGCACGTTGCCCTCCTGCTTTTGTTGTGGCTTTACTCCTTATTAGAGATAACAATTTGGCCACAGGCAGAGGCAGGTGCTGCTGGAATTACACAGCAGGTGTAGAAGAACAGGGAAAGAGAAGGCAGCATTAAACAGGGGAAAGATGACAGAGTAGGAGAGCTGGTTAAACATGGCAAACACTGTCTGGGAACAATGACCGAATTAAATCTGTTTGACATGTTTTCTGAAACTGAGAGAAAATGTCAGCGGTTAGGAGTTCACCCAGCTGAAAGATTTCTACCAACTCCAAATCTTCATTTTTGTGTTTGTTTATTGTCTTGGGCACGTGTTAGCAACTACAGTGCATGTCTTGTCTGCAGCGTCTCTACTGCTATCAGCCGCATCCCTGTTGCTGCCTTGTGTGTTGTTGGCTGGATGAATGTTTCCCCTTTTCAATTACCTGCCCTCTAACACTCAATTTCTCTGTTTCCCTCCCTGCCCTAATCTGTGCCTATTCCCTTTCCAATCATCATGCTTTTTTCCTTCCCCATCATGTTCCTATTTCCCCTCTCTCTCTCTCTCTGCTTCCAATCACCGTCCTGCATTCTTCCTCCACCCAGCTAACATCCTGACTGTGGTTATCCTGTCCCAGCTGGTGCTGCGTCGTCAGAAGTCCTCCTACAACTATCTCCTGGCTCTGGCCGCCGCCGACATCCTTGTTCTGCTCCTCATTGTTTTTGTTGACTTCATTTTGGAGGATTTTATTTTGGCCACGCCGCTGCCCCCATCGCTAAACAACGCAGTGCAGGTGCTGGAGTTCTCCTCCATCCACACCTCCATCTGGATCACCGTGCCTCTCACCATTGACCGCTACATTGCTGTGTGCCACCCGCTCCGCTACCACACGGTCTCCTACCCAGCCCGCACACGTAGGGTGATACTCGCCGTGTACATCGGGTGCTTGCTCTCTGCAGCTCCTTATTACTGGTGGCCTGAGCTGTGGCATAGCCTGCCTGGGGTCGGCAGTGGTGGTGGAGGAGCAGGAGGAGAAGGAGGAGGAGGAGGAGAAGGAGGAGGAGGAGGAGGAGAGAGCGACAGAAGAACGGTGGCCCAGCACGTCCTGGTGTGGGCCCACTGTGCCACCGTCTACCTCCTCCCCTGCACCGTCTTCTTCTCCCTCAATGCCGTCATCGTGCGCAAGCTGCGCAGACGCCGCAGCTGTTTCCGTCTGCGCGGTTATTCCACCGGCAAGACCACCGCCATCCTCCTCGCCATCACCTCCATTTTTGCCGTTTTGTGGGCGCCGCGCACGCTCATGATCCTCTACCACTTCTACTCGCCTCCTCCAGCCTCACAAAGCGCCGGCCGTCTGCTCCATGTGCTCACTGATCTGGCAAACATGCTGGCATTGCTCAACACCGGTGTCAACTTCTTCCTCTACTGCTTCATCAGTAAGCGTTTCCGAGGCATGGCGGCCAACGTGCTGCGGGCCCTGGTCCACTGCCGGAAGCAGCCGCTGCCATTCTACGCCAGCCACAATTTCTCCATCACAAGCAGTCCCTGGATCTCACCAGCCAACTCCCACTGCATCAAGATGTTGGTGTACCAGTACGACAAAAACGGGAAGCCCATCTGTATTTCCTCTTGAGCCTGCTGGTACCCGGGAGGAGTCATCGGGCTTTGTCTCCATGGCGACCATCTTTGCCCGCATGGGACTCTTTGAGGCTTGAAAATGTCAACACGCCTAGGGAGCGCAGAGTTGACAGTTTTGCTAGCTTTGAATGATAACCAAGTGTTTGGCTACCAAGGTGGAAAAGCAAACAGCAGATGTGCGGCAGAAAATGTTCAATAAAGTGTTCACAAAGCAGCGACCAGCATTAAATACATGTTGATTGTTTCCTCGACGCAAAAAAATACATCTACTGAGTGATTGACTGCTGCTCGCAGAGGGTATATCACCACCATCTACCACTGATTATGAGCCACCATTTGTAACGTATAAACAGGCAAAAACCAAGATGAACATTTGGTGAGGCATCAAATTTATGTTGGTTCAGTTGCAGATGCTGTGAACAGCTGCCTTTGTCTGCTGGGAGTCATCTCCAGAAAGATCCAGTCAGAGTCTGGGCACTAAACATCTCAACTCAAGGGGTGATTCACTCAGGCAGAGTGTCCACTGCCCACAGTCGTGACTGTCTCTCAAAGCAATGTAAAACAGCTCTGTTATTTCCACTTGGATATGCAGGGGAGTCTCAAAGGTATGTTACACTCAGTGTTTCGCCCATTAAGCAGCCTTTCTTCTCTCATGTGTGAGCTGAGTTTATCCTGGCAGTGCAGGTCACTTACAAGTCGGCGCTCGCTATGGAAGACCGAGTCATCCCACATCCAACCTCACAGATTGACGTAGGACGAGTAGGCACTCTGCTTATTGTCGGTTATATATTTATTAACGGTAGACTTGACTGTTATAGTAGCTTTGCAAAAATACATGACAAAAAAAATTTGACTTGGAGTTGGTGTGGCTCCAAGGTGCTATTAATCTAGTAATCACAGTTCCAATATTAGGATGAGGAAATTTCTGCTATTAGTAGATAGTCCTCTATTAACTATTAATGGTCCTCGATGACTTACTGTTAGCCATTACCTGGGTGAATATAATGAATGTAACTGAGCATCTCTTTAACCCTTTAGCTTTGTAAGAGACTGAGAAGAAGAGAGAGACAGAGAGGATGGAAAAATCTGTTCTCCTTCCCTTTAGTTCCCCCGTCCAAAGATTTCTGTCCCATGGTGCAGCAGCGAATTTGGTCTCAGGGCCGCAGCGGCACATTTCAGCTCTGCTCATCCTGCCACCAGCTGATGGGAATTCAGTAACATTTTACACTAAAACACAATCACGTACATCAACTCTATCTCAGTACTGCCTGATAACAAACTAGAAATGAGAACACGCACACAAACACAGGCACACACACACACACACACACACACACACACACACACACACACACACACACACACACACACACACACACACACACACACACACACACACACACACAAAAACCTTGCGCTGTATTGCCCACAGATAGAGCACATTGAGATCAATGCACATCCATTCTGCAGACACCTTGGGGCATAAGCTGGGTTCATCTATTGAGAGAGAGACTGGAGCTGTGCCAAAGGGCAGATTTCTTCTAATACCTGCCTGGAGGGATCAGGCACATCAGGCCTCTTATTTTGTAAGCCTTTAAATCTGATGAATGTTAGGTGTGTCTGTCATAGCTGATAAAGTCGTGCCCTCCAAACTCATGTTCGACACTCATACGTCTGAGACACTTGGGTTGGGTTGGGTTGGGTTGGGGGGGGGGGCTGTGTGTCGTGTCTTTTTCTCGCACAGCAGCAACAGAAAATCTGCTCATCTCTTTTAACGTATCAACTTCACTGCAATGGAGACCTTGCAAAAAAGTGATAAGTGCTTTGATAACTGGGATTATTTAAATGATGTAGCAATGCACAATTTTTATGTTTTTAATAGTTTTACACATCTGTAGTGGTCATCATGAATGGCATCAGCTGTGAATTCAAACCGTAAAAGGGGGTCGTTTTGTGCGGTGAGACGACAATAGTGGAGTCAAGTTTCTGGTCAACAATATTTACTTGCGCTGAACAAAGATGTGATGTCACATTTTTGACACAGAAAATAAATAAATATCTATCTACTGATACAGTTTGTAACCTGGTAGTGTGATAATGTAATAAATGTAGTGATGCAACGCAATAAAGGTACAATGTCTGTGATTCCAAGCACAGAGCAGCAGTGTTTCTATTGGTCAAACGAGCACATCCACCTAATCATTTACCTGAAAATCAGCTGCTCATAGCACCCAAACAGGAAACACAGGCTTCCATGGAAGGTCACAAAACCGCTGGATTGCCTACATACAAATGAATGAGTTTTTTCAAGGAGAGATGGCGTCACTCATGGCCAATGTACTTGTTGCGTCATGTCAGCTAAAATTTGTTTTAAGGGCAATTAAACCCAGACCTAATAAATATAACACCAGCATATAAATACATAGTATTTGTCAAAAATATCAAACTGTCAAACTGTCAAACAGCTGTAAAAAAATATTAAAACTAACAAAAACTAAACAAAAATAAGGGATTTTAAAATATTTAAGAGCTACAACACTATAGAACCAATGAATAAGTTCTCATTCCACAAGTGTTAATGGACTGCCATCCAATCTCCATGCACCTCACAGGGAGGTGAAGCTGTTGAAAAGCCCTTTAACATGCTGTAAAATAATAAATAGGACAGATTGAATAGGAATTATTGCCAAAAGTACAAAAATGCGAATTGTTACTGTAAAAAGGGGCATTTCTTTCCATTTCCAGTGACAGCTACATGAAAATGTTTTCTAAGTGCACAGATTTCAAAGGTTTATACAGCTGCAGTCCTTCCTTCTTCTACCCTGTCAGATTACTTGAACCAGAGTAAAGCTAATTCTCTGATTTCTAACCTCCAAACCTTTTCAGTTCAGTTGTGCGCAGAGGCTGCAGCATCCTCTGCTCCTATTTCTTTGTTCCACACAAATGGATTTTCCACAGATTCGCAAAGTGAATGAGGGAGTAGCGATTGCCATCTGCTTCACACCTCCATCACTCTGTTCTCCTCCCACTCATCCCTCTTTGCTCCCACTTTATGTCAGAGGCACTTGCTCAAAGTTAATTTCTCAAGTGTCCCCTTTACTCGTTAAACGATTACCTTGGCGTCATCTTTGCTACGTGTGCATACTGCAAATATCGTTCCATCTTTAGTCAGCAGAAAATTGATCCATGCAGTTTGTGACCTTTAGTTGAAGCTGGTGGATGTTGAACATTATTTGATAGCTAAAAGGTCAATAACTAGTCATCACTGAGCAAGCTCCTTGAACCAAGGTCCTCCAAAGTCATGCTCAGCAGGCTGTTACATTTGACTGAACGTAAATATGTGCTTTAACTCTAATCAATGTAACTAATGACTGACCTGTGATCATTAGGAAAGTATGATTGGAAAAAACAAATTCTGCTTCAGCCTGGGGAGCCCATGCCAGATCAATGTTGCCATGACATTCATTGCACGTGTTAATCCCATCCAGTGTTTCGCCCATGTTAATGTGACATTTGTGCGAGAAGCAGATTGTCATTGTCGCGGCCTCCAGGGATGGAGGCAGACATGCTGGAAATCCAAAAGCGGAGGGATGAGTTGGGGACAGAGAGAGTGTCACATGCAGGTGTCCCTTCCTCTCCCATGTGAGGCACTCGGGAGAGAGTGGGAGGGTGTGTGCGTGAGGGGGGCCGATGCCAAGAAATCTTCACCATTATGAGGAAGAAAATGCCCAGGTTTTCTTCAGCCAGATATTAAAAAGATACCCAAACATAAATCAATCAGTGGAGAAAATTTTATTTTCTCTCTCACATATCCTCTGTTTCCTCACTGTCTCTCTCAACCTGCTCAGCTTTACTCTGTGTGTGTGTGTGTGTGTGTGTGTGTGTGTGTGTGTGTGTGTGTGTGTGTGTGTGTGTGTGTGTGTGTGTGTGTGTGTGTGTGTGTGTGTGTGTGTGTGTGTGTGTGTGTGTGTGTGTGTGTGTGTGTGTGTGTGTGTGTGAAAACAGAAGTGTGTGAGCACGAATTACTGTGTGTGTAAATAAAGTTCGTAGCCTATTAGAGCTTTAAGAGAAGCTTTAAAAAGTGTTTGTGCCATAGGACTTGTAATGTATGAAATAAAATATGTATTTATACTCAATCATGATGAATATAATTACATACAGCACAGTATTATAATGATATATCCATGAATGTACAACTGACGCTTCTGGCATTTTTGTTGGTATTTTTCTGATTGTGATTTTCTACACAATGACTTTTTTGAGCAGTCTTTTACCTCTCTCCATGGCAGTGTTTCAGAGCTGTGTTTTTTGATTGTACTGGAGTGATTCTCGGCTTGCATAATTATGTTCTTTTTCCTCCTAATGAATGTATTGATTGTATAAAGAGTGTGTCTTACTGTGCTGTGAGAAAGTATGCAGAAATGTGTTTGCTGATATTTTTGAATGAAGAAATAAAGAACAGTATGTCTAATGGTTGAGATACAGAGATGCTGGTGGACTGTGTCTTTCTGTCTGCAAACAAAATCACACTAAAGTCTTGACTTCCCATTCAATACTGTAATCAATCACTAAGATACAGCTACACACACCTAAGCCATAAAGGAAATCGAGGAAGTGTAGGAGTGTCTTTTTTATTCTATATAGAGGCCTCTCTGAAGTTTAATTTCTTCCTTCATAAAGAAATAATTGTACCAATTTACAGCTACAATCCAGCACTTCCAAACAGGTTAACACAGTATTGAATAGAACTGAACTAAAAACTGCCACATTAGTTTGATTACTATCCCCCTTTATGCAACTTCTTCCTGTAAGAGGTAAAATATGTGACATAAACATGTTTTTTATATATATATTAGAATATATACATGAACAGGTTGTTCTAATAAAGGAGAATAAACACTTGAACAATGCAGTGACAAAAAGAGATCAGCAGTCCAGTCCAGGTGATAATCACAAGCTCAGAGATAGAGAGGAGGGATTCAGCCATGTGTATGCACTTGTATGACTTGTGTTGTGTGGACAACTAATCTGTTTACACAGTCAGATTGTGGGTACTCGCCTCCCATTTGGGAACAAAAAGCAAGTCCTCATAATGTAAATCAGTACTTTTTATGTGAAGACTGTAAAGCCTCCAGAAAATGGCCATAATGTTCTCTGAAGTGATGGAAACACGACTGTGTATGTGTGTGTACGCCCAATTAAAGTCTTTGACACCAGCGCTGACTCAGCTGACACTTTGTCCCTGTCAGTGTCAGGATAAGTGAGAAACAGAGCATAACGTACATGACAAGAAACACACGCAAGAGAAGATGCTATTTTATTCGCCTATAATCACCTCTGATTGAGGAGCAACACAAGTGTGTCATCTCCCAAACTGCCCTGGTTACATCAGCAGTTACAGTCAGCCAATGTCTGACTTGCTCATATTCATAGTCTACCAATCGTGAATACACACAGCTCATGACAAACCAATTAACACCTCACTCACAACAAAAAAAAAAAAAAAACACTTACTCACTGTTGCTTCCCCACATAACGGTGAAGTTAACAGCAGCTGAATAAGAAGATCAGAGTGTCCGTGTCAGTGCGACAACCTGCAACAATAAAACCACATCACGGTAGATTGTATGAGCTGAGGTTCGCTGTACTTTTCATCTACACACTAATATAAATATATATACAGTATAATCCATCTGATAAATGTCCTGCCAGACCTTAACCATGTGAGGTTTGGCCGGGAAGGGGAGAGTTCCACAGAGAAGGAGAAAATGAGAGAATGAAGAGAGAAAGATGGAAGGACTGGGAGAAAAAAAACTGTGTGTGTGTGTGTGTTTATGGCCAAGTCATAGCAGTATGCTGCTGCAGTAACAAAGATGGATGAGTCTGTCTGATGCTGCTGTGAAGGGGCTGCTGCTGATTCTGAGTGTGCGTGCACACAGGTATTCACATTCACTGATTTCTTTCTTTCTTTCTTTTTAAAGTCAAGAGTATAAAAAAGGTGACAAAAACCTTCTCTGAGCATCACTGTAAAAAAAAAAAAAAAAAAAAAAAAAAAAGGACATTTTAAATGTGTGTGTCAAAACTCTGTTATGTTCAGGCAGGGACAATAAATCATCCATTGAAGGGACACATGTCTCCGAGCTGCTTCAGTTCAGGGTCCTGGTGTTGTGCATGCAGTCACACTGTTACGGCTTACAGGGACCAGCCACACTGTAAATGAAGTTTTCTTCAAGTAGCCTATCTGAGTATTTTCTTCTCTAATGAGGGAGTAAAAGACAGGTAGTTTCTTTGGAAGGTTCACCTATAATTTAAATTAGGTTAGGATGAGAAAAGAATGAGGTGTCTAAATAAGAGGTCCTCTGTGGTTATTTCCAGACCAAGAGCCTCCTATGTTGACAGAAATCTCACTGTGTGTGTGTGTGTGTGTGTGTGTGTGTGTGTGTGTGTGTGTGTGTGTGTGTGTGTGTGTGTGTGTGTGTGTGTGTGTGTGTGTGTGTGTGTGTGTGTGTGTGTGTGTGTGTGCGTGCGTGTGCGTGTGCGTGTGTGTGTGTGCGTGTGTGTGTGTAAAATAGGATACAAACCTGAGCTGTGCCTCTACTTCACACAAAATCTGAGACTTTGAGTGAGATCTGAGTTACTGATGGTATCACGAGCAGCTCTGAGATCAAGGAGGACCACGATACAGTGCTGCCCTGATCCAGCAGATGTAAAACATAAAGAATCATTTCAGATTTTTTTTGTCGCAGTTTGACTAAAACTCAGAATGAACATTTTCAAAGAGCTCTCGTCTGTTGATTGTAAGATAATGAGAGATGATCCTCATAAAGCAAACCTTGACCAAGACCAGAGTTGAGCCTTGATTTTCAGTATAAGTTTTACTCTTACACATGACAGTGAGAAATTGGCTTAATGGAGTTTTACAATGAACTTTTACGAGTCTGAGGAGAAGGCGAGCTTTAATGGTGGAGATTTCTAACATAATTTATAGATTCAAATAAAGTTCTCGGATTATATTGATTACTACTTCTACTTATATCACTCGCAAAATAATTTGCTCTTGCGATTGTTATGGATTCACAAGATCCTTCAGTTGCAGATGAAACACAAGCATGTCCACTTACCCGCAAGGGCAGCATCACATGAAGCTTTTTTATCAGTTTAAATCACAAACTGCTAATGTAATATAAGGTGTCTTTACAAGGAGTGTACACAATAACAGTAACAATCTAATACAGCGGCACAAACTACCACTGTGTGTTATTATTATACTGTACATAACAGTGAGGAGCTTGCAGTACTGTTGCACTGGACTGCATTGCATTTCCTCTTTACACACAGGTGTTACAGCACACACTGTACATGGGTGACTCTAATATTGTCCTCACAAATGTTTTATTCATTGCAGAGATGTATTGGATTGTATTACACTGTTATTATATCTGTCTCCGTGTCTATCTGAGATGTAGGTGTGTGTGTGTGCTCCAGGCTCTCTCTCAAAGACTTATCTCCCTCACTGAGTAATAACTGCTGTCATTATTATTTGTGTAATCAGACCTAGCGTTTGAGAACGAAAAACAAAACAAAGACATTGGAGACGACTGCACTCAATCTTGTACCTCAACTGATGAGGTTCAAGATCTTCACACAGAAAAGCGCAGAAATGTGACAAACAGGTGATTTTCAAACAGCTTTGCTCATATCAGTGACACCAGTAACAATTTATACCTGTGCCTCTTTCGGACTGGGACTGAAGCTGGTGGAAAATTTAGTGGTGACAAAATTATATTCTGGAGTCATTACTTAGCCTTTGAGTGGTTCTTTCAGAGGACATTTGTATTCTGACACAAAGTGACTCAGGCAAACAACTTGGACTGTTCCAGACAGTGGACTGAAACAAATCATATATTAAAGTATGATGATAATATTGTCAAAGAGAAGGACATTTTTTTTGGTCATTTTTGCAACCTTAAAGGCCATGAAAACCTATTTTCTTTTTACTATGAGCAACATGACTCAAGTTAGCAGTTCTGAATATTTTAGTGTCCAAATTTATGTGTGCTGTTTTGTGTATGCTCTCCGTACTGGCTTGATAGGGCAGTGGGATTTATCTGTTGCTGTTTAATTAGCATTGTGTGAACTTGTTTAGGAAGGGCCTGAATGTAAATGACAGCCCTCTATATATAAAAGTCCCACAGTACAGGTCTAAAAGTGAACTGCGGTGCTTTCCTGTAGCTGAACAAAAATGATGTACACTTTTTTCATTTAGTTATTCAGAATAGGCCCATTTCACAAAATCACATTGTGTGTATCCTTTCTTATACAAAATCTGTACATCTATTTTAATGCATATCTTAGATCCTATATTGTTTATCTCCAGGTTTTCTATCTTGCAGCCTCCTTTTTTCATGTTTATTGGAGCACTGCTCTTTGCACTCTTTGCAAGTGAATGTCACCAACTAGCAAATCAGCGTGAAAGTGGCAGCAAGAAGTTTCCATCATGTTTTAGCAAGATACCAAAGAAAAAAACAGGAATTCACTCGTGAGCATTGGTCCATAGAGCTACAATCATTCAAATACTGCAACAGGGTTCCTTTAATGAACGGAAGTGAACTTTTACTGGTTAATTTAGTCATTAATATTCAGTTCCAGCCTGTAGCACCATCAAGCTCACAGGGGTCCACTGAGTCTTAATCACCAACATGAGAGGTTTCAAACACCTCTCATGTTGGTGATTAAGATTCTAAGATTCAGTTGTTTTGGAACAGAACTGTGGACTTATTGTATTATGATTTCACTAAAATACGTTGATTGTCAAATGATTTTATGAATGATTCAGCAGCCCAGTGAAAACACACCGATCGTTAATACAATAAAGCCACAGTTCTGTTCCTTATATGCATTTTATATGCACTGGTAAACTGTTGTCAAATTTTGAATGATCAATTTGTTATTTTTGGAGGTAAAAAAAATATATACCGTCATGTTCGACGAGTCAAAGGCCACGTTTCTGTTTAATGCTAACCAGAAACCAACTGAGTGCCTGTCCCTGAGTACATTCATGTAGCCTAGCACCAATGCCTTTCCTATGATAGAGCCTTATGAATCCATGCTAATCCCCCTTTCATCACACCTAGTCCTCCTCCCCAGCTGCCTTTCCTCTGGCTGTGAATATCTGCCCATTTAATGTATCACCTGCTGTGCAACCCACTCTGCTTTCATCAGGCTAACCACACCACCTTGATGTTGGAGTAGCTTTTTTAATTCAGAGTGGTTTGAGGATCAAACAAACTGCAAGTCCAAAACAACTACAGGAACAAAAGGTCACCTGTGAAGTTGACACTGACAGCAATATTATGGGTAAAATATTATGCAAATGCACCTGACAACTTTGTTTGCATCATGAAGGATCTGTTTAAACACCGAAAGACCACATAGCACTGCAATTTGATCAGATGATATTCTATCATGTGGTGCACGGCAATAATTCCATAAAACCACATGAAATATAACAAAATAATCTCCTTTTCCTGCACAAAACCTACAATACTGTGTGAATCCCTCCCTTTGGTTCAAAACAATAAAGGAAGGTTTAATGAGTGAGTCCAGCAGCTGACAGTAAAGCTGTGACGCATGGCCAAAAGAGCATTGCTGCCTTCCTGAGGGACACATTGTGAAGTGATGGCAAATACAAAAGGATGGCCACAGGTTTAATGAGCGAGAGGAACTCTTCTTGTGGCCCCATATTACCATCACCTCCCTTTAATGATGACCTCTCCCAACTGCTCCTCCTCTTCCTTTTTTCTCTAGAGTTGACACTACTCCCGCAGCAGCTTTTAGCCAACTCCATCTTTAATCACAATTCAAGCAGTGTTTCAAAATGCAAGAACAAATGGCAGCAACGGCCATCCATCACAATCCTGGAGCTGAGAAAGAAACTGCATACGTGATGAGGTGTAGAAACAACACAATGCAACAACATTTTGCTGATCAGGTTCATTTTTCTTGCTGTTTTCCAACCGTAAACTCACTGACCCAACTTTTGAAAATGTGCACACTACTTTGTTATTCAATGACATCTCATAGATTTTGCACATAACTGATGAAAAAGTTTGGATTGAGATTGACTGCAGCGACTGAGCTGAATCATTATAACTGAAACACACTGATTAAATACAAAAATTTCAACTACTATCCATGATGAAGTAGATGATAAACCAAAAGTCTGATGCCGGGCTTCATTGAAAGAGATGCGCAACATGTTGATAGATGCAAAGAGGCAACTTATAAATTCTAAATCATAACTGCTTAGGTGTGCCTAAGTATTGGTGTGCATTTAACTGCCACGAGGTCTGAAAAGATGAATGCGGCTGGTGGCTCAGGCCGTAATTTCCACTGGGACTGAAATCTTGTTTCTGACAATCTTGCTGTTATTGTTCATGATTGATTTTCTAACAGAAAGGGTTAATTACAGACACAGGGCTATAAGAGCTCGTCTGTGTCCGGAAGAAATTAATATAAAAAGGTGCCTGAATAAAAGGATAAGGCCGTGAAAGATAGTTCCTTGTTGCAAAGATGCAATAGAAGTCTGTCTAGCCCTCCAAGGGTCACGTGGGAGAAAACATATTGATAAATTGAGCACTATCGGTAATTTGGAAGTGAAGGTTTTTGCAAATAACACAAACTAGATTCAACGAAACAAAACAGAAAAACCAGGGTTTTGTAACAGCAATAACACATTTAGCCAAAATGTTGCTGACCTGAAGTTTTTATGACATTAATGAAGATGATTTAGGCTTTTTAACAAAGAATTGACAGTGTGCCACATTAGGAAATGGTGATTTTTTTTTTTTTTTTTTTTTTTTTTAAGACAGGTTGCCACTAAGAGCACTGATATGCCTATCATTTCTTTTATGGGTATGACACCTTCATTTTCTCTTTTGGTTTGTTTAGGAAACAATCCAGGGGATTTTGAAATGATACTGGTTGTGGATGTTTAAGTGTTGGCTTTATATTGCAACATAATCCAGAATCAGTGATGCAGTGATGCAGCTGCTGATGTTGGTGAGCTTTGAGAGGTTGATGAGGGGCTCTGACTCCATCCTCCGCAACGCCCTTTACCACCCTCTAGGGAGCTCCCTTTGAGCCTCCGGCCCTCCATTCGGAGGACAGGCACCGCAAACAGGGCCCTTCATCTGGCAAAATGACAACCACTGACAATGAGGACCAACCTATTTGACACAGGGCAGACTCCAAAGACATTTTGTTCTCCTGCCGCCAGATGTTGGCCTTGGCCTGCACACTCCTGTGCAACTTCAAAGAGAGGTGAACAAAGTGACGAACGGCAGATAGGGAGGTGGTTATAGAGCGATAGTGTGATGGAGAGGTGTGGGTATAGAGTGTGACAAGCTGAAAGGAGGCAAAGGAGCAGCAGATCCCTCTCATTTCCTCAGAAAGCAGACTGCTTTAACTGCACAGCGAGGGAAAGACATCTTTAATGCAATGCATGATGCAGCTTTGGAAGCCACACAAGAGGTGGACATGCACCAGTTAACCGCATACCACGGGAGATTTCCAACTATTCCACACCACTCGTCACTCCCCCTCTCGTTGTGATTAGTTTTTACAATCAGTGGGAGCAAATTGGAATTTGCTGACAGCCCATCAATCACGTCTTGGCTACAATCTGTTGAGCAGCCCGACACGTGCCAGCAGACTTATCGTACAGTCAATTTCCCCTCAGACAGTGAAATATATCTTTGCGCCGCATGCGTATGGGACACATTAAGAACATTCAGTTTACATTTACCATTAAGTACGAGAGCGTGCTGCTTGTCACAAATATAATTTGTCTCGGGGGCCCTGGAACAACTCTGTTACTTACTGCTGTCTTATTTTACTCAACAATGCCCAACTGTGGTAAGAGGTATATTTGAATTTGGTTGACTGAGCTACAATTAACATGACGTTTTTGTCTGTGCCTCAAATAATTAAACATATATTCTTGACTTTTTCATGTATCTGTATCTTGGATACAATTTAACTTCATTACATTTTAGTTGTGGCATAATTAACCAAAAAAAAATGTAATTCAAATGTGTGAAACGGTTCATTTAAACAAAATGGTCGAAAAATGTGCCACAATTCATTCCAGTTACTTTGCTCGCAGTTTGGAAAAAACCCAATTTGTTTTGCTCGTCGCTGATTATTATTTCCGCAAGTGATGGATAATAGCCTACTGAGTTCATCTCTCAATCAGTTATGGTTTTGAAGTTTATAAGAACTTTTATACATAAGTAGGACTGGAAAACACACAGCTTAAAAGCCATGAAAACACACTCCTAAGGCTAGTAAAGCCATGAATACAAAAGGAAGGTTAAATGTTTGGGGAATTTCCTCTCATTTGTAAAGAAAAAAAACAAACACTTGCACACCACTCTTCTGCAGCTCCTGCTGAAGTCTTGGTTCACCGAGTTCATAGTGTTCAGCAGTCTGGAGAGGTAGATGCAGTCTCTCTCCTTTTCTCCCTCGCCAAATCCTTCAACTGTACTCAATACGAAAGAGAGTGATTAATTAGTATGGCCAGCAGCTATAAAGGGTCCAAATAAGTTGTCATCACTGGTCCCGAGGGTGTCTCTCGGTTCAAAACAGATCACACTGCCATTTCGCTCCCTCAGACCTTGCAGTTATGTGCTCACATATAGTTAATGCTATCCAAAACTCATCGGGCTAAACTTAATTTGTGGGCGGCGGTGGCAATAGCAGCAATTCCTATCTTTGATTGAAGAAGTAATCAGTGGTGGAGGTAAAAGCCGAGTCATTTGATATTCTGATCAGTCGCCGTGCTCACATAGACATCTTGCTGTTGCCATCTAATAGTAGCACAGAGCATAAAGTTAGGAAGTGTGGTCATTATTTTTAGAGAGCCATTCCAGCCTGACAGCTGTGAAGTAAAACATCAAACCGCCCCCCCTCCCCGCCCCCCGCCCCCGCCCCCATCTCCTGGATCTCTGGGGTACTGTTGTGATTTCCCTCATAATAAACCAGCCACAGTAACTGCTCAGGGATCCGTATCGAACCGTGCATGTTCAAAAGGGTATCAGCATGTTGCCTGATATGCCATCATGCTTGTGTTGTGCTTATGTGTGCACAGAAAACTGGGACCATCTCATTAAAAACCAACATCCAGAAATGAATCCTTGATCTTAATGGATTTCTTTCCTATTTTAGTCACATGAAATGAAATGAAATGAAATAAAAGAGAGAAAGAGCTTCCTTCAGTGCAGGGAAACACATCTTGTGACAATTCATCACGAGTCCAATGACAAATGGTGTTTTATGGCACAATCAGGCAGCATAAGAGAAGGCTGGCTATGAAGTCCATCATAATTATAGTGACATTTGTCCTTTAACGACAATGAGTAATTTGACAAAGGAGGAGGAGACGATAGGTGGCGAGTGGCGGTAATACAAGAGAATAACAGCCCGGAAATGTTCCCACTGAAAGACAACAAGATGAGAAAATGTTAAAATAGCAGAAACATTTTTTAAGTTTTGTTGCACAGAATATAAGTTTATTTCAATAATACATAAATCATTGTGTTGCAGAGACTCTACATCTTTTATTACCAAAACTGATTTAACTGTTATGTATTAGTATCACACTAATGTTTGGTTTTACATTAAGATGTAAATAACAGTTGGAGTGATGTTAAAACTGTCGTTTTATGTAGTTGTTCTTCAGTATGATCACTAGAGGGCAGCAAACACAGGATTCTAAATACATTTAGGCCAAAAATATATTATAATTTTGATTTGATCTATATCCTATGATCGAGTCATTTATTATTCGTATAGCTGCATAGCTGAAATAATTTAATATTATTTACATATTAAAATACATTTTTACAAAAATCAATAAATATAAGAAATGACCAAATACACACATTTACTTCTGTAGGTATGCTTTGTATCCAATACTTGCAAATGTTTAAGGCACATTAGATGCTAAGATTCTCCCTTCATGGGGCCATTTGGTCCCAAATTGATGAGTAAGATCTATCCATGGCACTATTCATCATTTCTAGAGCACCTTTTTGAATTATGGTACCAATCAGTTTGAGTGTTTGTCATAAATATTAAATTCCTGAAAAAAACATTAGGCAAAACCGGACTTAAACTGCAGACTTGCGCTGCAACATATTTGGTAAGCAGTAGATGGCAGCAATAATATCCACAAACCTGTCAGGAGTCTCTATCCAAGAATCTAGAAGAGGAAGGAGGAGGAAGGAGGAGGAGGAGGAAGAAGGAGGTGGGTTTTTTTCTGTTTAAAAAAGGGTGTTAGTGCTGTTTCGCTGTCTGAGACAACTACAGAACACAGCTTCATGTTGTGAGCTGACTTCTGCTGAGAATCAAACAAGGTTTTCTATATTTTCCAGGTGAGTAATTGTCAGCAGAACTTTGTAGTATGATTTCAGAGGTGGGTATTTTAAGTCACTAAGAGTGCAACACATGGCAGCTGAGGTACAGTACAGTTGTTAGCCAGGATTGTCTTTTGTTAAAGCCAATGAGAATCTGTGTGCTTACTTTTTTTTAAATTTTAGGATTAAAATGAAGATGTACAGATCAAGAATCTGTTGGGAGTTACTTGTAACAGGGAGCTCAGTGGTTGGGTTTTTACCAGTGAGGTGGACTCTGTCATACTCATGTTCTGGTTCTCAGTCAGATCAGATGTGTGCAGAGATGCAGAACAGCAGCAGCAACAACGGTGTGATTGGCTATCAGCAGCTGAGGGGAAGATGGACGACCCTGCTGAACCGCCTCAACGATGACCCCAAGGTGACCTAAAACTTAACAACTGCACCTGTCCAGTTTTTCTTTCTTTATCCATCGTGTACTTTCACCTTTTTGTCGACCTTCCCTCCCAGCTGTATTGTGTCATTCTGTCCTCAAAAGGTAGCTCTGGTGATGAACTCAAGACTCGGGCAGTATCTCAGCAGACACCCTTCCTTGGCTCTCACAGCGTTGGTGTTCGGCGCCATGGCTGCACTGCCGACGGGACTTTTCCTCTCCTTTGCTCTTGTGACTATGACTATGTCGGTGGTGGGTTTTGTTTTCTTTGAGGGTAGGTGAACTCAACTCAAACGCTGCATTGTTTAATGAAACTGCACCTGACGATTCTTTTTGCAGCCACAAACCTGGGATTTCTTCTTTGTGTCCATCAGTGTTCCTGCTGTTTGTCGGGGGGGTAACTCTGCTGAGTGTGCTGTCTGGCATCGGCTTCTTCTCTGTCCTGGTTTCAGGCATCATTTATGCTTCGTATATCACCATCATCAACCCCTTGTACCGTAATTACCCACATCTGATAAAAGGTAATGGACTGACAAATCAGCACGAGTTGTTTCATTAATGCACACTAAATACTTGTGGCCTACTTAGAAGAGAGAATAACTGCACGAGAAGCATTTTTAGGTTCAAGTCTCTGGTGGCAATGTACAATCGTCAATATGAACATGTCAAGGTTGCATCTGCCACTTACTGAAAGGTGGTCAGAACATCAGTGATGCTAAAAATGTGTGGAGTTTAATTGGGTCATCATTCCTATTGTGATATTGTACACATAATCATGTTACGTTTATTTTGTTCTTTTATCCGATTGTTTTCGTCTGACCAGAGAGGTCCGATCCAGGGGAAGGAGAGTGAAAGTGAACCTTCAGAACAAAAGGAAATGCAGTAGTTTGATGCCTCCTCTTCTCTCTTGATTGGGAATACCTGAAGATGACAGCTTATTTTAAGAAAGAATTTGTGGACTCAACTGTTTACTTTATCCAAATAAGCCTGTGTTTGGGTTAACTCTCAAAGTATTTTGTGCGAGTGGTCGGATATAATCTTTATTGCAATAAATTAAACTGAATGCACTCATGTCTTGTGTAATGGTGGATTTATTTCTTCATTTCTGATTCTTCTTCCTGTCTTTTTTTAAAAGCAAGTGGGATAATGTATATGGAATAATTATCTAAATTATACAGGTGTCTAAATGCTAGATCGGCAACATAAGGGTACTTAATGTGATTAAATGTAAATGTTGCCTCTCTGACATGTTCTGTTCACTTGCTCATAGTCAGCTGGTATACTGTTATTGATCGGTGTAATAATGTCAAATTGGCTGGAAGTGTAAGATGTCACACGACAAACTAATTAAGAACACGGGTGAAAATATTGATCCTCAGTGTTAGTAGTAGTGGTCAACAACTCTGAAGGGTACCTTGAAAAGCAGTGTGGATTTTATTGTTGCTTGCATCATTTTAAACATCAAACAGCAACAACAATGGAGGGTGAGTCTCATGAAATCTTTAATGGAGGTGATATCATGCAAAAGAAAATCTTGAATTTTTTTTTTTTTTTTTTGTAAAGAAATTTGAAATAATTTTTATTTAGGAATTACTCATTTCAAAAAGTTGACGAGTCCTTTAAATTGGATAAAAACGTACCCATTAAACACCATCACTCCGACTCAGTATTGGAGCATCATAACTCCACAATATCAGATGTGTTTACTTGCCCACTGTCCAGACATACAGTTCGTCTATGTGCCAGATATCAAAACACTTCTTACCCCAGTGTAGGAAATGTTGTCGCTCATTTTTTTTTTTTTTTTATTGCTTTATTCTCTTTTTATTGATTTTAGCCTTAAATGACGAGTCACCACTGCAAGGTACTTGATGGGTTTGTTACTGGGTGCAATAAAAGCTGAACAAAAAGGTTTGTGCTCTATCTACATCCAAAATGTGACAATCTTATTGAAAGATTGTATTAAATCTATATCAAAGCCATAAAACAGCTGATCTTAAAATACAGTGAGAAGAAGTATACAGTTCGTAAACACATCTTCTTTTAAATTTCAAATGGAGACGGCCACCATTTGAAATTACTGATATCTACAACAAAATGATTCCTGGCATTAAAGTCATTTATTTGATGGGTCTTAGATTTAAGATTAAGCTACAAATTCTCTTACAAGTTTTTCTTTTTACAAAAAAGTTTTGATTGTTGAATGAGAGCAACCTGGTAAAATGTTCAGTCTTCTTTTTTAGAAAGCAAAATTTTTTTACAAAACGATGAGTGCGTTGGTGTGAAACACCTGATGTTGGCCTCTTTAAATGTTTCTAAGAGAGGGAACATGTATTACAGTCTGGGTATACAATTACCTAGATAAAAAAAAAATGTCAAAGTAAAAAAAAAAAAAAACTACAACACTGCGAGAAACTGGACTTAATCTTCGTCAGGCACTCGATACATTACTCTTTATCGCACTCTTTAATAAGACTGTACATTTTGTGCATTTCATTACCGAGTCAAACAAGGTACTTCTCAGAGTCGATCGTATTTGTGACATTATAAAAAAATAAAAAAAACATAAGCGTATACACCTCGCATGTAGAAAAAAAAAAAAAAAAAAAAAAAGAAGAAGAAAAAAAAAAGAAGCCTTTTCTCCTATTTGAACATCAATGAAAAGAAGCTTAAGGCAAGATGCTGAACACAGAAATCCAAAGGTTGTTCTGGGATGATCTTTGTTCAGCTCTGGTGTTGGTTATCATTTACCAGTTCCATCAGCAATCATCAAGAAGACTAGTGTTTTACCCCGATAGTTGGCTCTCTGTCTCAGGCATCCATTGCTATAGGTCATGAGATTCCATGGTGTCATCTCCACACACCCTGAGTCTGCTGAGAGTCGCCGTCTCCACCGTCGCGGTTTTACGCTGGCAGGCTCAGCTTCTTGCCTTTCAACACTGAAGAATGAGACATGAAGTTGTCAGGTAAGAAACATCATTAGGACCAGATTTGTTCCTATACGTGATTCATGCCTCTTGTCATTGACACTGTTCAAGTGCCCGTTTCCTTCTTCAAGGAGCTTTTCAAGCGAGACTCCTTGATTTGTGCTCATTAGTTACAACCTATGGTGGTCAGCTAACAAGTCTTTTCAACCACATCGTTCCAGTAACTGTGAAGCCCTCAGGGACTTAACTAGAAACTGAATAACCCTCGAGAGACGCATTTTCACACGGAAGAAACAAGACAAAGGCGTGTTGTTCGTTGTGCTTCTTGAAACGGAGACGCAAGAGGCGCATGTTCCTCACGTTCACTCCTTTTTTCCCCCCGCGTCAATTGCGGCTCCTCTCTCTTAGCTCTGCTTTTTCTCATTTGTATACTTGTATTATAATAATAATAACAACCATAATAATATTAATAATAATTCATAATGCAAAGAAGGTCAATACTTCCTAAAATGTTTCTGGGTTCTTGTTGCCACAGTGTTAACAGGCTTCAAGTAATAACCACTACATCAATGAAGACCTTTAAGAGATCATTTATGAAAATTAACTAAAAAGAAGAAACCCAAGATTCAAACCGAGACGAAAACTGCTGTGTTGAAAAGACTGTACAGAAATAACTGACTGTAATGACTTATGAACGAGGCAAGAGAGAGGTTGACCTAAATCGAAGCTTCTCCCATATTTGGAGACCTACGGGTCATTTCACAGATGCGGTAATTTTTCTCCAGTAATGCCGTTTCAAATATTGCATTAGTGTGACTGGTTGCAGCTTCAGAAGCACTTTAATTTGATCACGGGGGAAGCAAAGGTTTCTTTCAATTGTAACTCTAAGAAATATGACGTAAAACACACTGAACTAAAATGCAACCATATCGGCTGAGTCATCGGCGCATTTCCAAATTTACAGTCTTTTTAGCACAAGATTTCCTTTATGCGTTTCCCGGGAGTGCATTCCCATTCCCAGTGGAGGGAATTTGATCTTAAATGACCGAAACTTTGGAAAATACCCGCTTCATTGAAGAAACTCTGACCTCGTAATATCTGAAAGGCTGAACTTTAGAAATCGTGTTAGCGATGGTTTCAGGGCCCATGTGACCAGAAGGAACGATTACATCAAATGATAATTTGTTAGGGTTTTAATGCGTGCGTGTGTGTGTGTGTATAGGAACGAGTGTTGGATAAATATTTCATGTCTATAAATTAACACTACATGAATCTTTTAGCTTCCTTGGTACCGCCTGATAATTATGTCCTTTAACTAACATACAAGGCAAGTGTCTTGGACTTCATGTCATCGGCGCAATATAAATAAATTCAGGAAAATCCTTTGTTTTGTTTGATACTCTAGGCTGGACTACCGTTCCTTATTATCAGGATGTCCCATTCACTCTTTAAAAAGCTTGATTCAAAATATGCTGATCATATTTCATAGATTATATTTCTCCTGTTTTAGCTTCTCTTCATAGGGCTTCCCATAAAAATCAAGAATATAATTAAAAATTCTTCTCCTTACTTACAAAGCTGTTCATGACCAAGCTTCATCTTAACTCAGAGATCTCATGGTATCATATCACCCTAATAGAGCATTTTGCTGAGTGCTGGCCTGTTTGAGGTTCCTAAAGTTTTCAAAAGGAGAATAGGAGGCAGAGCCTTCAGCTTCCAGGTCCCTCTCCTGAGAAACCAGCTCCTGGTTTGGGTTCAGGAAGCAGACATCCTCTCTTCTTTTAAAATTAGGCTTAAAACATACATACCCAATGTATATCGTGTCTGGTATCTCTCTGCTGTTTTTTTGTTTTGTGGAGAATTCTCTATCTAATTTAAAGCTTACTTACAGACTCTTTAAAAGAACTATCAAATGCCGCACTGGATGATACCAATAGGAAACTCACCTTTGGTGACATAAAGGTAGAAGAAGTCACAATAGAGGATAGTCTGGACCACGCCGGCCACAATGGCAATCATGTCGAAGAAGCCCTCGAAGTAGAAACGCCAGATCCAGTTGAAGAGATAGAGGGCCCGGTAGAGGCCCAGGCAGAACAGGTAGTGGGTGGTGATCGTCTCAGCCTCACCGGTCTTGCTGATCATGAAGAGCTGCGGCAGGATTGCCACCGACTCCAGGTAGATGGAGAATGTCCAAAGAATCTGAAGACAGACACGTTTAACTTGACCGTGTTCTCTCACACTAATGAGTTAATAATTCATGAAATGTGTCGGACAAGTTGAACCCACTTCTAGGAAAGAGAAGTCGTGGTTGATGAGAACAGAGAGACCTCCGACAGGAACAACCAGGAACTCCACTCTGAAACTGTCGTGGTTTCCGTCATAGGTGGCCCTGAACTTCATGTAGATCAGGTAGACCGTGGCGTACGAACAACCGATGTAGATCACCTGGCAAACGAGACAGAACAGCTCGTCGCTGGAGGTGCTGGGAGAAACATGGGATCCGTATGACGGGCTGCTGGTCGAGGCTGAGACGTGACGGGTGTCTTACCTTCATGCTCGTGTTGTACAGGGAGATGAAAGAAGTGAGCAGGTCCAAGTAACGTGTGGTAAACACGAGAGCAAACAGAATTTGGCTCTTTCCAGAGATACCTTCAACAAAAAATATCAAGACATTTAGATTGGAGGTACGCAAACGCCATCAGCAACTTCAGAGAACAGCTTCACGAGTAGTCTGGATAAATCATGAACCGTGCTTTTCCTTATTGGACAGTGACACCTACTGGAAATGGAATGAACGCACATCTGGAACGCAACAATCTCAGGAGGCCAAACGCAAAATATTTGCCCACTTTTGGACTTATTTTACAGGCATAAATATTTAAATCGTATGTACACAGGCCAATTTACAGAAAGCTTTTTCAGTCATTGTGGATGCAAAAACTGATGACTCGGCACGAACAAAGGTACGGATTTGTCCACTTTGACTTGTTCAGTGTTAGTGTAGCCTGTTCTGAGGTGTCCTATCAGTGCTCAGTGGCACTTTAAAGTTGTGCGATGATTGATATCGACTTCTTCGAGCCGTAATGTTTTCATTCTTTTTCTCTATGGTACTTCTCCGCTTGTTATTTCAGCCGACTCTTTATAAAACCATGTCTGTCCATCTGGGAAGACAAATCAGCCCTCTGTTTTTACAATTAACCATTTTTAAAATTTCCCTATAGAAATCAAGGCTCTAAGAACCGAGGATGTTATATGTTGCGCAGCTTGTAAAGTACTCCAAGGCAAATTAATGTGATTTGTTGGTTTTTTTTTGGTTGTACAAATAAAAATGTACTTAACACATCGAAAAAGGATTGAATTCTGTGGAATAATAATAGAATAGTAATAGAGTTTGACCTTGTACCTAAACGAGACTTCCCACTAACCTCAAATTAAACAAATTTAACCCAAAATCAAACGTGATCATCTTTTAGTTTCTACCCCAACACAAACATTTAACTTTGACACTTAATCCCTCAGCTTTAAAAACCAAGTAGGACAATTATGTCCTATTGGCGTCAGTCAAGACAACAGACCAGGTTTCATTATTATCAGTGTTCTTGCAAGTACGATTAAAAAAAAATAATAATAAAATAAAAAAAAGAAGTAACAAACTTTTTTTTTTTTTTTTTTAGTAAGTTCGCTACTTCCGTCGCGCCTCTGGGAACCGCCACGTCAGAAGCCAGACCAAAACAATCGAGCTCCGAGCCTCGAACTTAACAGAGCAGGAGAACACCGATGTGTGATGTGTACAGAAAGGTACAAAAAAAACAAAAACAATCCGGTGACGATGTGGCAAAAATGGTACTAAATCAATCTGATAAGAGTTATTATATTTATATTCGTTGGCTCCTTCGTCTGCTCAGCAGCAGGAACCGACGTCCCTCAATCCGTGTTTGAAGCAACTTCATAGTTTACTCGCACATGCAAGACCGTGCAAAGGTTGTTATAATAAGGACACTATTATCACGAGCTTCGTTATTCGCTATATTTCCAGTAAATCCAGCAGCAGCTGCGATAATCATCAAAAGGTTTCTGCGCTGCAGCTCCTCGGTTAGTTAGCCTCCGTTAGCCGTTAGCCACCGGCTCAAATGAATGAGTTGCAACCGTTCAGCAAGTGTAGCTAGCTAGCTTAGCTTTTGTGCCTAAAACGCCACGTTTCGCAGTTAACGAAACGCGCAGTTTGAACATAAATCTTTAGGGAAACAACACGGCGGCGTTGTGTAGTAAAACTAGAGCCGGAGCTTCACCTGCACACGACCTGCTCTTCCATATTTTGAGTAGCAGGATGATGACAGCGGCCAGATGAGAAAGGTCTCCGGTCAGTCTGAAGACGTTCATCGTTGCGGAATGAATATAAACGGACGCTGAAACGCAGGTGTCACCTCCGCACTTCGCTCCTTGACACTTTCTACGATGCCGCCGTCCGGTGTTGGGAGACGAGATCTGGGGTTACACCGGGGCAAGCGGGATTCACCAGGGTTGAAAATATGGCGAGAGTGCAAGTCGACGTGGAAGGGGGCGGGAAGAAACCACGCAGACAGATTTTAATTGGACGATAGTGTGACTGACAGCTGCGTGAGGATCCGCCCACAGCGAGCAGAGCGGAGACCGCAGCCGGAGCGCCGTTTGAAGAAGTTAATAAACCGGATCACAGGCTGTATACGATGATTTATACAGTTTTATATACTTGTCCGTTTATGGGACGAGTACTTTGGTAGCATTCAACTGTATTTTGATATTTATACGTATAATAACCTCGTGATTTAAGAAGGTAATCTGTGTTCCTCAGATATTTAGATAGTTTTGCATGTAAAATATAAATCCGTAAAATAACTAGTGTTTAGATCCTTTTCTTAAATAACAAATTAATTCAACCGAATCAAAGTATTAATACAGAAATGTAAAAATACTCCATTACAAGTAAATCCTACTCAAATGAACGTTCGGAAGTATTAACAACAAATTCTGGGTAAGGTTTCAAGTAAAAGTACTGGTTTAGTCCTTCTGACAGATATATTTTACATCATTACATCATTAGATTATTAATAGTGAAGGATCAGTGTGTAACCACCATGTTACGGTTGTAGCTGCTGCAGGTGGAGCTAATTTGAACTACTAGGGACAGTGAATAAATCTGAGGGGCGTCAGATGATTACGAGGAGAGAAGAAACAACAAAGTTCTGCCACAAATCTGTTTTTAGCTTTTAGACTTTTTCTCTAATCATTTTTGGTGAAATATATCATCAGTCAATATTTATTGAAATGTAACAATGTGAGAGATTCAGAAGGAAAAAAAAAAAATCCCTATTCAGTGGAACTGTTGATATCTCAGACATCTGAAATGTAACCCCGACTACACACTGAGATTTGGAAGATGTCACAAGACAAACAACTTGGAAACAATGAGCTTAATGATCTTTTTCCATTTGAATAGAGTTACTGTTAGTTTTACTCTTATTTTTCTACTGTATATACATGATTTTAAATCATTGATATGTTGAAGTCTTAGTGCTGGCAACATTTCTCTATACCGGATAGCTTTCTGAGTATCTGTAACCACACATTTTCATCTTTCCTAGATTGCTCTATCACCTGTACACAGAGAAGATTTTATTCTTGATTCCTATTTTCAGAAATGTTGCTTATATTGGGCAATAACAGGCTGACCAGCAACTTGTGGTTTTCCACTTACAGTGACATAAAATCTTCGAACCTGTGCTGTATTTGTTAGGTGTGAAATAAACTGTTTATACATTATCTCATAATATCATCATGCCATGTTACTATAAACACACTGAAATGTTAATAAAAACCCATAATTTTACCATTCACTGCTCAATACAGGGAGATAATAAGGAACCAAAGTGTTGAGGAAGTGCAGTAAACTGACTTCCCATGTGGTCAGCCATTTAGTTCGCCTCATACAAGGAATCATGAGATCATTCACGAGTTGTCAGGCTACAGACATGGACTGGTTGTTGTGGCTTTCTGTCCTGCTCACCCACCTGCCTGTGACAGGTAAGATGTCTTTATGTTTGCCGTCTGTGGATTATTCCTTTGGGGAATCATGTTTTCATGGAATCCATTGTTTCAGAATGATAAATATTTCAAGATAACTTCTGTTCAACAATAGTTCAGTGGATGTTCTAACAAATCTTTCAGCTCAAACATTAAATTTGATACCTTTTAAATCTCTTTTGTGTGTGGTTCTTCCAGAGAGCATGGAAAAGGCAGAGAACTGCTTATCACAGCCAAAAATGATGTGGCAGAAAACAGGACAAGCTGCTGTTCTGTCTTGTACCATCAGCTCACAGTGTTCAGCCGAACCCTTGCATTATGTGTGGTTTGTCTTCAAAGAAAATTCCCATCGTCGTGTCAACCTGACTGCCAGCAAGTACAGCCTGCATGGAGCATCTTTACACATCAAGTCGCTTAATGCAGAGGACAGTGGGATCTACCACTGTGCTGCTGCATCAGATAAAATCCAGCATGTGGGGCTGGGTACCACCCTTGTAGTGAGCGGTAAGGGGGAAGGAGTCTTTTACAAGAAAAACTGACTTTATAGGTCAGGCCACATGTTTTGATTAAGATGAATTGTGACAAAAAAATCTATTCTTTTACTTGCAGAGAAAGTTAAAATAGTAGTGCGTAACATTCTTCTGTGGATATCATGTGTCCTCTTGGCCATCTACAGTGTGGCAATAGTGATACTTATCCTTTTAAAGAAGGTAAATCACTTATTTATTTGAAGTCTTATGCATTGTTGAGATCTGTCAGTGTTCAAACAAACATGACTGAAAATGAAATAAATATAAGGTGCTGTTGTGAAATGAACCTTTTCCTTTCTGTTCCAGTATGGCTATGACATGAACATCAGCAGCACGATGTGCAAAACTGGCAAGGTTGTAGAAAAGTGTCTGATTTTTCTATTTCAATTTGTGAGATCACTGTTTTCTAAATTGGGAAAAGCCCACAGATGCAAAAAGAGGAAGAGGAACCAGGGCCTCTGTACTGGACAACAATGACTCTTAAAATACCACAAATGCAGCAGTTGTTCACTTGTTTTTATAGTAAATACAGAGAAGAAAACCTCTAAATATCTGTTTCATAATAAAGTTCCTCTTATCTTTCCAAACAGAATAACTCAAACAAAACAGCACAGTTCCATGATGTGCTGCAAGAAATGTCCAGCAGAGGGAAGTTAGAGAAAAGACAACAAGCAGGGAGTGGAAACCATTCTCACATTGAGGTAAATCTGGTTGCAGCATGTTATGGTCAGATTGGGTAAAGCTCTTGCATAGCATGTATTACAGCCTGTAGGTACTTTCCTGCCAGTCTGAAATGCTGCCGTTTTAACTCTCAAAGTTTTCAATTTCATTGCAGGCTGCCAGTAGTGACTTCAGCATCTCCTCTGATGGCATCTATCAAAATGTCTAAGTGTCACTGAGGGACATTAAATGACAGATTCAGACCTCCATCGGCCTGACCGAAAGGACATTTCAAACAACGCTAGACTGAGTATGTAACTGAAGAAAAGAGGAAATCTTCAAAGGATGCAAGTTAGTTGTGCATTTGTTCACCTTTTCTCACGAGATGAGTCAATCCAGTTTGTTGCTAAATATTCACTCTGTAGTGTTAACTGCCTCTCTTGAGGCTTTTGTAGCTCTACCCATGATGTCTTGATGGTACCTTCCATAAATGTCTTGTTCATATCCACGTGTATATTTCTGCAGTGTTTGATTTAAATAAATAGCTGTGTAATATGAAGATAATATGTGAATAAATGCAGAGCAAAATGTTGCACACTTCATTTGCATTTACCTGGTTCATAGATCAAACTGTTTTCTAAAAAACAAAAGTTAAAACCAAAGGAGCAAGTATGTGTACAGCTGTTCGGAGACATGGATTGATGAAACCATGTTCTCATTTGAGTATTCATGACATTGTTTAGATTATATTCTAATGTTTGCTAAATTAATGGACAACATCAAAATAACATTCTTAAAATCCAATCAAATATTAATCATACTGAGGGCATAGATATGTACAAACACATTTTTAATCAGAAGCTTATATTGATGTTATTTGAGCACCAAAAATTGATTGTTATAAATGCTGCAATGAAAAAAGGCACATTACACATGGCTGTATATTGAATACAGCTTACAATGTTAAATGGGAAAGGAGAGGGTGTCATTTTGATGCTGAAGTGGCTCTTATTCTAAAGAAATCATTGTTATCTTACAAAAAAATTCACATTTAGGAAATCTTTAACATTCAGATCTGTCTGCGAGGTATCCTGCTGCGTCATATTCTGTATAATTACTTTTATCTGTTGTTGTTCACTTTAAATTCCCAAAGGATGAATGAAGATAGTTTACATTAGAATCTACTTATACATCACTTATAAGGCTACGGAGGATGTTTATTTGTACATGGATATTTTCTAACTGATAAAATAAAAGCTGTGATGTACTCATTTTTGTTTGTGCCATTGACCTAAACATCCTTAACTTCAACTCTGTAAATTCTTCTCTCTCAACTTGCTCTTCTTCCTTACTCTCTACTGTAAACCATCAGGCAGTGTGAGCCATGTTTGCCTCAAAACATTGAACATTTTGCTCTAAATTTACTCAACTCTTGTTTATAATTTCAACTGAAGCACAAGTCTGTTTACAGCCCCAAAAATGTTAATGCATGTCAGAGCATCACAAAAAAAAAAAAATGCACTTCAGAGCACGGCTTTTGTTAAAGCCGTAATCTATAATTTTTTCCATGTATATGGCAAAGATGAGGGCATTGACTGTTTTATCTTGTTCTTTCAAGTAAAATAAAGGTGAGCCTATTTATTTCAATGATGAAATTAAACGATGTATTGTCAACGCCGGGTGCCTCATCTACAGGGTAACCAGGTAAATGGGAGTGCTTTTAGCTTTTCTCCACTCTGCTGATGGATATAACAGCGCAATAGACTGACTTTAAAAAAAACAAAAAACAAACACTGTTTTAGCTATACTTTGTATTTCTTGTGTACAAAACGGCAAAGCCCTCAATCATACAGCCAAAATCAGCCCAGGAATGTGACAGTCGTTGGATGTAAAAATTCAAGTTAATATTCTTTGCAGTCTTGTACTTACAATTTCCTTATACCACATGTTTCGGCCTCATATGCTCCTACATATGAGGTAGACATTAGTCAGTCTATGGTAAATAATTATTTAACCACGTGTGGTTCTGGAGGAGTGAAAAGGTGTCTACTAAATCAGCATAATATTTTTTTACTGGATGTATCATGGATCTCAATGATTTTTGCCAATTTCAAAAGCTCCCATCTAATTTACATATTTTAACAAGTAAAGTTCCTCTGTTGGGAACAAAAGAGATTTTCTGTATCCCTTCTGAGGACTTCGTCCTTTGTGCAGAGAACAGTAAGTTCCAGAAGTCAGTGACTGGACTAAAAAAAAAAATATGGCTGGGATAACATTAAGAATAATAATTCCTGTTTGGTCCAAAACCATTATTGCTGGTAATGCAAGTCACTAAGGCAGTACTGCCTTGCCTCTTTGCATAGATTAATACCCGTGTAAAACAGTTACAGCTGTTTGATTTTTATCTACTTGATGTCACATGTCAGCTGTCACATCCAGATGATTTACAGATGTTCACTATAGATATTCAGTGTATATTTATAGACTGCATTGATAAACTTAAATTTACAATAGTTTACTAATTATTCTCAACACGGTCACTAAAGAATTTCCCCAAACCCACAATCAACTTTCTTTGAATGCTTAGAAAACTGTCATTAGCCGTCAATGTACTTTGTGTCAACTGTGTGACTGTTGCGGATGGAAAACGGCCTCCAAGCCAGGACTTGCAGAGCAGCGACACACAAGGGCACCAGACACACCAAGTAGAACATGATGCTGTGGAGGCTCTCCCAGGCACTAGAAACGAGGACAAACACTGTAAAATGTTTCTTTGTTTATGGTTTCTTTCACAATGCAGCTGTAAATAGGGACGGTTCACTGATGGATTCAGTTACATTTCATTTTTGGCATTTTGGCAGAAACTGAAACTAGTGGTTGTGTAGAAGGTTGGACAGTAAGTTGAATATTATTAGCATGCTTTAGAAAGAGTAAAAGGAAGAATAGTTTGCTTATAATTAGTGGGTAAAACATTCGGATACAGGAGGGCATCATCAGCACCTGAAGTGCTTATATTTACATTTTCTCTCAGGTTTGTGGTGCCCATTCTTTAAATCTAGAGAATAACTGCTTTATTGTATTCGTTGTATGAAAAATAATGCAGATCTATAAACAATAAAAAGACTAATTATGTGATCAGGCAGAAACCCGAAGAAAGCAAGAAACCGTCTGTACCTTGGATTTGAATCCCTTGCTGCATCCTTCAGCTGGTCATATCCAAACTGGTTGAGGATTTTAATCACGATCATCGGGGCCAGAGACTGAGCTGGTTTGGTGAAGAGTGCATTCGTTCCAAACACCATGGAGGACAGAGGGGAACTGTGGAAGGGGAAAATAAAGAAGAAAATTATATTTCCACCAAATTATATATAGCTAAATAAAATGTATTTGTTTGATTATAAATATGAAAAAAAAAAATGCATTGGTTTCATGTTTGTATATTGTGCACTTGTTATGGAAACGTGATATTGCCCATTTTCCTGTTTTACGTTTTAAAATACACGAAGTTTAAACAATGTTGCACCAAATGGAGTGAATGAAATAGTATACATTTATATCTGAGAGATGACTCAGTGGAAGTTTCCTGGTATTTATATTTTTAGTCTCACTAGCAGAGTGCTGCCAGTCCACTAATTTGGTCCAGGTGGAAATATCTCATCAAGTACAGGATGGAGTACAATGAAAATCTGTACAAACACTTCTGGTATTGTTACAATGAACTGTTCTCACTTTAGTGATACCTTGATTCTTCATCAAGCACCAAAAATCGAAATATCAGTTTGTCAGATACACACTTGCAAAACTAATAAAAATCAGCCTCAGCTGTACTTTGCGCTAATTAGCAAATTCTAGCCTGCTAGACAAATGGTACACAACATGGTAAACTTTTTAGGTGCCAAACATGAAAGTGGTTTGTTTTGTTTGTTTGTTTTGTCATTGTGAGCATAAAAGCACCACTGTGCCTAAGTACAGCCTCAACAGAGCTTCAAGCTGTAGTTCTGTTTACCTGCGCTTGTACTTCTGCAGGTCTGTGTCAATAATGTCCGCCAAAGGCAGCCCAAACAGACTGAAGGCAGCTTGAATTACAACCCTGTATAAAAGATAAAAGGAGAAGGTGTAGGTTTAATTTGATCAAAAATAAGAGTTAAAAAAAAAATCAGTGCTTTTGAATACTGGACATGCAAAACCCCTATCAGAGACTTCTTACATGTTAGCGGTGAGAAAAAAAGCCAGGATGTAGGAGTGCTGAGGACCGAGCGCCAGCATGACCGCTGCCATTGCAGCCTCTATGTAGAAGGTGAAGAGGATGATCCTGTGGTAGCCGACACCGAGCAGCAGACTCTGGCAGCTCAATACCAACAGCTAGGACGAAGACAAAGAGTTAAAAAACAACATGTAAAGTAATTTAAAGTAGCAGATTATAAAGTGGCAAATTACATGTTTTTTGTTTGTTTTGTTTTTTAAAAATCATTTCCTTGTTGATGCTTTCAGTTACTTGTGCAGAGCTCTGAAATCTGAGTCAAAGAGTGTGCGGCCGAGACGGAAATTATTTTGCATGAAACGTAAACCATGAAGGCAAACAGTAAGCAAACAACAGTGTGGAGTAAACAACCCGTCAACTCTCAAGTCTCAGATGGATTAAGTTTCGTAAAACTTCCACTGCACCATAATCAGAGAGTTTTAAACAATAACTTGAAATTTGAGTTCATACTCTACGGACAAAAACAACAACAACAAAAAAACAAGGACTGAAAGGAATAAAGACAAAACAAAGACAGATCAAAGCCAGTATCAATGTGAAGGAAATGTGATTTGGATGGAAATACCTGTGGACAGATGAATCCTGCTCCATACATGATGCTCTTGGCCATCGATGGAAGCACATTTGGAGGAATCAGGTGCTCCGCAAATATCATGGTAAAGTTATTAAAGAAAGCCAACATGAAAACCTGGCAGAAGTTCATGAGTACAAAAAGCTGAAAGTCCCTGTTGGTCAGGATTTGCCACGTCAACGTCCTTAACATGGAGAAAGAAAACCCTGACTGATGGGAAGTCTGGTCAGCAGACCCTGGAGTATCCGATTCAGATCCTTTATGATCGAAGCGGCTCTCACTGTGGAGGCCTGTGTAGATCATGCAGCCACAGCTCACGACAGCAATCAGCACGGTGAACGCCTGAAACGCTGAAAAGTCCTCCATGTTTCTGGACAGCACGCCACAGAAGAGGATGCTGGAGGAGCCTACAAGAGAAGCCACCTGGGACAATAACAAGAACAAACACGATGAGGAGGGACAGCTGCTTTCTTCACTCAGAACCATACAGAGGAAAGATGGAGGCATTACCTGGTTGTACTTAATAAGTCTCAGTCGGCTCTGATGGTGGCTGGAAATCTCTGCAAACAAGGCACATTGCGCCAGCAGCACAAATGTCAGCATGCCATCAAAAGCGCAGAGCGCTACTGTCAAGTGGAGGCCGCTTAACCAGTCACCGGGCTCGTAGGACCGCCATGGGAACCAGGCTAGAAGGAAAGCCAGCGAGTAGAGGGGAGCGCCGTACAGGATGGAGAGACGCCGGTGAGAGCAGCAGGGCACCCTGGAGTTATCTTGCAGGTAACCAAAGAGCGGGTCATTGACTGCGTTCCACACCATGTAGACCACCTGTGCACAGGGAGAGTGGAAGATTATTCGGTGATTCAAGTACAGTAGTGCCGAAACAATGATTCGGCCGAAGTTAAATCAACAGAAAGTGAACTCAACATCTGTGTCGATGACTGATTATTCATGCAAGCCATTTATTTTACAGGAGGTACAAAAGTTTCCAGTTTAGGTTTTTAGAAAAAGAGGTCAGATGAAACGGGAAGTAATGACATGCCTATGTTGAGACGTTTTAAAGAAGGTGAAATAGTAAATGACTTAGTTGGTATTGTTGCCCTTTGGTGTGAATGAGAGCGTGAACGGTGTTTGTTCCCGTCCGTGTCTATGTGGCCCTGTGATGGACTGGCGACCTGTCCGAGGCCTTTGCCCAAAGTGGGCTAGGATAGGCTGCAGCCCCCTTGTAGCCCCGTTCAGGCTAAAGCGGGTATAGATAATGGATGGATGGATGGATGGTGTTGAAAATGACCATAATTTTCAGCCAGGTTCCCAAAACTTCACCTTTATTCTTAACCGTGTTTTACATCATACACATTTGCCCGTAAAGAACAACGTGTCACGGAGGATACTCACCTGTGACTGATGAAATGCTCCTTCGGATATCTTGTACTTATTCAGAAAGAGTTTGACATAGTAGAAACTAAAAATATTGTTTATCATGCCGGACCCCAGAGTAGTCATGGCATAAGCCAGAGCTGCAGGGTTGACCCCAAACTTGATCAGGAGTCGGATTAAATTCATTCTTCCGGGGTGCACACTTGAGACAGGTTTCTCCTCCACGGCCATTGCAGCTCCACCAAGTTATCGGTCGGGCTGGATAGAGGTGTTGTCACTTGCAGTTATTATTTTACCCTGTTTGTCGTTCAGCATTGCTAATAATTACGGCTGGTAGCAAAAGGCGTTCAGATCTGTGACAGTTTTTGCGCCAGCTGTCTCATTTCCCTGAAAGTCCACATTTCAAGACGTTACTTCCCATTGAAGAGACGGCGTCACAATAAGAGACTCCCTCCTCAAGAACTGAAATCCTGCATGTGCCTGTAGTGAGGGGCGGGGCTTCAAGAAAACAGACCAACATTGGCCAGAAGTGTTCGGTGCTTCCACTTACTGCTTCGTGATTCGTCGATGCAAATGTCCGTCACGAAAAGTAGGCGGTTACGACAGCGAAAACCGTTTTTTTTTTTTTTTTTTTTTTTTTTTTTAAGTATTCAACCTTTAGTCGTCATTGTTGACTTTATTGGACTGTGTATCATAATAAGAGTTCAGATTAAATAAGGAACTTTCACAGTTTTTTTTGTTTTTTTTTGTACAAAGCAAATCATTTCCCCTCTATCGTATGTGTGCCTCCTACCGGATGCTGGGCTGTATTAAAGATTTGCCACGTTGCTTGTAGTCAACAGACTTATACCCTCTCAGCCACTGGGAGGATGTAGTTTAGATTTTTCTGCACACGGAGGTGGGTGCAGCGGACAACTTGAAGCTGCTGAACGCACACACACACACACACACACACACACACACGCACACACACACACGCACACACACACACGCCTGTGTGTCCGGTTTTTGGTCCGGTGGTGTGGTATTTGGCTCGGCTTTACAATGTTAACTGATATGATATTGGAGGAAGAGTTTGAGAAGAGTGGAGAGTCTTGGTACGACCCGCAGGACCTGGAACACGGTAAGAGGAGCAACTTTGCGGTCGCACCCGGTCTGACTGTGTCTGTGAGCTGATGCAGATACTGTATGATTATCAATCATTGCATTAGTTCATGTACAAACTTTTTTTTTTTTTTTTTTAACTGGTAAAACAAGGAGTATGGCAGTTTTCCTCTTCTTCCCCACGATACGATATTATCACAACGTTATTGTGATTTTAAACACGGTGTTTAATTGGCTTTTTTGGGGGGGGACCGCAAAAAACGTCCCAATTTTTTTTTTTTAAAACCCCACTTTATTCTAATAGATAAAATGGATTGTTGACAGTCTGTTCATCTCACTTCAGTCCTTTTTATTGCAGAAAAATGGGAGTGTCAAATTGTCAGATTGGCCAGCACTGTCATACAAACCTGTCATAACTTCGCGTGCACCTGTTAAATTTTTATATTAAAGTACTGATACTTGATCTCCATTTACAATATTGTCACGCAAAAATATCAGTCATACTATGCTGTATCTGGTTGTTGTTGTTGTTTTTCCCCACCATATTTATTATGAATATAATATGAATAGCCCACTGCACTGATGACATGCCACAAGCCCTAACAAATGGTCTCGCAGATCAAAAGAGATCGAAGTGTCTGGTCTCCTCTTGTGACAGACTCACATTGGTCATGGGGGTAAAAGCCCTGACTGGGCCCTGTGGCCAGGATTTGATGAGGCAGTCACCGATCCTGGGTTTATTGTTTTCTGAACTGATATGCTGCTTGAGAATCTTGTTGTGTGATGCCGAGCAAGTCACGTAAATCCTGCAAAAGTAAGTAGGAAACAAATATGGCCCCGCATAATCAGGAGTATGTAGGATGAAATAAAAACCCGAGAATAGAGAATGAACTTAAACTAGAAAAAAGTATGATGTGTGGAATTAAATGTCAATGTCATATAGCCTAAATGTTGTTATATAGTCGCAGGCTATATAGCAATATGAAATAACAATAATACTGTATGGACTGATGGTGATCTAAAGTGTCTAAAAAGTGAAGGAGAATGGATCAATTATAAAGCTGAAGCAATTCATCTATTTATGAACTGACTGAATAAAAATCTGCATTATTTTGATAATTGTTCAATTTTTTTGGGTGCCTTTTCAAATAGAAGTGGCAAACAATTGTTTTAGATTCTTAAATGTGAATATTTTATCCTCTTCTTTGGCATTGATAACATTAACTTGAAGGTGCTTTTTGTTCTGTGTAGCATCGTCCGCTCCACCAACCCTGAGGGCTCCAGATTAGGGCACTGGTTTAATTGCATTTCATTCCCTACTTACTACTTCCTTAGAAATCCCACGTTAAATCAGCTTCAGTCCAGAGGGCTGATCCACAGTGTTTCTGGACAATATCCAGAACTTAAGAGAATTTAATGGGGGGAAAAGGCCTTTCAGAGAAAAGGTCACGGGGCTTGCCTCGGATTCCTCTGTGATTCTCCACTGCCAAATACTAATACCCGTGAGAGAATAAGTTGTGTGTTTGAGTGAGCGGCACTAGTGCAAGCCTGTGTTTACACACTGTTTACACACTTTACCTGGTTATATCAGCCGCCCGTGTTCAGGTATTGGAGCGGTCCTGTATTTTGTGTTTACGTGCTTTGCTTTGCTTTGCGCAGATCTCCATTTGGCAGCGGAGCTGGGAAAAACTCTCCTCGACAGGAACCATGAGCTGGAGCAGGCCTTGCAGCAGATGTACTCCACCAACCACGAGCAGCTGCAGGAGATCGAGGTGATAAATGTTAGGAAGGAACTAATCACTGTTCCTGAGGCTGCGGCAGCACTGAACTCCCTCTGAGGGCAGCACGGGAGCAAGACATATCCATCTTACCACGCAGTACATCCTCTGCCGCCACAGTCCTGTCTGTCCATGCTTGTTGTTGCTGTATAAATGTATTGATTTTAAGTGAATGAGTCTAAGATTAGAGACGATTCACTGAGAAATCCGAAAATCTCTTTCACTGAAAGGGAAGTGTGTTTGGGAGTTTCTCTCAACTGAAAATAGGATGGAGTAAAAGCTAATCCTGTTCAGTCTGACCCATTGAGCCCGTGGCACGGTGCAGCGTCTTAGCAGAATGTTGATCCACCTAATGTTGGGAAAACCTTTTATCTTGGAAATGATCCAAGGTCTGTTTTATTGGGTAGGTTTCTGCTAATCAACCACACAGATACAGCAATCTACCATATTCAGGTATTTTTCAAATCAGTACTAGATTACCAACCTCACAGAAGCAAGTGGACTATTACGTGAGAGTACCTGAATACGGCAGAGGATAGATTTCTCTTTGTTAGTGGGCTTTAGGTAAAACGTAATAAACAAAATTAGGCCTCGTATTTTAGCGGCAAGACATTTTGGCCTCTGCAGACAGTGCTGCTCTATTTGGAGGACACACCATTCAGCAGGTCGTCTCAGATAAGAGCCTTAATTTGTTTAGGGCAATGAGAGGGCTGTGGCTTGAGGATTTATTAAGGTTGTACGGTAATCCTAATACGTCTCTCTGATCCTCATCCTAACGTAGAGTCTGCCACAAGATTTACACACCTCAGAGTTGTGTGTACACCTGAGTGCGTCAGGGTTTGGATTCAGCGATTATGCTTTAGTTTGACAGAGCCAAGCAACTTCTGGAGAAATATTTGCATTTATTTCTCCCGGAGAAAAGTGACTTAGTTGATGCAATAAGTTCAGTGCTACACTTAACACAAACAAATCCTGAGACTGAGTTAAAGGTGGGAGGTTTTAAGTCAATGGAAATGAATCCGTGGAGATGTTCAACAGTCATTAGCAGATGACTGCAGTAACATCTTTAGAGATACTGAATACATTTGTGTTCATCATGCAAATACAAGTCACAGACTCACGTTATCATTTCCTGCCACAATGTCAAGAGTTCCTGTCCAGGCCCTTTGTTGGCAGCTCGCTGTGTCTGATGAAGCCCGTTTGTGATCAAATATGTCAGTCTGGGTTATTTAGAAAAACAAAAACAAAAAAAGTAAAGCTTTGAGAAAGATCATAGCCTATTTTACCTTCCTTTCTTGTCCATGAAATAACCTCACGTGTGGCCTGGTGATGCTGCTCTGCATTTTCATCTTTTAATCTGTAATAAGCAAAAGTTTCACCTGAAAATGAAATTGAATTTGAATTATAAGCGTTTTACATAAGTAGGAACTTTAAACGTGTTTCTCCTTGGTGGAGTACTTGTATCTGAACGCAGCTCACAATTATTTTCACAGATTGATCTGATGATACTTTTCCATCTGTAAACTATCAATATAAGTGAAAAGAAAGATCATTTTCGTCTCGTCCCCGTCTTGTGCACCAGTACATGACTAAGCAGGTGGACCTGCTGCGTCAGATGAACGACCAGCATGCCAAAATGTATGAGCAGCTGGACCTGGCTGCCAGGGATCTGGAGCAAGGCAACCGGAGACTAGTGCAGGACAACCGCCTGGCCCAGCAGAAGATCCATAAGTTAGTCCACCGTCCATCTGTGAATTTCGCTTTTAAATGATATTTTACATCATCATTATTATTATTATTATTATTATTATTATTATTATTATTATTATTATCCCTGTCAGTTGGACATGACGCATAAATGTCCAAATATAATATCTGAAACAAAGTATGCCACAGCTCCATGTTTTTGTTGCCTTCAGCCTAACAGAAACGATCGAAGGGCTTCAGACCCACATGGAGGAGCTGCAGACCCAGATGGAGGAGCTGAAGACTGCCCAGGCAGAGCGAAATAAGAGAGAGCTGGAGGAGCAGCGGCGAAACCTCGGAGCACAGAGTGTGCCCTGTCTCAAAGAGCTGTATGACTTGCACCATGACAGGTAATAAGCAAGTTTTATCACTCGCACTGTGCTGCTCCGTGCTACTAAGCGTGACAGAGGAACTACTTTCAGAGAGGGAAATGGGTGATGGGCTGTAGATGGTATTGTGTCATAAAGACACAACGAGTTACCGCAACATTTTTGATGTTTTCTCTGCTGATCAGAGTTTGTTCATTGCAGTACAGAGTAAAATAAAGATCTGGCCCCACTTCGGGCAATGTGATTCGCTGTTTGTCTTCCTAAACAGTTAAGAGATCCGGTCTGTTTTCTGATTTTTACTTATGCTGAATACAGTGTTGTCTCTGCCCTCGAATGCTGAAACGACATCTACATTCCACTCAGCCAGAAAAGACCAGATCGCTTACTGTAGACATAATCCACAGGATGCGGAAGTCAGCCCCAGGATCTGATGATAACTCATAAACACGTAAATCGTCATACAGATCCTTTTAAGAAAGTTTGTCGTGCAAACGAGAGGTAAAGCGAAATATGATGACATAGTTATCACGCTTTCTCCGCTAATATAACACTCCCAGGTAGTGTTGCAAAATTAGAATCGATTTTTGCATTGTTGTGTTATTAATGCATGAAACCTCTAGGTGCCTCTCAGTGACCTGATACTCTTTACTCGTTACTTTTTCTTCTTGTCTACCAAGTTCATGGTACTTTAGTAATTCAGTCCTCTTTAGGAGAATTGAAACTGCAAATAAAAACTAAATTAAAAGATTCCTATTTACCTGGAAAAATACAAAGGAGGAGGAGAACTTTTTTCAGCTCTGGAGTTTTACTTTCAGACTGGATAGGATCCCAACGACCTCCATCAAGAGAACTGGACAATTTAAAAAAAAAAAAAACAACTCCTTAAAGTTTTCTCTGCTGCTATTGAAGCTCAAGTGTACAGTAATAATTCAACCGCAAGCCTTTCTAAACTTGATATTTAGTCGACTGTTTAGATGGTTTATTGAGTAAATGAAATAGAAACAGTAAAGGTCAAGTGGATATGTTTCAACTCATCCATGGAATAAACGTAACCCTTCCTTGCGTAGGTATGAAGCCCGCAATAGTAACCGCGTGGACGGATTCTGGTCGCCTCAGGGTTCTTTCACACACCAGGACCTGGAGGAGGAGAACGAGGCCCTCCAGCGCTCGGTCCAAACCCTTCAGAGACAGTTCGCAGCGGAGCGGGGCCGCAGGGAGACTGCAGAGCGGGAGATTGAGTTGACGTCCACGGAGAACAGAAGTCTGGAGCAGCGGCTGGACCTGCTGGTCGGCTGCCAGGTCAGGCAGAAGGAGCTGGAGGCCGAGGTGGAGCAGCTGCGGCTTCTGTGGCGCGCCGACTGCGCTAAAAGGTTGGAGCCGACTTTTGTACGGACTAGAGCATTTGATAAACGGCGCAGGTGCAGGTATAACGTGCAATCGAAATACCCGTGTCTCTGTTTTCCGCTCCCACCAGCGTCAGAAGGCCCGTCCAGCTGCTGATACCTGACACGGTATTCTTTGCCTCAGACGAAAGGCCCAGTGAGGCGGAGGAGAAGATGGAAAACGTCGAGGAGCAGAGCGGACACTGCCGACAGAGGCGTAGCAGCGACAGCGTTTTGAGAGCAACAAACCCGGTTGAAATTCGCCGAGGTCACGAGCAGCTGTGCATAAGGCGAGCGCAGGCTGTGAAGCAGAGGGGCATGTCTCTGCTCAATGAGGTGGATGCACAGTACAGCGCACTGCAGGTGGCGTATTCATAACATGTCGGCTACAATATATTCATAAGAAATATTCCGAAAAAAAAAGTAGTTTTTTTTTTTTCTTTGTCGGTTAGAAAGTTTGCCTGTTTGAGTGCGAAGACTTTATTTCGCTTCGATGTGTGTGCGTGTTATCCAGGTGAAATATGATGAGCTGCTGCGCCGATGCCAGCTGACGTCAGACGAACTCAGCCACAAAGCCGTCCAGACGTCCTGCAGTCCCTCCGTCGGCACCCGGACCCGCCGCCGCCGCTCCAGCTGCGCGACCTTGTCTGACCTGCCCGTGTTTCTCGAAGACAGCGAGCAGCCCGAGTACAAGCATCTCTTCAAGGAGATCTTCACCTGCATCCAAAAGACCAAAGAGGACCTCAGTGAAAACAGATGTCCGGTCAGCGACGGGGATTTGGTTTAGCCAAATGATCCTTATTTATCATCCTGAGACTTGCACGCTTGTGTCTGTGAAATATTTTGACAAAGGAGAAATGTTGAGGTTGCTTCGCTGTAAAACTATACAAGGGGCGCAGATGCTGAAAGTACATTCGGACCCTGTGCTTCTTAGACACGCTGACTATGCCTTTGTTAGTCTGCACTGTTCCTTTTATTCTGTCCTTTTCAAAAGTTAAGCGTTGAAAAACTTGTTATAATACGTAGCTGTACCCTTTGTGATGAAGGAATTAATTCCAGAAAACTATAGACGATAGAGAAAGTATTATATTTGAAATGATTTAAACTTAGATGAATATGTACTGTCAGATCCTCAGTAAATGAGAAGTACATTTCAATATGCAGCTCGACCTCCAAATCCGCAGGTATTATTCCAACCGTATTCAGTGTTTATGTGATGTTATGCGCGTGATTATGGGGTGTTCGGAGGAGAAAGCCATTGTTTGCGTGCTAATACGAACAATACTTGGTGAGCTGGTATATATAATTTGCGTAAACAGAAATGCTGCAATGGCACAATAGGATGAAAAAGTGTTGCAATGTAATAACTAAAGACTCAGGAGTTTATGATAATTAGCTTAACAGCGAGCAGGTTTTTGTAAGTTGACGGTAGTTGCCATGTCACCAGAGAAATATAGGGGGACACTGGACAACTGTTAATGATGTCTTTCTGTTTTCATGTTTCCAATGAGTGTCTGCATGCCAGCAGGACACAAAACAGCTCTGCACTTTTTTATGACGGACTGTTTCTGTTTTATTTATTTATTAACCGAAGTTAATAGAGGATGAAATGTTTATTTATTCTCTTTGTTGATCGATTTTCAGAGCACTTTGGTCAGTTGACTGGAAGAGAGCGTAAATGTACACTGGGGTGCTTCTTCTGAGGTTGTAAACACGTCCGACACACATGTCCGACACAGGTTATTAAAAAAAGAAGAAAATTACTGAAGCACATGGAAAGCACAAAAGTAATGTTCCCATATTTGTAGACAGTTTCCTTTGCCCCCAATTGTTGTCATAAAATTTGACGTATGGATCACAAATTGTGTTTTTCAGGTTAGAAAATACACTTGATTTGCCATTGAAAGCGGTTATTACGTGATTTCTCAGTCGTATGTAGGAAAACTCAGGATCATGGCATTTAAAAAATAATGTTACATTGTTGTCATTTTAAGTTCACTGTCCTTGCTTTGAGGTGCTCGTCAGAAAAAAACGATGCTTGATTTTGATGTACTAAATGATGGTTGAGAAGGGGCATTAGCAACAACCTGTTACAGAAAGCATCACTGTATGATCATAGATGTCCTCTGTGAAGACTTCATGTGTTTTTCTGGCAACTGACTAATGAAAACATTGATTGATGAGCTTTAGAGTTTTCTTTGTGTTCTAATGTCTTAAACAAGCCCGAACATAAGCGCACGCGGAGCTGAGCTGAAGGTGATGCAGCAAGAGAGACGGCATCTCGTAGTTTTGCGTGCAGAGTTGTTTCAACCTGTGCGTAATCGTAAAATACCATCGGAGGAGAGAAATGCAGTGGTTACCTGCCGCGTAGAAAATGAAATCGAAACACATAAAAAGCAGCGAAACATATTCTCTGCCACACAGCACCGACTGGGGTGTCCTCATTCCTCAAGAACTCCGTCCCCCCGGTGTACTCTGGCCTAGAAAACAATTAATGGGCCTTTTGTCTGTTTTCATAATTAGGTTTTACGTAACTGAGCTCTCCCCAACCTACTGGCCCCAAATCCATTAAACCTCCTAAACAAGGGGATTGCATACCACGCACGCCCAGAGGGACAAGTCTGGGCAAGACCGAAAACATGCCGACACGGATCTTACATAGACATCAGATAGGCAAGCAGCAGAGGTCTGCGTCCAGAGGTAGACCAAGAAAAAAAAAAAAAATGGCATTTTGTTGTCGAAATGCAGTTCTGACTAATTAGAATAGATGTATGTGAGCAGCTCAATCAGCTCATCATCCAGCTATCCACCAAACAGGCAATTTCATGTTGCAAACAGACTAGGCGTACTGACTTTGTTTGGGCAAATTTGAATTTCTTTTGATAGAGTTGATACATGGTTTTCCTGCAGCAAATGAACGGCAAACGGCCAAAACTAACGGTGCTGTCACCCATCAGTTTGTTAACTGTTATGAAGCCTCGAGTTTGGATTTTGGCCATCGCTTATTATTTCGCAGCTATAAGATGCTGAGCGAGTGGTGGATCTGATTTGATCTGATTGGGAACCCAAGAGCACTATGCTCCGCCCACCCACAGCGGATATCTGACTGCACCACTGGTCTGTGAATCAAACAGACACGGCCCCCAAAAATGTTGCTTTTTGAGGCCTAATATCTAATTAATGATGGGATTATTTTCAGATGGACTGCCAGAAAATTAATAAGAAGTAACTTTAGTGAATGACACTAAATTGACTCATGGGAGAAACATTTTTTACATTGTATTTAATGAGAAAAGTTGAATGGGAGTATATGGAGCCAGAGCGTGTTTGGAGCCAGAGCATGTTTGAAGCCTACCCACTAGTGGCCCTCGGTGGTATTGCAGTTTAAGGCACTTCCACATTGGCCTAATTTTTTCAGACGGAGCAGACCGAGAGGACAGACAGGAAACTACAGAGACTCGTTATCGCCTCTTGAGGTAATAAGAGCAACTTCAAGACAAACTTGCATGTTTAACTAAGTCATGGTACAGACTAGACAGTGCACACATACATATTTCAGTCAGCATGACATTGGCAATTCAGTTCTGGCATTAGTTTCCACCAATTAACAGGTAAGACAGTGTTGCTTAAGGCTGCCAACACCTAAATGCGGTTTGATCCAGTATCAGAGGCAAGAGCATATCACCACATTGCTTTCTGCAGGCTGTTCAATGCCAATTTACGTTCCAGCATGATCCCCATCCGCTGACTCATGTGTGTGACATCAGTCATAAATCCCCCCCCCCTCCCGCAATTCTTCCCTGTAGGTGTTCACAGAGAAAGCCTTCCTCGCACGGCTCCTCTCTGGAGAATGATAATACTTAGATCTAAATGTCACGCGCGGAAGGCGTGGTAGCGTGGCCGAGTGGTCTAAGGCGCTGGATTTAGGCTCCAGTCATTTCGATGGCGTGGGTTCGAATCCCACCGCTGCCAAATACTTATGTTTTACGAACCCGTCGACGGCCAGCACACACATGGACTATGCAGTCACATTATCAAGTAGACGGAACCACAGTCAATCCATTAGACAATTACAGTAAAATACACGTTCGTGGCACTTATCGATGCTACAGATCACTTACACGTCGCTGGGAAAATCTTTAGCAGTGAAAGAGTGCCCTCTTGCGGCAGCTTTTAACCTAACATTTCAATATATTTCAACAAAACAACTATGCCTTTCCATCAATAACTAAATCAATACAACAAGGGAGTGAATGTGCCATAGATGGCCGTTACATTCATTCATTGTTAATGCTTTTATTTCTAAAAGAGTACAAAATTACTAGTGCAATAGTAATTAAATTCTAAAGATGTGCAAATCACAACAAATCTTTATCATACAAACTGGAAGCATGCTTTAGATACAGTAAACAACAATTTAAATATACTAAGTACAAAGTTGGATATTTGTTTCTTTAAAGTAACGTCAAACTGTAGAGAAATCCGTAATATTCACATAACTCAGGTTTAATACTTTCAGCCGCTTGGAAATTTAATCATTTTGAAATCAGACACGCATACACCAACATCAAAAAGGAGAAAGGGAGAGGACCAAGGGAAATTGCTGTCTTTGAAAAAATTGAAACAGAGAAATTACACAACCTGACAGTCTGAAGACTTCTTTTTAAAGCATATTTTATTGCATATGGTCAGTTTCATCCTCAACTTGTCACTTTTACTGTCACTTTGAAAAAAGTTAACATCAGACAGTTTTGCCACAACTAAGAAACATTTGAAATTTTCTGACAAAGAGATGAAGCATCTGATTTGAAATTGCAAAGCCTGTGACAGCTGACAGTGCAAGCTGTTGGGTCCAGAGAAAATTGTTTAGTTCTGACAGAGTATGCAAGAGAACATCAGTAGCACCAGGCTGAAACCCAGCAGCAGCAGCACGACCAGGTGTCGGGGCAGCTTGGAGGTCCAGGAGAGGCAGATGAGACGGGAGCTGGAGCGAGACTGTCGGGACTTCAGGTATTGCTCCACGGAGTCTGCCAGGCTGTAGGGCTTCGGACAGAAACCCAGGTCTCGACGGGCCTTCTCGATTTTGAAGGTGTGGCTCACTGATATGTTCCTGACCTGCAAGGGAGAATGAGGCGTTTATAAGGTTTTATCATTTCCAGTAGCCCCTTCTGTAGCTGCAGACGCCAGAAAGTCCAAGTTGGAGGTCATTCTGTCGGGCTAATGGTTCAAATTAACCTCAGTTAGGCAAACTTGGTTTTACACCTTGATAACCTGCGACTGACGGATGCCTCCAGTTACTGCCTCCTCTTACCACCTGGGGATAAAGTGTCTGCATACGAAGTAGACACACTGACAGAAGAGTTCAAACAGATACCAGTGAGACCAGAGGAGCGGTTTGCAGCTTTCCATCCTCCCACATGATTCATTTCTTCTTCTCTTACGACGCAAAACTGCTTCAATCAGGCCTCACCTTTTACAAAAACATCTTTAGAGCTCTTCTGTATGACTCAGCCGAGCTGTCATATATTCATACCTGTATGTTGGACACGCAAACAACCACAGACCTGCTGAGTCCTGCTCATCCTGTTAGACCTGACAATCAACCGTACTGTCTGTGTTCCTCTGGTAGCTCTTAATGCCTTCAGTTTTACCCTGCTTGACAAACCTGCATTAAAAAAAAAAAAGTCCTTCACTGCCACAGGCGTTACCTCGGGGCACATGATATACAAAAAAAGGATGCTGTTTGTGATGCTGCTTATGTGTTAGGGATAACTTTCTAACATCCAGCTGTGGACTGGACGTGGTGGAAGAAGTTAGATCCTTAAGTAAAAAAATGTATCAATGTGAAAATATTCCAGTACGAGCAAAAATTTGCATTGAAAATATGACTTGATTAAGAGTGTTAGCATTAAAAAAATGAATGTTTATCCTGATGCATCAATCTGTAAACAGCATTTTACTGCTGTAGTTGGACGAGGTGGAGCTAACTCATGCATATGCGTGTTGAGATAAAGACTGGCGTCTCAATAAAAACGTGGCGGGACCAGAGCCATTACTGCCTGTGCCACTCGTTATTCTTTATAACAAAGTAAATCTTTGAAAACATGTCATAAATATCTAGTTTTATTTTTTTTAAACAGGTTCAGTTATTTACAAAAGCAGCTGGGCACTGTCAATTTTAGCAAACATTAAGCAGAAGTAAACAGCTCGGAACTATTTTCAGCTGCGGATCAATACATATTTGGTGCCCTAGCGAGATTTTTATATTTATATTTATGGGATTGTATCACCTGGCAACATCTGCTAATATGATTGATTAATTGTGGTTTTTGGCCTGTGGGATTTATGGAATATATATTTCATCACTGAAGGTTGAGGCGCCACTCTGTAGGGTAAAACTGCGTCTTCCTCCACGTGTTTACAGACGTGGAAGAGGAGAAACGCAATATCTTAACCTGAGAGTTGGCAGGTTCATTTGAGCCCAGACGAGAGGTTGCCCCAACTCCGCTCACCATAGCAACAACAAGTGCGATGAGGTCACTTCCTTTAAACTTTGTCTTGAACTTCCTGTTCTGACCCACAGCAGTTTATGTTTTATTCACAGGACAATCATTGATCCCCCCCGGCCAGCAGCCGTCTGACAGAATGAGCTCCAGGCGCAGGCCCACGGTGCTCAGCTTTGGTTTCTGCCTCATCACACATTCATGAGGACCTTACAGGCCGTGACGGAGACTTCTCAAGACGTCATCGTGAAAGGCCTCCCCCAGCAGTGTCACTGCCAACTGCCCTCATGCCAGAAGGGGCCCGATAGAAAAATACCTGCTCCAATGAAATCTGTCTTCTCTGAGGTGGGAGAGACTTAAATAAGAATCCACACGTCAGAGAGCAGGTAACCTAAACTCCATGACGCATACTTTCAATTAGGCTGGTGCACATGCATACATATGTTCACTCCGACCTGCACAGTGCTGTAACTTTCAACAGTATGGAGTCACATCTTTTTGCCTTTTACTTGCCTTTTATTCTACGTCAGATGGCTTTAGGAGCTTTCAGGGCAGCTGAGTCACCAAATCTTTCCATTTTTGCTTTTTGACTCGTTCTTCCGAGCACCAAATACGGAGAGTTCAGCTGGTTCTGCTTGGTTCGCCAGAATTCATATCAACTCTCAAATTGAAAGTTTAAAGAGACAAAACAATACAATTACCTCACTTCTGGTAAAAAGAAGAGGCACTTCTATCACTGGTCTCAGAAGCATGTGCAAATATTCCACCAGGATGGCTTGAAACAGAAGAACATCACAGTGTTAGTATCAACTAACTAGATCTTAAAACAAATATGGCATACAGGATCACTAAAAGAGAGAAGTTACCTGCTGAATAGACGAGTGAAACCGGCAGATTTATTAATGGCCTGCTGCAGCCCAGCTTTTCAAACTGCCTCAGAGAAAGAAATACAAAACAAAAGGTAAAGCAAATTCAACAAAAGACTAAACTCTTGTCAATCAAACTACAAATAAAGCCGCCTAAATAAGTATTTTAGCCAACAAATCTTCTGCTTATGCTTCAGTTCTTAATTTCCCTACCCTGTGTGTGGCACTTTCAAATTCATTAACAATGAAAATCTTTAAAATAAAGGTCACAAATATGTTGTGATGTTTTATAAAACAGCTGGGCACTGTGTTCTTTAGCAAATGTTGCTTAAACAGGAGTCCATTTGTTGGGCACTATTTTCAGCTGTGGATTAATATACATTTGGCTTATGAGTATTTACAGCAGCGGGATGGTTCATTTCATGGGACACAAATTAAACCCCTGTGCCCATATTCATCAAAGTGAAGAAAAATGTCACCCAGGATAACACACTAGTGTGTTACATGTGTGTATTTTTTTTTGACAACAATGGAGGTCTGTGCCACAGAATAATGAGGCATGTGTGACATTAGCTTCACTGACAATACATGTTAGCAGGAGCAGCTATTAAAACTTGTTTTTTGGTGTTTTCGTAGGATTCATTGACAGAAAGACACACAAAGAACATGCACGTGCTTTGATAACGACCCACCAAAGGTGTCAACCACTCAAACAGATTGACTGAAACGCCATCATTAATGAAGTAGGCCTGTCCGCTCTGCAAAAAAAAAAAAACAGAAATGAACATTTAAAAAGGAAACCCTTGATAATATTTGAATTTAAGTTAAATCACAACGCAAGTCTTCATTGTGGGTTTGCGGCGTATGAATCGAGGATGTTGTCTGTTTGTGCTGAGATGGACGGCGTGACTCACAGCGACGCAGCTCCTCTTCAGTGTGAGAGCCTCTGCTGCCAGCATGTGGGCGAGCACCAGGTTATCTACGTGTACCCAGTTCATCCTGGCCCGGGGGTCGCCAAACCTGAAACTGAACAACCGACGCTCCACATTCACCTGAACAGAGACACGGAGGTGAAGGACAATAGGTAAACAGTTTGTGCGTGGAGTTGCGTGCCTGTAATAATTCATCTATGGCAGACAACATTTGTTAAAGTTAAGTTGTCTTTTGAAAAGAATTTTAATATCCATCATGTTGTCCTTTTTACAACATCCAGGGCTTGTTTCTTGTTAGCAAGCCATCCTCACATCCTAATTGAAAAGAAGACGGTGTTTGAACACACCACCAAAGAGGGGTTTTCACACCCAGAAACTAGAAAAGCCTGACTAAGACTACATTAAACATGATTATTCTCTGAATGAAAAACAACGCCAATTTGCAGAAAGAACTTGTATTATAGTTTTATTTCTTTAATATTCTGCTGTATTTTGGGTAGTAAAACAATATTTTGACACCCCAGAACTGTTTAGCCATAAAATTGAGGATGATTTGTGACTAAAGATTTGTACAGACGTATTTTTAACTGTGTCAGTTTTCCTGTATCAAAACGTATGGTATGTTTCGGAATGATAAATACACACAATTTGTCATTTTTGGATGAAACATATATATATATATTTTTTTTTGCAAACATTAACTCCAGACTAGTGGGTAAAGTCAAAGGCAACCATCACAATATCATAAATCAGTGTTCTTGGCCACCTGGCTGACCAAAAAAACAAAACAGAACATAACCAAACGCATGCAGCCCTTCACCAGATTGCACCGACTGCTGCGTTTGTAGAGGAAAGACTGGACTGAAAAAGGGGCTGTAACTGGATGCCGGGAGAGCTCCATCAATAATGTAAACTCTTCAGACAGGAGCACACTCTGCCAGGGAGGCTTGACATACCGCAAGATGGGCTTTTCCTTTTCCAGTGCCAACACAGAATAGCATTCATCATTATCAGAAGACGTATGTTTTGTTTGCATCAGTTCCTCACCATCACTCTATGAAGGTGTCTCCTCTCCTCTGGTCCATAGATGCCACATGGCCGCAAGACGCAGGTCCGCAGCAGGCCTCCACCTTCAGAAGACAACATCAAAGCCGCACTGAATTTCTGCAGTTTTTGGGGAAAGTCACATTACAAAACAACGACAAACTTCGGCAGTGGTCAGCATGCTGCTCTTTCTCCTCTTCCACTGTGCATCAGACACATCAATGTATCAGACCATGCTAACTATTATTAACATAACTCATCCCTTAGGAGCAGTGGTGGAAGAAGTGCGCAGATCTTTTACTCCAATCAAAGCAGCAATACTACAAATATGTAAAAAAATAGCCAATTACAAATCAAGGCCCTGCCTCCTCACACATACTTAAGTAAATGTACTGTCAGCTAAATATACTTGAAGCATTAAAGGTAAACGCTCCGTAGCAAAATGGCTTCTGCGAGCGGAGTTTTATGATACTATTAGAAACTTAACACTGATGCATCAGTGAGAGACGTTAATATGGACGTGAAGAAGAAGAACAACGCGTGTTCTTTGTTGATATAAGCGTCAGTCAGTGGAGTAAAAGAACAATAGTTCCCACTGGAGAGTAGGACTACAGCAGCAAACGAGTCCAGTGCTTGTACTTTTTTTTTTTTTTTACTTTCCACCACTGCTGAGGTGCCTTTGTGCCGCCATGTCTCGCCTGAGACAGCGTTAAAAAAAAAAAAAAAACGTCCTACTGCAGCACACAGGTGAACTTTAACCTGCAGTATGTGATGAGACGGAACCGCGCTTTAAGCTTAATTAAGTGTGTAAGGTGAAGGTCACTGACCGGGTGCAGGGTTACGCCGCAGGACAGCATGAGATGCATCACACCTTTTCACATAAACCGCACGGCGGAACATAAAACCCATGATAATGTATTAGAAGACTGCTAATATGTACATATATAGTATATGCATGAATACTGCATGTGTGTGTGTGTTTTTGAGACATCAAGTGACTGCTGCTCTGTAATGGTACCGTTCGGTCCAGCTCTAAATTTAAACTGGCAACACTGCGGTATTGTGTATTGTATTGCACACGGAGTCTCCATGGCAACCACTGCCTCGGTCTCTCTCTCTCTCTCAATCTTTCGAACCCATTTTTATGGTGAAACAAAAGCAGGGTTGCAATCTCCAACTGAATGCACCTGTTTCGTGTAATTCTGCGATTACGTTGTCATTACACACGTTAATCGTTTCACACCTTTCAGGGAGCATCCGTTGGCTGAGAGGACCATCTGCTCTGCAATCGCTTTAGTTCTGGAGTAGTGGTCGATGTGCTGGAACAGAAAGAAACATGGTGCTTTATAGTTTCATACGTCTCATTGTTGGCATACCCAGTCAAACTAGAATCAAACATCTATCTTTGGCATGACAGAAGTTTATTTTTTATTTTTTTTATCTCACATCAGTGGCGTGAACATTAAACTCTCTGCTGATGTAAGTTTGCTATTGAGAGTCTAATTTATTTATTTACCACATCAGGGGGCACATATGGCACCGAAGCCTCATCACCATCCCCAATTGGTTTCCCTGCAAACACCACGTTGATGGTGCTGGTGTACACCAGCCTGGGGATGCTCCTCTCCTTACACACTGACAGAGAGCAGATCACACAAGAATATATGAATGCTGGTATAGTAAGAATACCAGGGTGGTTCGTGCTGGTGTGCAGATTGAAAAAAAAACTTTTCCTGACTTCACAATATGAAATCAAACTTGTAAACATGTAAAAAAAAAAAAAAAAATCTTTAACAAAATTAGATATACAAATCTGAATTAAAAACCAAACTAGTGACATATCATTTTTCGCATCACAATACCAAGTGCCCTCTCAGCAACAGTGTTGGGGAGTGACGAGTTACATGTAAATTACGTAATTAAATTACAAAAATAAATGCAATTTTAATCTGTTACTCTGAAAAAACATAATTGAATTACAGTGACTATTTAAGATGTTGGAGACTACAAAGGCGTTAATATATTAAAATATTGTTTTTGGTAAAAGGCTTGTATGTAGAGTATAATATTAATTTGGTTGCTTTGCATCTTTTCGCTGACCTCTGTCTATGTCTGGACAAGCGCCATTCATTTGGCAGTAGGAGCTCAAATTTAGATTCTTGTTCTTGTTAGTTCTCTTGTTTGAATTTATGTGTATGTGTATTGCTGTAGCCAGCGGGAACGGTGACTGACAAAGAGATATTTAAAAAAGAATCATGCAGGAAACAGTGAGAAAACATGGTGAGCGGTAGCCAGCCCTGTTGATACTTCTATCATCACTCAGTTGACCTGAATGTAGACTTGGTTTGAGGTTCTGGAAACATTTTTCCTTCACTGCAATCAATTTTGTTTAGGTGGTAGAGCTCTAAAAATCAAAATATTTCAATCTTAATTCAGGTTATAAAGGTATTTGAATAAAGTTTTGACAGTAATCCGTGCTAAGTACTGTGGTGAGGTTTCACAAGGTTGCAGGCCGCCCAGGTTACGTTTAGTTTTTAGAACTTTTCAGCATATTGTCCTGTTTAAAAAATGTTTTAAGTAACTAAAAAGTTTACAAAATGTAATACGTTACTTTACTTGGATAAAGTCATTGAAATAGTTATGAATACTTAATAGGCTAACTGTACTCTATTACACTTCAACCTTCTCAGCACTGCTAACCAATAGGTATTTTCTGTGTTTAATTTATCACAGTGTATGTGAAAAGCTTGGATGAATCGTTGCACATGTTCTTACCGTTTATGACATTATTGGTCCCTCCAACGTTGACTGACTCCACCTGCTCTTTCCTCAGCTGGAAGCCAGTCAACAAGGAAAAAATGTCACCTCTTAACTACACCCTTTCTCACAGGCCCTTATTTTCACCGCTGTGCACTAATGAGCTAAACATACATCTCACTGAGGGCCAAATGAGGATAACAGGGGAAAACAAAATCCTGTCATGTTGGTTAACAGTTTATATCATGACTACTTGCTCTCCCTCTCACACAAACAAAAAACAGCAGGCAACCAAACAAAGGACTGAGTGTAGTGAGGTGTGTTTTTTGCTTCATTGATGGAGCGCAAAAGGGATTCAGCAGGGAGGTTTATCCCTGGATCACGGTATTTGTTTTAGACAACGAAGCAGAATGATTCCCGTGTCAAAGATCAGCCTTAAAGGGGAACTCCACCTATTTACATAGGCTATGTACCTCTGGTACATCTTGTCCTGCAGATTAGCTAATTATTTCTAAGATAAACTAAGTTTGGAAAGCATGGTATGGTAAGTTATGCTGCCGGGGGACTGTCCTCCCATAAAAACTACCCCGTAAGTCGTTTGCGTATTTCCTGCAATGCAAATTCAGGTTGGGACAAACAACCGGCTGTTGGAGGGCTGGCTGCAAGGATGATTTATCAAAAATTTTGAAGCTTGTCTCTCGGGTGTCTCTCAATATTTTACACTGTAAACTTAACATGGAAAACAACGCCGTTCCATCACAAGGTTTGACTGAACGCAATTTTTTGTTCTGACTTTTGTTTGAATGTTTAAGTGTTGAAAAAGACAGTAAGTAAAGTCACCTGTTCTGGTCCGGACATGCCATAAGACGCTGTGTGGAATATGCAGTCGACCCCTTCGCACACTTTATAGAGGGAAGAGTAGTCACGAATGTCACTCTGTAACAGAAGGAAGGAGAACCACCGTCAGTTCATCAATCTGAGGACATTTATCTTGATTTTGACAGCTACATATGTAGAATAAGACTCATCCACCAGAGGAGACAGATGGAGACGAGCAGTGTTGTTCTACAGTATTTCACTTTTTACCATTTAAAGAGTGTTTTATCAACACGTGGCATGTGTGATTCAATGACAAAACTCATGATAGGGCTTATAATTAAGATAAGTGTGCCAAGAGACCTGCAGGTGAAACCTGAGTCATGTCTCCACCCTCTCTGACCCGGTCAGCAGCTGGCGCTCTGAGACAGATCACTCACCTGTGTCTGTTTCCAGCCAGCATGCATGCTAACCGGAGAGATACACTGACGCAAGGAAATACTAGAGCTGATCTTCAGGTATGCGCAGAGCCGTGTAAGTTATGAGTGAAACATAAACTATTTAATTGCTGCGCGCTTCATGGCACTGCTTTTCACTTTAAGAGAAGTAATGTTTTATCACTCTGAATATGTCAGTATCGGTCTGCAAGTGAGGTTTTTTTTTGTTTGTTTGCACAGGAAAATATGTAACAAAACAAATTAAAAATGTAATTAATATTGGGTGGGGAAAAGGCCAAAATAGCTTACTGAGACCAAAACAAGATTCTAAATCAGAGATTTAGGTCTTATTTCCCTGTGTAAGGAAAACGTAATTGGACTATTAATCTATATGAAGTATAGGGTTCGCTTCATCTTATAATGTATAGAACTGGGGGAAATTAAATGAAGATTTGTTTTTTAATAAACCTATGTGAAGGGAGGATGTATTGCACCTATAACATTTTATGGTTCTGGAGAGAGAAAGATCCAAAAAAGAGACAAAAGTGTGGTTTGGCAGTTTTGTTCATCAATCAAATCACAAGGCAGGTGTTAGACCTTTACTCAAGATGGATCTTTGTCACCATGAAGTGAGGCGTCTAACTCGTGAACATTTTTTAAACTCTTCCATTGTTATTGTAGCCGACAAAATGCAAGATGAAGTCAAACAATAACTCCACTTCTGTAGCTGAATAATCACCGCCAACAATCACTGGATGTACTGTACAACTCCAAGAGAGAATTGTCTGGTATTACAATTTCTCATTCATATCAAAGTTATGGGAAAAATTTGAGGCTAACAAAAATGGATGAATATAAAAACAAGGATAAAATTTGTCAGTTCTCCTCTCCACTGTCACCTGATAGAAGGTTGCTCCATCAGGAATATCACATGGAGGCTTGTTCATGTCCAGAAGGATCACCGACAACCCCTTAATGGCCAGTTCTCTCCCCAGCCTGAAGCCAAAGTATCCCCCTCCTCCTGTCACCACCACCTTCCCCGTAGAGACGCCCCGGGCCAGAGACGCCTCCTCTCCCAGTTGGGTGGCCACACACTCCGGGCTGCTGCAGGTAGCCACTGTGGCTCCGTTTGCCCTGCGCCGTACGGCCGGGCTGGAGGCGACCGCTGGAGCTGGATGGTTGACCCACGGCTGGTGGGTGAGGTGGGGGAGGTTGTGCATGTGGTGTCCACTGGCCTGTAGGCGACAAAGGGGGACACTGTGGCAGGGAAGCTGCTTCACCTGGCACAGAGAGCCTCCACTCTCACTCATGTTGGGACCACACAGCTCCATATATCCTGAAAGATTGTAGGAGGAGAAATATTGGTTAGTCATTGTTGACGTTATGCTGAAGTCGCTGACTTAAAAAACAATCCAAACCCCACCCCTGAGCTACTTTGGGACAGAACAAGTGCTGGTGTAGTTTGACTCAAGTGCTGGGTTTTATCCTTGAACCCAAGATCTTCAATGTTTATTTAATTTGACAAAAATCAAGTGAGTGTAATTAACTCTATAGCTGGGTTAGATATTACCCATACAGTGACTTATTTCCTGTCTCATTGCCACTACTTTAATAACAATAATAGTACATGTATTTATTATTGTTATGGACTTTATAATGATTTCCCATTTACTCACACTATACAAAAAGAGCCACCAAATGTTGACTCAGCATGTTTGTTTTGTCTTGCATTCAACTGCTGTTTCTTACTTTCTCGCTTTCTAAAAATAGGAGCACAAATGCCTTCTTGTCAAACTGTAAGACAAATAAGATCACTTTAGGATATAAAAGCATATTTTCAAAATAAAATGTCAATGTGGCGTGACAGCAGAATTAAGATTCAACTACTGAATAATAATAATTTTAAAAAGCCTGATAGCCAATATAACATGCATTTTAAAGTCATAAAGTCTAAATTTGCATACATCATTCGTCTATATTTTACATCACCCACATGAAAAATGATCACTCTATTTTAAGGTCATGTACACTCAAATATGTTTCAAGGATTAACAAAGTGTCACAGATTGTCCTCAGTAATAAACTTTATGACCCAGAGGCCACATGTCAAATTATGCAAAACCTGTTGGGTTTTTTTAAATTCCAAAACGAATGTGCTTATTAGAAATGTAGCACTCAAACGGATGCAAACACAGATCCGATCATGCCCACACCAGACACTTTACAGATACTGAATAGTCCCACTCATTTATTAACTTACCTATTGCTGCTTTCGTCCTCTTACATCCATACCTGTGCCGGGTTGGCTCATGAAATAATGCAGTCTTCACTTTAGTCCCTCCCGACGCATTACCTCTCTCACCTGTCAGTCACCTGCACCGTTCCCTGGAGATATCTTACCGTAATGTCTGGATTCAGCGTGCAGGATCACCATCAGCTGGACAAGCAGCAACAGAATCAGCATGAAGGTATCTTATGGGAGCTTCAGGTGGTTTATAATTTCTTCGGGGGCCAGAAGCACGTTATCATTTGTTCAGAGAATCTGTTCACAGACTCAGACGATGTATCCAAGTTTGGCGGTGTAGTTACACATAACACTTCAGTTTAGCCATAATTAACTCCAAATAACTTTTAAAAAGTAGTTGAAGGTTAAATATTTAGAGTGATTCATGTTTGTCTTATCTTTTTCTTACAAATTATACATGTAAAGCCACACTAAATCTACATTATTTTAAGACGCTAAGGTTTATAAGTGTAAAAAGTTTTATTAAAGAAAACAGTTTGGAGATTTGTAAAATAAATCCCTCCATTTGGTGCTTTTCTATTCTGTAATAATAGTTACAGCCTACATGTTAATACTCCATGAGCACATCGGTTTGTACTAATTAATGAAGTTTGGCTATTTAAGAAATTACTTCTTCTTTTTTTTTTTTTTATCCATTACGTTTTTATCGGTTCAAGTGGGTTTTAGTCCAAAGCCTCTTCAATTGTTTTCTAAAAGGTCTGAGGTCAAATGGTTTGGCGAGCTAAACCATATTTTTCACAACCTGAAAAGCCAAAAGCTGTTTTTATTAATATCTTATACCTGAGTTGACATTATAGATGTAGGGTTTGATAATTCAATTTAACCATTATTATTCATATTCTTTCACATTAACTACTGCTGTATGTAACTCTTCCCTTTGCCACAAACTGGGCCTGCATGTTTGATGAAAGGTCTCAGAAATCAAGAATGATCCATAAGGGATGTTATCAAATCAACGTTAGTTACATTACTTATATTTGTTGTGAAGAACGCTATACATGAACAAAGATATTTAGGCCTACTTCTTTTCTGCCAAAAAGTCATTTACAGTCAAATGTAGAGTAATTCTCACTTAATCTCTTAGTATATGAACAAATGTTGTGTTTAAAACATTTAGAATAAGAGAAATCCAAACAGACTTACTGGGGATTTGTTGGGATTGGGCTGCCTGTAAACACAATATGAGAGTTTTTAAAGCTTTATAATGGGAGAGTCATTAGAAAGTAGCGCCATTGACGGTAAGCTGAACTCCATATTAAATTGTAAGACAGAGTGAAAAAGATAGTGAGGATTTTTAAATGAAGCTTTGATTGCATATCTGTTAAAAAAAAAAAAAATTAAAATAATAATATATATATATATATATATATATATTATAACAGAATTTCTATTGAAGAAAAAAGTGAGGTCATTGAAACTCAACAAAGGCAACAAATGAAGATGCATCTCGGACATGACAACAGGCCAGGTAAACAGCAACAGCAGCAGTCCCTTCCTGAGCACGGGTTTTTTGGAGGACAGAAATAGAGGCTTCATGTTTTATTTAGCAGCCAGCAGACAGACTGCCAAACCTGAGCTGACAGCTGAATGCGCTGCACGTAATTAAAGAGGGGAGAAAGAAAAAAAAAAGTCTCAAGCAGCTGCCAAATGACAGGAGCTAAACTGCAGGAAAAAAAAGGGGGGAAAAAAATGTAATTGTAGTGCACTTTTTTGATATACTATCTTTTTATAATGGAAAGTACATAATGTGTTGATTTAATTCAGACCTAAAATTGCATTTATCCAAACAGCTGCTCTGGCACTGATGTTGTATCATTTTGTATGTGTCTATCTTTTTGGAAGCATTTTGTATTTTCAGGAGACACATATTCCACCCTGTGAAAAGGCATCACATTTACTGTAGCAAATTTACTTTCTTAAAGGGAAATTTATTACATTTCTGAACTCATAGAGCAAATAAAAGAAGACAGTTTTGGCAGGTTGAATGATGCCATGTCTTTTGTTTAATTATAGCAAACTCCCACAAACTGTTCCACAATATTACGTAACTCATCAAAAAATCAGACTCCGGCAAAGATTAAGGCAAATGTTGCTGTGTCATCAGCAAACTTGATGTTATAGTGATGCTTATTTGCAAAGTGCTACATGCTGGAGACACAATGCAGCCAGTGTTTGTGAATTCTGAGTCAAAACCTGGCGTCTGTGTTACCCACAATGCAATTCAACCACCAACAGTTCAGTTGAGGATTCAGGTGTAGTAGAGGTCGAGCCTGCGGAGCTACAATCAGAGGCGAGGAGACAGCAACAGTGTTGCTTGTGGTAGCAGCATTTGATTGTGTTTTTGGTTCATTATACTATACTATACTGTGGCCTGCCATTTGCTTGTATGTAAACAAATCACATAATGCTTGCTGAAGCACCAAATAACAGAAACAAATGTAACCACTGCTATAAAGTGAACTATAAAACACTAATTAGATCACGCCTATTGCTGTCTTTTCTCTGCCGCTCATTTGTTATTTCAGCGCTCGGTATGATAAAAGGGTTGAGTTACTCATTTAATGCTGGCGAGCACACCCATGAATCACAGTCAGCAGGGAGCCGTTACCTTGCCTGACCTGTTGCAGCAGTGAGGGGAAGGAGTGCTGAGGTAAAGGCAGACCTCTCTTTTCTGCAACCGTGCCAAGCCCTCCTCTGAGGTGACCTTCAAAGCAAGGAATGGAGATAGGATGTGAAGTGCCCTGGGCAAAGCTGGCAACTCCCTGAAGTCCCAGTGCAGTGTGGGACCTGAGCTACGAAGAGACAGGAAAAAAATAGGAAACATGCAAGTGACAATGTAAAACATTGAATCAGACAGTTTGACGCCCTCAGTAATTCAACAGTAAAATAATTTGAGTGAGAAAAGTGAGTGTTTTGCTTCTACTAAATTCACTTGGATGTTTGACCTTCATTGTGCAGAATGCTAATGTGCATGACACTGCAATTCAGTTTTCAAATTCGTCTGCTGAAAACGTAAAGTTTCTCTGTGCTCTGGGAGCCATGACGTCAAAATAAAATGTAGATAAGTGTGGAAACTTGGAAATGCAATATTACTGAGAGTGGATTTGTCACTGAAGTAAGTGTCCAGCAGTAAAATTAAAACCATAAACCTCTGAAAATGGATTTTTCAGTACAAGGAAGTGGAGAATTTTGTGGAGAAACCCTATCAGACACAACGCATTACTCAAAGCAGGGTACTCGTATCTAAAAGCATGTCTGGGGAGAATCAGTTTGGTTTTGAGGATGCAACTGCAATATTTCTTACTTTTCATTACCTCCTTGTAAGCATATTTCACCAGAATCTCTCCTGTGGGTGCTTGTACACTATTGTAAAGAAGATTAAAAGAAAAAAAGTTAATCTCCAATAATTGTGAAGCACCTGCTGAAGGAAAAGAAAGAGCATCTCTGATGAAAAGAACACTCATAACTTATTATATGACTTGGAATCTGCTGATTGGCAAGCTGGAAAGAAAACCTCTATGATCCCACAGCAAACATTGTGTTCAATTGAAGGTTCTTTCAAACAGCAGGGGGCGCCATACAACAGTATTTAAATACACTATGACCCCCCCCCCCCCCATTAAATCTACTTTCATCTTACATTATTGTTCTGAAGATTAACGTTGACAAACCCTGGTGAAACTTCAGTGCGGATTCATAGCAGATGAGTTGAAAATAGTTGAAGTGGTGAATTTAGAGGTAGTGTGAAGTAGGTCTCTGACAGCTGAGAGCAGATATGGTGAGGGAGACACTGCTACAAAGACCTGTCAAAAGCAGACCCCCCCAAAAAAAATACAAAAAAACACTCTGCATGCAGCAAACCTACATGCCCGGTGGATGACAGGACCGCAGTGCCGTGATGGAAGGTTTGCAGAAGTAAAGGAGTCATCCCTTTCCCCTCCTCGTCATGCTGAAATCCAACCTGTCAGAGCGAGAGTGGAAAAAAAGAGTGCACCGTAGTGTACATTGCAACATCTTATGAATGACAACTAAAATACTAAAGAGATAACAAGGATTTTAAAGGCAAAATGAACACGTACTTTCAAAGAAATACACAAAATGTGACAAATCGTTTCACGCACAATGCCATGCTGTCACAGGAAAGGATGCACACCATAGTAAGTATGTCATCAACGAATATTACACTTGAGTGTGTTGAAACCCATCAAGTTACAAAATAAAGCAATTACCCAACATTCATTTCCTCAGGGAAAGTTATTGCAAAAAAATAAAAAATAAATTTAAAAAAATGATGTTGGCAGGTACATTTTTTTGTTGAAGTGAGTAATGGGAGTGGATTAGTCATTTCTTTTCAAGCTCATTTTAGGAAGCGAGAACTGTGAGGTCACACTTAAGAGAAAAAGCTTGAAAAACTCATGCAGGATTGAGAGGATTTTGAGCAAAATCAATTACGTTGACTTGCATAACCTCCCCAAATCACTTTTGTAATAAAGTGGTACACTGGGAGAAAGGAAGCTGCATTTTTGGAGGAGATGAGCAAGCGAGTGGAGCAAAGCAGTGGATTAATTTGATGTATTAATGCATTCGACACAATTTTAACTGTTCGATGGACACCTGAATGTATTAGAATGTAAGCAGCTGTGAGTGTTGACGATGAAACAATGACGCCAGTATCTGAACCAAAGGAATACAAAAGAGATACCAAGAGTAGGGAAGTTGAACTAAGACGCAGAACTTTGAGCTAAATGCTAACATTAGCATTCCAGCATGCTCACAACGACAATGTTTACTATGTGTACATCTCAGTTCAGCGTGTTACCACGCTAACATTTGCAAATCTGCACTAAAAACAGAGCACAGCTGCAGCTGATGGGGATTTGTTTTGCAGGTATACTTGTCGTGCTATAAGTTGTTGACCTGATGATGGGATTTATCCTCAGGAAACAGATCATGTCTGTACCAAAGTTCATGGCTATCCAACCAATAGTTGCTGGCATGTCTCGGTCTGGATCAAAGCGGTGGACCCACATAGACCCATGCTGCGAGCGTGGCTAAAAGAGGAAAACAGTTTGTTAAAATAAGCATTTCAGTGCAGCAGTGGGTGTCTTATCTACATTTTTTTTTCTGCGCATCAACTGTGTCCACCTACTCTCAAAAAAAAACATGCACACAGACGCACCACACACACACATATGGCTCCTCCGGTGACAGAAAAGATGGAAAATAGGAACGACACAGCAGTCAAAAGTGAGGATACAATTAATCTAATTCACGGATAGAACCCTTTCGAAAACAAATAAAATGCTTTGGTGGTCTGTTTCTTTATATGACCTGCAAATTTAATAAATGAAATGAAAAAGTGCAGAGTAAGGACTGTCAGCACTGCAGAAATAAGACAGGAGCAGAGAAATGACAGACGGGAAGAAGGAAGTGTTCCTCAGTGACCTTCACTCAACCTTAAACAGAGAAGGAAATTACAATCAGGCACCTGCCAAACTCTTGACAATGGGGCTAGAGATCACAATACATCCTCTGAAAGATGAAAGCGTACTTAATTTACTTTTGTCATGACTCAGACAATGGACCCAAATGCACGATTCTGGATCAGTCAAATAAAAGTCAACTTGAATTTTACAAGGCAGGCAGACAAAGTGATCGAGCAACAAACAAGTTTCGGGCTGGCATTGGTCAAAAAACAGGCAAATTAAACTGAAGGACGAAGCCTGGAAAGCACTGGCAAAAGCACAAAGACAGTCTGGCATCGTGTACATGGTGGACTGGTGGTAAATATTCTTTGAAACTAATGAGCACAGTGGAAACAGGTGAGTAGAAGATGGGGCAGCAGGGGAGGACTGGCTGGTCTGAACAGACATGAGAGCGTTCGGGAAAAACATGTGAAGAAGGTAGAATGAATGAAGTATAGCAAAATCATGACAACTTTATATTTTTTCAGAAAACACAGACTTGAGTTCGATATCAGTTGTGCTTCTGTGATAAATTGCATTGTAAATTGTCCATCCTGAGTCAGACAATGTTACGGGAGTCCAGTACCTACCTACCTACCTACCTACTAAATAGGTGGAGAATGTAGTTCGATATCCTATATAAAACAAAGTACATTAAAATGTCTGCAAAAACTATCAAAGGTAATATGAAAGTGTTGCTGATCCCACTGAGAATCAACAATCTGTACTGTGTTTTTACACTGACTTGTGTTTGATTTCAAATTTAAGAAGTGATTCCCGTTCATCCATCCATCCATACTTGCTTTATCCCATCCAGTGTCATGGGGATGAGCTATCCCAGCAAACTTTGGGCAAAGGCTGGGTACACCTTAGCCAGGTCGCTAGTCCATCACAGAAAGACAGACAATCTCTCATCCTCACATTTACACATACGGTCACCAATTAACCGAACACATGTCTTTGCACTGTAGGAGGAAGTCGGGCCACTCAGAGAGAACCCACTCAGGAACAGGGAGAACAGGAGATAGTCCCAGAAGAGATTCCCGCCTATTTAAATTATATGACTATTATTTTGGAAGGTTGCCTGTGTTAACCATAACAGAGAAAAACAGGAATGTACGAGAAGAGGAACAACCTGCTTGAGCTGAAATAGGAACATACTGCAGTTATGCGGTCTATTTTTTATCGTTGACCACTGACCCCGCAAGACACCCCACAAAGCGTAACACCCCTGATACACTACCTTGAACTCGGTCCCACATTTCCAACGAATCAATGGCACCAGCACAACACTTGTGGCTCACACAATTACAGTATAAAAGTATATCAGAATGGAAAAGTGTCTGTCATCAGTTGATTTTCCTTTTTTTAACTTTTTGGCACTGCAGATATAAATGTCACAAATATCAGTATAATTATATTAGCTGATGGATTATGGAGCCCATCAGCTGATATGGCTGGTCAATGAAGCTTGCTTCCTGTCTCGGCCAGAGAGATAAAGGAGAAATAAATTGAGTAAAGTGACAGACACGCCTTAGAGGACAAACTGGAGGCTTGGGACAACGATGATGGCAGTGCTGCTGCTTCAAGGGCAGATAAAATAAGAGGGGAGGGACAAATATCTCCTGCCGGTATAGCACAGAACGTTTTGCCAGGAACAGCTTCAGTTCAGACGAAAGGAGAACAAGACTTGCTGCTTATAGCTCGAGAACAGAGAATAAACAGTAGAACATTTATTAGGGTAGCCAAAATCATAATTTATTTTCCAAAAATCAACAAGGTTTATGAGTCCGGCCTCTTTCTGCTATTCTGAGTAAATATTTTGTAAAAACCCAACAAAAAGGCTGAAAAGTAGCACAACCTACTGTATATCATAGCAGATTTTACTCTCAGCCTGTTCTTGTTGAGGTCGGAGGCTCCCAGGCAATCAATATCTGGCATGTTACCTTTCAATCCATCGCTCCAGAGTCCAATCAGCCAAGCAGCTGTCCTGATGCATCTGATGGCTCCAAGCAAAAGACGGGGAGAGGACGCAGATTCCTAAATAAACTCGGCATTTATCTGCTGCTGACACAGGAAGTATGAAAATAAGCAAAGAATGAAAAAAATGAAAAAACAAACACATATGCACAAGCTTTGTAACTGCAAGAAAGACATTGGTAGAGGACAAACAGGATTACAGACATCTCAGACTATCGCACGGACTGCACCGTCCTCCAGTTGTCCCTGACAGAGACCATGAGCCGGGCTCAGCTCTCATCTCTCTCCGGAGCACCCTGGCATCTGTACTGTTATCTACCACACACATAGACAAGAAAACACAGCAGCAGCAGCTCATAGATCTCATGTGTTTGAGTTTTCTGTGGTCTGAAGTGAAATTAAAAAGACGCAACAGTGTTTTCACTCGGCTCTGTTCAAACCAGGGTCACATTAATCATTCATATCCACTGCTTAAAAAAAAACTGCATTTTCTTTGTGTATTCAGCACTTATTGTTTCTGACATAGAGGTCTATTCATGATAGCTGCTGCTGCAGTCCCAGCATGCACCAGTCTGCAGTCTGACTGTGTGGTGCTGCTGGAGGAAAAAAAAAAAAAAGGAGAGAATAATTAGACGAAAAGTCAGTCAGGGAGTTGAAGAGTAAAAATAGAAAAGGAGAGTGAGGGAGGACAAGATGTTCCTCAAATATCTCAACAATTATTGGATGGACTTGAACATTCATGCTCTCCAGGGGATGAGCACTGATCTCCTGAATCTTTCTAAAGCAGAGTTTTGGCCTCTGGTTAAATGGCTCCATCTTTTTGAGTTGTCTGATACTTTAGAGTTTACGAGCAAATTACAGCAAAACAAAACCATCATCCCTAACAAGACGATGAACATATGTACACAAAACAGCAGCATTATCGGCAGTTTGGCATTACTGTCATCATGGCGTCAGCGTTTAGCTTAATGTTATGTGACATATATCTGACGGTAGACTCTGATCAAGTTAATATGTGTTTCCCACCTTATGTCGCTAGCCCTGTGGGTTAAAAAGCCTTATCAATTTTTAGAACAAAAAAAAGGGCGCAAACATGTTTGTTCATTTTCAGTCCTATTATTCCAGTATTTGACTTTGCAATACTGTGTGATTTAATTTGCTTTAACCATTTTCTTTGAGGTGGTTGAGGTGTTTTATTTTGCTGTTCGAGTTGAACTTCAGGTTGTCAGAGGATGTGGCAATGTATCCCCATTTCTGTGAGCTTTTGGGGTTTTTCATGATGTTGGGAGGATGACAGCAGACCAGGCTGAGGCCTCAATTCAGGACCAAAATAGGTTACCCCCTGGAAAGTGCCCTACATTTAACCCTGTCACTTTGGCATCTGACGGGGCAAACAGAGGAAAAGTTGGGCTGCTCCCCACGTTATTTCTGTCTGATTAGACAGTGCAGAAAACATGAAACATTCTTAATTTGAAAAACGGTTTGAACTGATCGATTATGGCTCACATTTTGCATTTTCAGTACACATGCGACTTCCTTTTGACTCAGTCTATTCTCATTTCTTTAGTAGCGTTGTTGATTGACTTCAGATAAAGTCACGAGCTTCTCTTCTTCACAGCAGGATACAGAAGCCTGCATTAACATATGAGTATGCATTTTCCAGTGAACAAATACACACGCACAATCCTCTCTGTCGTGCATGCGTATTGCCGTCTTTGCACAGGCACAGACTGTTCTCAAATGTACCCACACGTTCTCCAATGACTCATCTAAAATAACACAAGAGGTATATCAAAATAGACATTAATACCCTTGTGAAAATAAACTGTGGAGCCCAGCAGAAATAAACACTGGTCAGCAGGCTCGGTCTGTGAGCCATGAGACTGCAGTGGCTGCAGCTTCTACTGTTACAACAACATACCAAACGTATCAGCGTCCACGGGGGAAAACTGGGCCTGACGTGACGGAGCACCTCTTCAGGGTACCACAAGGATGTCTGATGAATAATGGACGCTTTCACTGGGACAGAACACTTGAAGGGATATGTGTCAGTGGTAATATCTGGGGCTGATGACTGACACCAGGACTTTGGTGAAGACTGCACTCATCTGGGGTAAAGGTAAAGTGCCGCATGGATAAAAAAAAAAAAAAAAAAAATAAAAAGGAGGGCATATAGGTGGAGGATTTGTGTTTAGTCTACTGGGGTTATCTTCCACTATGCAGACAGAATATTTAGAGAGCACACTGACAGATATAAAATAGTAGTTCTGACTAACAGGTGTGTATTTGTTCAGTGAGTCAGCAGTGTCACGTTATAACTTTCTTCTTTTTCATTTGACTATTTAAATCCTCAACCAGGTGGGCTTTAAAATCGAAATAATACAATTAGCCTTTCACGGCATAATCTGCCCAATCATTAATATTGATTTACAATCGATAGGATTTTTGAAGCAGTTTTCTAAATTGTGTTTTCTTCATAAATTTTAATTGGGCCGACAACATCTTTTTACATAGAAATTGCATTAAGCATTAAAGCAATTTTTTTTTTTTTTTTTTACTGAGATCGTTTGATTAGTTTTTACCAATCATTTCAAAATCTCTGTCCCTCAGACAGTTTGCATTAGGTAGCTAAGTTTACCTAAGTACTTTATTTAGGTACAGTGTTATAATACATGTATGTCAAACTTTAGTTTCTAGTTACTTTCAATTTTCAGATTAACAACAGAAAATATAATGAACAAATGTGTTATGATGTAATACCACAGATTAAGATAAAATTACTCATCCCTGTGGGGCAATCTACAATACCTAATACTATATAAAGTAGAAAAAAGTAGCCCCATTTTTACTTGGTGCAACATAAAAAACATGAATGTACCATTTGTCATAATCAAATAACAAAAAATACATAATTATTGTGAAATGAACCATTCTCTTTTACTTTTATTTTTGATACTGTCGTACATTTTGATCCTAATACTCCAGAACTGCTATCATATGTAATGTTTGTCTGGGTCTTTTTACAATCTCTAAAAATATATGACATCATGAGCTGTTGTTTGTGATTCATTTTCCTTCTTGTGTGTTTTTCTGGCACAAACCCAGAAAACGACATAACAGCTTGGCACAGTCGGTATGATAATGATGGGGGGAGGGGTATTTCATTATTTCACTATTTGCTCTGCTGAAAAATCAGCCAGTAATTTGTAGTCAGTGAAGTTTGCGGACATGCTGACCTTTTACCTTTGACATTCAACTTTTAATAGTGTTTGTGATCAGATAATTACCTTCCACAAAAATGTTTTAACATAACATTTCGTCTTCACATGTCAATTCTTATTCTTTATCGATATCTAAACACTCTATAATGCTTTAAAAACATGATCCTGTAGCAAACGCACCAGTCACAGGTGCTCTCTGCAAGAACTGTGCTGGCTGTGTTCGCTCCATATTACAACAGACAACAGGAACTGCTGCTGAGGTCTAACTCTGGAGCTGCAGAGCAAGGTTGGGCATTTTTTTTAATTAAAATTAAAGTAGCAAAAATAGATGAAGGCATTGGACACTGACATATTTGATCACCTTGTAAAGTTGTTGTAGAGAACACGTGCTTATTCATATATCCACCAGACATGGAGCGACATTAGCATTTATCTGAGGTCTCATATTAACTTCCCTTTTAGCGCCAATCTTTGTGAAAATGATCTGTCGCTTCAGTTGGTAAATTCTCCAACACCTTGTTATTGGTCATAAAACCAAAACAAAGAGGTAAAAGAGGCTTAAAAAGCTCCAGAAATCCATTGTGGAGTCAGATGATAATTAGTGGCTGCATTACTACAAGCAATCTCTCCTACGTTACACACAATTATCTGATCCACCGTAAATGTTAAAATACGGATTGCAGGATGAAAACGAGGTGTAACACGAGTCAATACGCGATGGCTGATCACACATTGCTGGTTGCTAATATTACAACGGAGGAGATAGATTTCTTGTAATATTGTGATCCTTCTTGATGCTGCCCTTCCCTGTCTTGTATCTGTCTACCTCGCCTCGGCAGCAGGTCGACTGCATGATGGATGCTGACGAGCAGCAGACGGACATCCGTCTGGGAAGAAACATTACCGCATCCTCTGCTGGGCCTCTATCGCCCACTTAAATGGTCAATCAATACTGAAGGCAGCTAAATTTAGCGCTAGCGCGGCACCCCTGAGGCCTGAGATAAGCGTGTGTCACTTTGAAAACTGCGCTTTCACTGCTTATGTTGTTTTGTTGTTTTTTTTTCCACTGCTGACATCTAGAGGTATAGTTATAGGAAATGCACAGATGTTACTATTAACATCTGCGAAGCAGCCAAATGGCAGTCAGAAATCATTAGTTTAATCAGCTACACCTGTGCCGTTCACCCATTAAGTAAAAACGTCATTCTATATCCTGAGTTAACGACGTCGGTCGTTTACAGGATGCCTTGAAGATGCCTGTTTTCAATAAGGTCTTCACACCTCATTACATTTTACAAACAGTTCGGTTCTTTTATGGATTATTTTGTGACATCACAGCGAGGTTCCAAGCCAACCGTGTGACACCGAAACCTCCGGTTCACACAGACGGAGAAGAGACTTCGCAGGGGGTGCGGGAGACATCTTTTACGTTGCATATTCATCAACTTTGAATCATTTCACAAGGGAAGATAAGATGTCACATTTAAGATGTTCAAACCAGTTAATTATGTGCCTGTGCAAAAATAAATAAATAAATAACATTAACCACAAACCGTTAGTCCTGTCAGAATATTGCAAAGTAACAATTTGTGTTGAATTCATCAAGAGTTTTTTTTTATTTTTTTGTATTGGTATCTTTTTCAAAGGAACGCTAGACAGACAGATAGACAGGTCAATCTTCTCCTCGGGTGGAGCGCGCAGAGCTGGAGCAGCCTCTGATGAACAGACGGCAGCCGTATTTTCATCTGTGGCGTGCTGACACAATAATCTACCTTAGCACCTGAAGACATGTGACGCTGTAATCAATGAACACGTGAACAGACATGGAAGGAGCACGGTGCGCACATTCGCAAATAGCGGGTGTAAAACATGACGAGTATGTGCTGCTGTAGCAACATATCCGCTGAGAAGTTTCTCGCTGCTTCCGCCACCCACGCAACTTACGTCATGTAAAGGCACCTGACGGGGTGTGCTGCAATGAACAGGAGGGAAAGGGAAAAAAAAAAAAAAATTAAAAAATGTGTTTAGGTGCCCGAAAAGATGTTTTTTGCCTTGTTTGAAAGTAGACAAACTGAAGCGTACAGTCTTTGGTAAACAACCTGTCGTGTGTCAAAAATCCAGACAGATGTGATTTACAGTAGACTAGTCTACTAAATGTTGCACGACACCACTACTGGTCTAGTCAACCAGTTGCATTAAGCAGCTCCTGAATACTGAATAAATCGGTGAGAAGTCTTTCCCTACACCCAAAACTCTATTTTATGTCAAACTCCAACTACACTCTGAAATGTAAAACACACATGCCTTCAGCTCAGCAGATGGCTGACTTGTTAAATGACAGACATTGCAACAAAATTAGAAAGGGATCACTGACTGATGATGTCCCATTAAACATACGGAGCTCCCAGCAGTGAGTTTAATATTTTCACAGAAAAAAAAATAATAAAAAAATCAGCTAATCGTATCAGTAGAATTGCAACAATCCTTCACTCTGCGCTTGCAGTGCCAACGGCTACTTCGGAGTAGTTTGGCAATCCTTTAGAAGTGTTAACTTTCTTAACTAAACCTAACTGAGGTCTAATAGTAAGTTGAATCCATTCTAAACCGCCCACTTTGTTCACCCTCTACGACTGCGTCGCTGCTCGGCTCGCTTCTTTTAAATCAGAATAAAACAGAAGAATTATACTGTAAAAGTTTAATACATATAGCTGGTAATGCGCTTAACTTTTACGGCAAAGCAGTGTACATAATATATATTGTATTTTAGTGGACTGGGTGGTTATTAGAAGCAGCTTGGGCCAAAGAAACGTCTCACTTCTATCTGGACTGAGAGAAGTGTCCTGGGATCTGTCAGTGTTGATTTGTTCTCCAATAACTCACTATTAAGCGTCTGCTGCCGATCAGCAGGGCCGGACTAAATCGAGTGAAGCAGCCTCGTCTGCGAGTCCTCCGGGCCAACTTTATTGTCACCCCCCTCCTCAGTTTGGCTCTGCACATGGCGGCTGATCCACGCACACATACTGGGACAACAGAAAATGGAGTAATTTTGGGTAAAAGTAAAGAAAGCAAAAGCCCTGCAGGAGCATCAAGCAGAGCTAAATTGTTTATGTTTTTACTCCGGTAATGTGGTTTGTTCTTCTTCTTTTTTTTTCCGATGAATCGGCAGATATTAATCAGAATATCTTTGCAGTTGATAGATAGATAGATGGCTCTTTATGTGATAGCATTTTGTCATCGGGAAACTTTTCAGAGGCCTTAAAATCTTTGTATTGTTTGACTTTGGTGAAACAAAAGTAAGAAGGAAGGCATCAAAAAAACAACAACAACAACAACAACAACAATCAAACAAGCGTAATTGTTGAGCGGCAGAGTTTAGTTTTTTTGTTTTTTTGTTTAAACCATGCTGGCATCGTCGCTGTACAGAGAACAATTTCAAACATTTCAAATACTGTCTGGACAGACGGATATGAAACTTACACTCACAGTCGCCGGAGGATGAATCCTGACCGGCTTTGAGATCCACAGATTTCTCAGTTGACAGTTTTATTATCGAGAGAAACTTCTCAAAAACTGTTGAGTGTATTGCAATTACATTTATTCATTAATGTTCCCTGAGGAGAAATCTTGATCCCTTTTTCAGTTATTTATTTCAGGACCAAATAACAAGTAAAACTAATCATTTATTGTACTTTTGTATTTTGTACTAATTAGCGAATGTTAGCGTGCCAAACATTTTCAAATAAAATAGGCAACATTAAACCTGCTAAACATGCTAACGTTAGCATTTAGTTCAAAGCACAGCAGCGCGTAACCACGGCCTCTCCGTGCTGCTAAGCGTGACTGTAGATTCTTGGTCTTGTTTATTGTTTATTCATCTGTAATCATTTGGCAACCACTTGGATCTTTCTCGGGACCTCTCCAGAGGATCCCGGCGCCTCGGTTGGAAATCGCTGCAGTAACAGATGGCAGCCGTAATTATCGTGGCTTTCTGTCGGTTTGGCTCCTGATAGATTTAACGTTGACATTAACATTAACAGGCTCTAAAAAAAAAAACCTACAAAAAAACATAAAATAGAGCTTAATGCAGTGCGGTGTTGCTGTGATTGCGACAGAACAACAGAGCGAGTGAAGCCGCGAAGGCCGCCGCAGTGTTTGCGCGACAGTTGCAATCAAATATTCATCAGCGCATATTTTTCCTGTTGTTTCCGCTGAAGTCCAGCTGCTGACTTAGGAGAGCAGCAGACTGATGCGTTCCGCCGTTACTGTTCCTGTGACCTTCTGAAATCCTAAATGGAAACACCACTCAAGCTCAACTCGGCGCCTGCGGGGTTTACCGAGAGGCTAATGGAGGTGCGGCCCTGGGAGGTCTTATCTCCTGCCGCGTGCTGACGGGGAGCAAATGACAAACAAATGAAGGAGACTAGTTTCACCTGAATGGATGACAAACGTGAATAAAAAAAAAAAGACCTTTCACGGTGGACTTCCTTCCCGAGAATCGAACGCTGCCCTCGGGTCCGTGTGCTTTATTTGTGCGAGATGTGGTATAAAAAAAAAAAAAAAAAATCTGCATCCTGGGTTCGAATGTTGAGCTCTGTACGAGTGTTGTTTGGGCTGTGAATGAAAAGAGTGCCAAACTCTTTTATAGATGCTAATGAGGAGAAGTAATAAACTTAAGTGCCCCATGTCGCAGAGATTACTTGAGAGATGTTGATGTTTTCTCTTCGGCAGACAAAAACCAAAGAGTAAAAAAAAACGACGACATATTGGGGTTTTATGGCCAAGTTATGTGCCTGGCAATTTCTGGCTGGACACAGTTGCTTCCTGGTTGCCTGTGAAAGTCATGGTGACATCAAGGTAAGGCAGATTTGACCAACTTGTCTCAGCCAATGAACCGCTTACTTATTTTTCTTCTGGCACTTAAAGTCGATTAGGAGCGACATATATCACACAATGGACTTTTCACAAGTAATCTTCACATGATATTATAAATAGCATTCAGGGTGGTATTTCTGCAGGACAGCTCACCTGCTCTCCTCATCTAACTCTCAGCCAGAAAACTAATAAGAAAAACGTTGAATCATCTCTTTAATAGCTGCTGAAACTTAGTTAAAAGTCAAAGTTAAAATTAAAAAAAAATTAAAAAAAACGTTTATAGGTGAAGTCCCAATTAAAAAAAGCAATGCCAGAAGCTGCCACAAGCAACTTTATGATGGATAATGTAATTTTCTTTTTCATTACCAAATCAAATCATTTCACCGATCTACCAAGGTCAACATAAAGGGTGGAAGCGCCGCACGTCCCGAACACAGTTTCAGCTCACACTGATCAGAGTGCGAGTGTAACTTAATTAGCGCACCCAGAAAATGCTGTCGTATAAATAGATTTTGAGGTCGCAGAGAGGTGAGTTGACGGGAGTGAAACCCAATCTTCAAATGTCTCAGCTGTTGGTCACTATTGAAGTGCAGGTTTGCAGTTTGGCTTCCTTGCGCCTAAATGACGGTGAAGTATTTTGCGGACGCACTCGGGGCAGCCCGTCGCGGACGCATCCCGACGTTGCTGCTCTTCAATCACAGCAGGTTTGTGTCTGAGGACGTGTATTTATATAGATTTTAATGAAGTAGGAAGAGGAGAACATTTGGGCCGCATCAGACAGAAATATCATGACGGCTGTAAGATTAATATCCGTTCTATTTTGCAGGGTCACGCCGAGGTGCAGCGCTCAGGCAAAATTTCACGGCACAGAGGCCGCTGCAGCTTCAGCACGAGCTTTGTTCTACCGGGGTTTAGTGATTATAATAATAGTCCGACATTATGCGAAAATGCGAAGTTTTATTTAAATAACCCCCCCCCACCCCCACCCCCGCTGAGACCACAGCAAGAGAGCTCTTCAGAAACCAGAGAAAACCTTATTTTGTATCATCTACTCGACTTACGCGATTCATCTTTTTAAAAAAAAAAGCTTTTTACATCCTTTAAAATAAGCACAATACAGACCGTGTCAGAGTCACACACCCGTTTTTGGTTGTTTTTTCTCGTTTTTATTCTGTGATAAATAATTTCCTATGATCATAGGCTTTATGTGTAGACATCCGATCAAGGCAGGAGACAAATTAGAGGGCACACATGTTGCCACCATTAGAAAATAATAGCAGAAACAAAAACAATGAGGTAAGAAGTTCTCTTTTTTTTTATACATTTGTGGTGCGTCTATGTCTGTTACCTATACTGTTGAATGCACAGTGCTTCCTAATACAGAGATCCTGCCTTTTTTGTGTCTGTACATTATTAAACAAAAACAGGTCATGGCACAATACTAAACCAACCAAGACAGGGCACTGCAGAGTGTAAAGTGTAGCAGTATACATCATCAGGCCGAGAGTAAGAAAAGCTGAGCAGGAAACGGAAAATACAAAACTCTAAAGACTTAGCGACTGAGCGGCCGTGATTGCGTTCACACACACACACACTTCACACTCTCTCACTCACTCTCTCTCTCTCACACACACACACTCTCTCTCTCACACACACACACACACACACACATCGAGAGCGATCCGAGTGTCAGTGGCTTGTATGCTCTCTGCATTATTGTGTAAACATGTACAGTATGTTTATAGAAATGTGAAAGAGCTGCGATAATGAGTCGATCGAAAGTACCTGCAACCGTCTGGATTAATTGTTTCAGCAGAAATGCTTCCGCGGTGACGCCGTCGCCGCTGACGTCGGACTAAATTATTCATCCGAGGGTTTAAAAAAAAAAAAAAAAACGATTTAGTTCGGGTTCGGCTCCGCTGAGGTCACCCGCAGATGGGCTTTTAACGTTTGTGGATACATCTAATTTCAGAGACGGAGATTTTTTTTTTTTTTTTTTTTTTTAGTTAAGTGTGTTTTGAAGAATGAGTCTGAATAATGAGGATCGCAGAATTCTGAATTTGTTGCTTTTTTTTTAAGAGCAGAAAGTTTCCAAACTGAGGTGCAATCATCCCAAATTAATATCCATAGATCGGTTTAGGAACCATAGACGCAGTAAAAGAGGCTCCTTACAGCTGAGAATCATCATGGTTTTTTTTTTAAGTTTTCATCAGTCAATCAGTGTAAATCCAGGTGAGTGACAGGAAGTGCTAACAGCTGATTTGGTATCTTTCTTTCAATCGTGGCATGTAACAAAATGTGGGATTAAAAACAAGTTGTCGCTCACAGCTCGCTAATCAACTCCACAGCAACTTCCTGTTCAGATCCCCCGAAACTATGAAACGTGACAAATCAAAACCGGCTTGACTAAATTTTGAAAACCCACCGTAAAGATGTATGAATGCACAACTCTACCGATCGATTATATTCTCTAAAAGAGCATTCTGAGAAGATGTTTGCACTATGATGTTTTGCACGCGTGGCCATTCACTTCGTATCCACCCGAGACACGACCTTGACGGAGAAAAGATAGCTGAAAACTGCTGTTGAGCTGAACAAAGTGAGTTTTATTGGAGAAGAAGGTACAATTTAAAACATCTTTTAAAGCTCCGAGGACTCATATTTTCTGGTTTTGACTGAAGTGAATAATCGGAAAAATAATAGGGACTATAACCGGACGTGGTTGCAGCTATAATATGTCGACTGACACACTGCAGACAGTGTGTTGTGTTGTGTGCGCGCGTGTGTGTGTGTGTGTGTGTGTTGCATTCACAGACCTCACAAACAGCACAGCGAGGCACAGCCCCATGCGTGGACCTGACCCGCAGTCCCAGCGACTTCATTGTTGCACAAAACAAGACGAAGAAAAATGCTCCTGGCTCGCTTATTTTCCTGTCCCGACATTAAAGGAGAATACCACCGTTGCTTAGCGTTCACGTACGTTGTTTTCACACGTTATTTAACCTCATCGTCTATTTATAAAAGTTAACACTGTCCGGTGTGAGTTAGCGATGTACGGGGTCCATCTCTACCCCCACCCACCCACCCACCCACCCCGCGGGAAATGTAACGCCACTGACGCCGCAATGTGGCCGTACTCGACAGAATCAAGAGTGTTTTATACAAATACAAGAGGTGTGTTTATGTTCGGACGATTCTTCTCTAAATTCACAGTCTTCTAGTTATTGGCAAAGGAGGTGTGTCAGCGTCGTTGGGTCCGGCGGAGCGAAAATAGGCGTCCGCCGCCGCTCACTAATGCTTCCGTCGTCGCGGTCCGCGTAAATAACATGATGCCGGGTCTTACGTTGAGTGGCATTCTCCTTTACGGTGCTCGACCTCCTGTCCCGTCCGGTCTCCCCTCCCTCCCCTCCCCCCCCCCCCCCCCCGAGCCGGAGCCGGTTGGAGACGAAGAGGAGGCACACCTGCATCGTCCTCTCATCCGCAGCGGCCCGTGTACCGGGCCCGGACAGCTGGGAACGCAGCTGCTCTCCTCCCATCACACACCTGGGGGTCGTGCGACGCGACGGCCGAGAGTAAACCCTGCTCCGAAGCCAAGCTGGCAGAACCCCGCCCCTCCTCTTCCTTCCCTCCCTCCCTCCCTCCCTCCCAATTCCCTTCAATGGTTCAGTTCAGTGAACCTCAATAACACTCAAAACTACTTCAGTGGAAAGGTGGCAGTGGGTGGGAGAAGAAGAGAGAAAAGGAAAAAAAAAACAACAACAACAAAAACTAAAAAAAAAAAACCTGAACACAAATTGTACAACAACAGAAAAACACAAAACGGAAAATAGCTTAAGAGAAGCCAAAAATAGCAACAAGAGCGGTTGTGACGGCGCAGATGTGTGCTAAGGGTGGCGGGGCGGACGGCCGGGAATCAAGTCGAGGAGCGGCTGTAGTGGTCCTCAAGAAATGTGCGCCAGCATTGTGGCCTCGGTTGCCATGACAGCAGCACATTAAGCACCCTTTCCAGCAGAACAACAACAGAGAGACGGCCATATTTTAAATCAACAGTGGCAGGGTGCTGCGACAGCCTCAGCTGCCCCCCCTCTCCTCCTCCCATCCTCTCTCTCTCTCTCTCTCTCTCTCTCTCTCTCTCTCCACCACCTTTGCGCCCATGTCCCCCTTTTTCGTGTTTTGTTCATTTAATCGTTTTCATCTTTTAGTAGTTTAGGTACTCCATGGTGCTGCGGTCCCTTGACACATAAGCAGAGACTTCCCGTTTCAGGCTTCCGGCCAGAGTTTGTTGTTTTTGATTTTCAGTCTTTGTGTGTTTTTGTAAATCCCATAAAATTTTCAGAGCCTCTCCTGTCAGTCCAGAGGCGAGCACGGCGGAGTCCTCAGCCGGGGAGGCAAACTTTGCCTGCAAACAGCAGTCCCACTATGGTGAAGAAGATGGAGAGGACAAACAGCACGTACGAGGAGCCGACCACCGTGTTGTTGGGCAGCTTGTAGGGCTGGCCTCCCACCTCGTTGATATAGAAGCCTATTGGAAAGATGAGCGCCGCCATGCAGAACAGGATCACTGGAAGAAGGAGCAAGAGACAAAAATGTTAGTTAATACTTCAAGTTGACTTCTTGATGTGTCCGAATACCTGCGTGTAAAAATGGCCCAAGGCTCCAGGGGGCTTTTCAGACACAAACAAAACATCAACAAACACCAACGAAAGGACAGAAAACGAGTCGGACCTCCTTTGTTTTAGTGTTTGTTCTCCACATTCAGAAAATGAAGCATAACCACATCAACTTGAGCAGGATGGCTGCTCAAATTGAATTCAATTTTATGAGGCATAAATTGAATTCAATTTGAGCAAGTTCATTAGGGAGATACAATGGTGCCTTTCAAATGGCTTCGAAGGAACAATTACACAAAACAGACTCGTTCTGTTGACTCTGCCTCGTGTTTTTTCAAAGACGAGGGAAGGAGGCAATAAACAAGCCTTAATGGCATTTTAATGTTTCACTATTTGTCACAGATTATTCTGCCAAATACACAATATAAGGAGTGGCTCAGTCAAACCAGAGTTCAGCAGCCCATCTTCACTAGAAAAAGAGACAAAAAGGCGTTTCCGCAAATAATTGTAAATACTTTAATTTGGTGACATTCAGTTTATGCTGAATAAGGCAGAAATCGGACATTTCACACTATCGATGCGTCTGTACGAGCTGCAGCTGGAGCTTTTTTTTTTTTTTTTTTTTCTTTACCAACGGCACACGACTGATATAAATGTCTATTGAAAACACTCAAGTTCGACCACATTTTACTTCGAGGTAAAAGCAGTGCTGCACCGGGGAACTTAAGACTTCGCAAATTGAAACTTGTGAGAATGAAGAGACACTGATATAGAGCATTAAACTGCTTTTTGTAAACTACTGTGTCTTTACATAAGACCACAACACTTTGCACAGACCCCCCCCCCCCCCCCCCCAATAAGCATAAACATCTTGTGATTTCATTAGGACACAAATACAAAAACACGTGCACACGCTTACTGAGGATGTTTGTTGACCAGAGGTGTGCAGCTCAGTAGCAAAAACCTGATGAAATATTGATTAATGTTATGCTCAGCTTCCACCCCCCTCCTCCTCCTCCTCCCCTCCATGCTGGTGCAGATTCAATAATGATCATTATAGATGTGCAACAACATTCCCCAATCTATAAGTAACCGTATCCACACTGTCTACTATAAACCTTTCTGTTCGATAACGCACTCTTTTCCCTTCTGTTATATTTGGAAATCCAAATTGCAATATTTTTTAAAAGCAACTAAAGGCAGCATTCTTCTACAGGCAACTTTTTCAGCAAATCTTCACAAAGCAACACTCCCGATTTCAGCTCTGAAGTTGGCGAAGTCTGTGAAAAGTTTCTGTCGGAATCGTTTGTGGGTAAAATCGTGAAGCCATAACCTTGAGCTCTAATGTACACAATTCCCCCAAACTACCACAGTGCAGTAAATGTTATGAGGCATAAATAAGCTCCTTGCCTTACCTCAAGCTGATTAACGCAGTTTATAATTTCTCTGCAAGCTTAAAGGTGCAAATCAGTAATCAGATTTCACGCTTTTTAAACAAACATACTGCAGCTCTGTTTATTTGCATGCTTGTTAAGTCTAATCCAAAAAAAAAAAAAAAAAAAGGATTTGCTAAATTACAAAAAGACAAAACATTAGTGGAGGGAGCTCGTGGATGCTGATATTGTTGTTGAGTTATCGCCAGCTGCCACTTGATGTTACACGAGAGGTGTGATTTACTGATTGAACAGGTTACGTCATGAGACATTCGCATTATGTCAAACGCATTCAGGTTGTGTCCGTTTCAACTGCACCCGAGCGAAACCGTTTTAGTTCAGTGTTGTTGTTGTTTTTTTAGAAAAGTCTTGAGACGACAGCAGCGCTGCAGGGAGCTCCACCAAAAAACACCGACATTGACTAAATTCACAAACCACCCTCCTCTGTTTGTCTTCTAACAGGAGATTATAAATCACACTGGTTTTGTCTGCACTGATAATACCATAATCAATTCACTCGGTTTGCAAATTTGAGCTTAAATTCTCTAAATCGGTGATTTTATTATAAATGCACTTCAGTAACCAGCAACTCTCAACCTAATTAATTACTTTATTGTAAACCCCTTCAAATATATATATATTTAAAAAAAAATCTGAAATCGGTATTATTGTTTCCTTTACAAAAAGCTGCCAGCGACATTACCCACAATGCAACACAGCCAACCAAGAGTTCGAGCGTAGGTTCAGGTGAGCTGTTCTAGTGGTGGCTAATGTGCCAACTTTTCACTTACAATAGTGTGCAAAAGGTTTTTTAAACACTTAAAGATAAGGATGCAAAAAAACAACAACCCGAAATGCCACGAATAGTCATTGTCTAAAGACTTCACACGGAAAGACAAAACACCTCAAACACATCAATATTTGCCGCGTCACCCTTTGCCTTTAAAACAGCACCGGTCCTGCTCGGTGCACTTTTACATTTTTTTCCAGGTAAAACGATTCTGTGGATTTGTGAGCGTCTCGTCATGTAATCCCGGAGTAACTCCACGAGGTCAGAGCTCGTCCAGAAGCCCACGTGTCCTCGGTTTCCCTGCGTAAACCTGGTTTTCACGTGTACACGTAAACGCACTGATTCGTGAGCTGTGAAACCAGCATCAACCCCAGCGGGATCAATCAGCGTCGACCCCCGTTGCTGACAATCATTACATCCACAACAAGACGCCCCCTCTCGGTTCCCGCGAGCCCCGCTGGGATGTCCTGCTCAGCACATGTCGGGCGTGTCAGCAGCTGCGGAGCAATCGCAAGTCGTGGATGGATACGTCATGTTAGTCGTTTTGAACTGTCCGGGAAGTCGGTGCCTGCGATTGCGTAACAAAAGCTGTGGCTAATTAAAATGGCTCTTTTCTTCTGTTTCCTGTGAAGACGTTCCAACCGAAGCAAACTGCGTGACTTTTTAAAATCACAGATCAATGGATGTGCAGATTTTGTGGAACACCTTCATCTCATCAAAAATAACTCTCGCTGATGTATCAAAGAGCTGTTCGCCATTTCTCCAGCTCTGGACCGACATTTCCTCACGTGCTGTCTTTATGTGCTGAGCATCGGTGCAGGTGGGAAATGCAGCCAGAAAGCTGCGCTGTCACCCGGCACGTGTTAATAGTGTGCGCTGGATGAAATCAGTACAAGACGGGGACTTCCTTTTTAAATAATCCTGGTTATGCACGACGGCACGAGAAGCCTTTTTTTTTTTTTTTTTTTTTTTTTTAGCATTTACCTTTTCACGCAAGTGTTCAGTACCTCATGGACGACGTTTCCTAGTTTCATCTTACTAATGGACCTCAGCTCAAGATTTATCTTCACACTTTTCTTGTCAGCTGGCTGTGGGTGTGTCCAAGGAAACCAATCAGATTTGGCCACGATCTCAATGAGCCAATCGTGCCCGTACCTCTCAAATTGTAAATCTGTTCTCCTCTCTCTCTCTCTCTCTCTCTCTCTCTCTCCAAGTCGGACGTGGCCTCGGTGCGTCTTGCTGCGTCCCCTCCTCGTCGTTGCTCACCCTCTTCAATTAAGATGAAGACACCACGACGGGGTGTAGTCGTCAAAGGCTTTCACATTTCCCGCGCGTTCTCCTTTCGGTTGTGCAATGGCAATCGAATTCATTTCTCGTTCACATAAGTCCCTCCCGATGGAAATTTTCCATTCAGTAGTTTTGTTAACTAGAACGGTGTCGCTCGGATAAGACGGGCGGCAGTACTGCCGCACTCTGGGAATGAAAGACGTGATTTTTCTGCGCCTTTGAAAATATTAATCAAGCAATCAATATCTGCAATTCACTCCGGAGATCAAATGTTTAGCGGTGGGCTACGAGAATATAATCAGCCAGAAATGAAGTGATTAACTGAACAAATCAAAGTGTTTTAAATAATTCGAAATCATAATCAGGCAAAAATCATATAACGATCCAATAGGTCCTTCAATCAGTCTCGCTCATCTCCTTGTAACTTCACCCACAATGTCCAATAAATCTTGAGATATTTATGGGATGGCAGCTGCAGTTTTAATACTCTTACATTTCATCTGAACACAATTAGCTGAGTGTATCATCATGCAGCTACATGATTAACTAATAAACTGGTTTTATAGCGTCATGATCCTATTAGCTGTTTCGGTCCGCCCCCGCCCTATCTAAGAAGCAAACCAGCACGTACTGCATAAAACCAGAGTGGCAGCAGGTCAAGAGCCACCTCTTCGAACAGCCAATCGGATGCATCGTGCTGACTCGTCTCCAGTCTGTCAGCGGGCCTCAATCAACTTTGGTAGCCGGCACCGCGAGACGGGACACAAGTTCATATTTATGTCTGTCATTTCCATGCTCGTTACTCTTACCGGCCACGTGTTTGTCTACGAGGAGGCTGCGGGTGTTAAAAGGGTGTGGTGAAAGGAAAGCTAAAGCGCAGCCAGGAATACGTGACTCAGCAACTGCAAGTTTCACCGGTCAATTAGTTGAAGTGCACTTCGTGGCCCACTGCTTCTACTAAGTGCCTAAACTGATGACATACGGAGGCTTCGCTCACCTGCTGCTGGCGGAACTACAGCAACTTCACCGATGTACTAACAACTAACATTTACTTCTATACCGTAGAGCAATTAACTTACTGCACTCGAAGAGCAACGGTTCCTCGACAAGTAACGTGCAACTGTTTTGACAACAGATTCATTGGGGAGTTCTTTTTCAAGCCAAAAAAAAACACCAAACGAGCTCCTCAAATGAGAGAATTTGCAGCTCTTCTTTGTCCTATTTGAAAATAAGCTTGAATTATTATTATTGTTTTTGGACTGCTGGGCTTTAGAAAACTGATTCATCACAATTTTTCATTCATTTCTGGCAATTTAAAGACCAAACCATTAATTGATAAAAAAAAAAAAAAAAGAATAGAAAAAAGAAGAATGACAGGTGAACTGTAATCTTGGTATATAGATGCATCTTGTTTCCAACTCTACTTTACCCTGTTTTCCGTTAGTAGCCGAGAATCATTTGGGCATTTTTATCTTTTATTTGTACAGCCGAGTAAAAACTCGGGCTCGGGCTGCAATAATAAAATGTAATTCATGATTTTCTTGCATAAAATTGAGATCACGATTCTCTCACGCTCCTTTTTTTTTTTTCTTTATATAAATGCATTGCACTCATTTACTGCTGGTTTCTGCCGCTCGGCGTCACGCGGTAAAACGCTGCGCTGTTTGTTTGTTGAGGGCGAAAGTAGAAGCACTTGTTTTCATGCAGCTCCTTTACCTAATGAAAAGGCTGCAGAATTGTTGTCACATACAGGTATGAATAGAGATTATGTTTTTAATACGATTAATCGCGCAGCCCTAGTTTTCACCTTCACCGTTCGGGCCTTCTTCTCACTCCCCTATTATGTTCTTGTTTCCTTCCCTCGCGTCCATTTGCTCTGCTGGTGTAACGACCTCATTTCTCTTATTAGAATCATTATGATGTGTAATCGCTCCACAGTGTTTGAGAAGATGTGATATTTGAAGGTAACGTACCAGAGCCGGTAGATTAACTGATGCAGCGTTTCCCCTCCACGGAGCCGTCTGTGGAGAACTGTCACAGTTTGAACAGTCCCGGGGACTCAAAAATTAAAAAATTAAAAAATCGAATTAACCAATCAATTAATGAAGCTGCTCTAACGAATGCAGTGGTGAACGGTTTAACAAGGCTGACGTGTTTTTCCGTCAGTGCTCCATTAAAGTCATTTTACAGAATTCCTGACAAGATGATCTAATAAACATGTTTAATCTGCACCAGCGCCGTTAACAAGAACCATGAGAGCCGCACTCCTTGTTAATGTGCGTTTAACGACACTGATGCTCCTCGTTAACAGCACTCATTGTTCCAGACGGCCTCAGATGATAAATGACAGGATCCATCAAAGATACGTCTGAGGTCATTTAGAAACAAGAGGCCCCGCTACAGAGGTGCTCAGCAATTATCTCAAATCACACTTTTTTTTTTTTTTTAAATAACGTGTTCAAAGGGTCCTAATCTGGTGGGGCCTCAACCTGGGGGTCGATAATTTTCGGGTGGGGGCGGGGTGTCGCCAGATGGTTGCGGGAAAAACAAGGTCAAAATCTAGTTTAAGGCTTGGACGGAGCACGAATCTCTGCCGGGCTTTTAATTTGGAACAGCCAGCGTTCTTGAATTCTTTTTTTGTTTTGCCATCGTACCGTGCTGAACCAAGCAGCCAGAGACCGTTTGGTAGCACGTGGCGACAAAAAGTCTTCCAGCTCAAGACTGTGGCAAACGGGAGGCGTCTCAAAGCGAGTCACCTGAAAGTCTGACAGCGGCAGCATCGGGGAGAAACATAAGGTGCTGCTGGGTCCAGCAGAACCCCGAGCTCACGCCGAGCCTCAGAAATATCGCCCCGACTTTATGCATCGTAAATTTACGCGCGTGGCCCATACCAACGTGGAATATCCACAGTGTGATATTTGTGCAAATGTACTCGCACATGAAGCTTCAAAGTTGTTCAAATTAGGACACATTTGGAGATGAAACATACCTCTCATAAGTGTTCTGTTGTTGCTAGCTGTTGTTCTGTGTTTACACAAAGCGATGCTGGAGGGAAACGCCGAGTCATGAAAATCAAACAGATTATTGAGAACCACTGTCCTAATCAATATTAGTTTATGTTAGTGGTTAGTTCTCTTTTTCTGGATTGCCACCTTTTAGTAGCCACACGTAACATTAAGTAACAAATTCATGTAAAAATGTAGTTAAACTGCCAAAAAGATTTTAGACACAAGAGACAAATATATATTTTTTTGCTATGTTCATTGTGCACTCAGGAGCAAACTAGTTGTCATATTTCAGACATGTCTGTTTGTCTGAATAAATCCTTCAAACCTGAATCTTGATTGCATCGGATTTCTTCGTTTTCTTTTTCCATAACAATTTTTGTGGTGTACATTTCTCTCCTGGTCTCGTATATGATGTGCCCACCTGCAATGTTTCTGTGCCCCACCAGGGGGCACGCCACCCAGTTTTGGGAACCACTGGTTAATGTTGTTATTATATGCCAAGGTAAAAAACAAAAGCAATTAAGATTGGCTGCATCTATATATCCTTACCAAAGACAACTATCAGCCCCTCACAGTCATTGTAGCTGTCAGGTTTTGACTCTCCCTCTTAGTACTTCAGTCTCCTTTTTCATACCCAGGCCTGCAATCAGATTCACCGATTATACGCTCAAGGGTTCATAGCCAACCCGGAGCAACTTGCTGGATACGAGTTTGCCAACGAATTGCATCCTGGAAAGTGCACAGAACTGATGAAATGTGCGACTATCCAGAGATGCGCCATAAACAGCAATTTAACCCCGTTTTAGTGTCACCGGAGCGCTTTTCACAAATTCAAAAACATCGTCTCGACTTGACATTGCCTCAACTTGTGTGCCCTAGGGAGTGTTCAAAATTACAAAATCACTGGATCTTCTCTGGAAAAGTAAAACTTCGCTTGTAACGAACACAAAAACAAGATCAATAGATAGTCTAATAAGTAGTTTACTAAAACCCCCCCCCCCCCCAAAAAAAAGTCAATTTAGTGTTAAGTTTCAGTTTGATATAAGGTTTCTCTTCAGGGGGAACCCCATTATAAATTTAAATGGTACTGGTAATGTATTGTCAGAGTTGTATTTATTATCCCTCTACCCCGGTAGATGACCTTCGTACCTGGAGATGGGGGGGGGGGGATACTGCTGGTGTGTGTGTTCAGAGGGACAGAGGCAGGCCTGTGCCAGTTATACAAAGCTGTCCATTCAGGTGCTGAGGGCCTGGAGCCAGTTACACTACAGGCTGCCCACCTCTTCTCAACCTTCATCACCTGTTTGTCCCGAACGAATCTTACCCCCCCCCCCCCACCCCGCCATCTCCTCGCCACCAACTTTGCTGTTTTCCTATTTCACCTTTCCATTGGCATCTTCCTCTCCCTTTCTGACACCTCCAGCTCTTGACCTCTACAAACATGACTTTTCACTCAGCTCCTCCTCTCTTCTCTCCTCTTCTCCGGCCCCAAATCCGTTTTCTCACTTAACCTCTCCCACTTTCACCCGCACGACCGGCAGCAGAAAGGTGTTCGCCCTCACAGCTCAAATACAGCAACATCAGCCCTGGTTGCTCTTTGCCTTATTGTCCGTCTTTAACTGCACTTAAAGCAAAGAAACCCATCAGCCGCTGAAGTGACGAATGGTTGTTCTGAAGCAGAAAAAGTGATACTTAACTATCACTCCTCCCTGTGTTACAAAAGACCTGTATTCATCTCTTGAATAAATCCTCAAATATATCACAAGTCTTTTTTCCCCCCTCCAGGCTTATCTCCTCATTTATTTCCTCACTGACGATCATCATCAAGATTTAAAGGTTTATAAAAAAAATAAAAAAAACTGAACTATTAATACACCGCTTGTCTAATGTGGCCAGCTGAAGCTTAACAAGGGGGACAAGGGTGACAACTGCTCCCAGTTGCCATGGCAACTCCCTTTCTTTTCATTGAGCGTGATTGTTAAACAATCACTAAACGCCTTCCAATTTAGCTTGTGACACAGATTTGTGCTCACCGGACAGACACTTTGTGGAGAGGTTTGGGATTCTGAAAAGTGGCGATTCGTCAGGTATTTGCGAGCAATTAGGATGAGGTTTAAAAACTGTGTGCCTGGCAGGAAAGCGAAACTTGGGGTGCTCGTGCAGATATGCGGGTGACTTCTCCTCTCGGCATCAGCGTCTTGAAAAACGCACACAGCTTTTAAACAATAATACGGGGAATTGTGGCTTCGCGTAGCACTGCTCCATCGGTACGAGTGTGCTCGGGGCTGTCTATTTCCTCAAGTAGCGGACCGATCAAACTCCAGCCTCCCACGCAGCCTTACGAAACCAGTCCAGCCACAGTGCACAAGATGGATGCCGAGTTATCATCGAACACTGGAAGTGCATCTATACAAATATAATGTCTGGGGGAAAAAAAGAAAAAAAAAAAAGGAGGTGCAATGTTCAAGGCAAAAACGAAGATAAAACACAAGAGAAACGCTGCGGCACATAAGCCACCCACTCAGGAACCACACAAGCTGCATTAATCTATAAATTAGCTTAAGGGAGCAAGAGGAGTCGTCAAGCATGCAAAAAAATACTCCAAAACAACACACTCCCACACATAAGTTCTAATATCACGCTCAGAAACACAAACACATTCAGATGTTTTTGACGTCACACACATTTTCCACACGTGAAAATGAGCAGGCCTAAAACCGAGTGACAAAAATGGAACTTGACCTCTTTTCCTTTTATTTTTCCTGTCTTATAGAGACTATGTCCATGGAACATACTAATGCCAAAGGGGGCGGGAATGTTTTGGATGTTATGTCATGACAGATGCATTGAGGCAGACAAGAAAGTGAGAAAGCTCCAGGGAGAATGTGCCGACGGCGAGTCTGGTGAGTAAAACGATTTCACTCGGTGTGAATGTCATATTCTCGTTCACTTACTGCCAGTAAAGGCGATCCAGCGGGCGTATTTGGTGGCTTCTCGACGCCAGTGCGATGCCACCAGCAGTCCGCAGGTGACTGTGAGGGAGATGATGCCCATGATGATGAAGAACAGTGTGGTGACCCACTCTGGGGGCAGCCGTGGCGGGATACAAGTCCGGTCTCGTCCGTGGATGGTCTGACATTGCCGGACGAGACCGACTGTAAGGGCACCTGCAAAGAGAGAGCAGGCAAAGTGAAGGGGCGGCCATTTAAATTCACGCGTTTGAATTCATCATTTGTAAAATGTACCAAAAAAAACAACAACCACTGAATATTGGGGGTTACTAGTCAATCTGTGGCAGGAAGTCGAGACCAATTTTAAACCGCAAATAATTTTTACATAACAAAGTTGCTTATTTAGAGGAAATCCGTTTTTGTTTGTTTGTTGCTGTATTTGGATTATTGCACAATCAAATGGAGTATCTAAGCAGATATTTAAGTACCATTCAATTGCTTCTAAAGTTACATCATTATTTTTTTTTAAACGGTTTTGTCCTGTTTTATTTTTGGCTGAATCATCTTTACAGCCTTGCAGTACACGCTCCGTGGCCTCATATCCAATCCATTGAACGGGTTCCAAATCCCTGATCCATAATAATTTAATGCTACAGCAAATAAAAAGCACACACGATGCACTTAAAACGTCAGACGAGGTACACAGCACATGCAGAGAACATTTATACAAAATTGTCCTTAAAGTAAAGACAGTAAAATGCTTTACCATTAAGTCAAATGTAAAATAATCTTTTGTTTTTGCACCTAAAAATATTTTGGTCCCTTGAGTGTTCAGGTACATCTAGAGACTGCATCTCTGCTGCAGAAGAAATAAACCAAAATCTGAAGCAGCGAGAAAGATCCTCCTAAGTATATTTTCAGCATCAACCCGGTATTTGATCTAAAACCCAGAACTCGCAGGCTGAATGGTTGTTCATCATGCTTCAAGCCTGAGCGAGAAAAGGGGAAATAATCTACAGGTAAAAAAAAAAAAAGGAAAGATAGAAAAAAAAAGTTAAGATTCTCATTCTGATGACAAACATTAAAAGTGGTGACAAATTAGTGTCCCCGTCCACAGCCAGGTCTCTGGGGAGGTGGGGGACCAATGTGAGCAGCTCAACTGATGGCAAAGTGAAAAAGGAACAGGTGAAAAGGGAGGAATTGAAAAAATAAATAAATAAATAAAATAATAAAAAGAGATGTTCCTTTAAAATGTCGCCCATCTAGTAGCGAGCTGAGGACTAACTGTGCTTTCTCACGCTGGTGGGCCCAAAGCTTCCACACTCAAGCAGAGAAGGTGGGCACTCAATCCGTCCTGCCAATTACTGACTGTATCCCACACAGGGGCGACACTTATCACAATATCTCTATCGATATACTGGAAGTCCAAGCCTCTGCACGCTCAGCTAAAAGCACAGACTCTTCACAAAAAAAAAAAAAAAAAAATATCTCCATCCTCCAGCTGTTCTGTCCAAGATCTTTTAAGAGTGCAAGAGCTCATCAGCTATCTGAAACAGGACACGCCTTAATGTCCCTCTGTATCTATCCATCACTGATCGGACAGGGAGACAAATGGATTCATGCCCCAGACAGAAGCGAAGCTCTGCCAGAGTGTGAAGGCCAAAACTCAGAGCAGGATCGCGCTCCAGCAGAGCGGCCACTCTGGAGACTCGGCATTCAATTAAAGCTTCGTCCTCAAAGGGATTTTCCACCCGAGTAAGCAGAACAGCATCACAATGCTCAGGCTACTGCTGATCACAGGTCTCGGGCAATGAAAGGCGCACTATCAACGACAGCCCCGCGGGGGTAGGAAGTGCTCTTTGGGAAAAGACGAGGTTGTGTTTGAGGTTTTCACTACGTGTGGTGGGATTGTGAGCGGAAGAGCTGCCGTACAACTTCATGCGTCGACAGTTTCCGTGTGTAAATAATGTGACAGGGCTGTGATAACGCCTTCCAAAACCTTTTACGAATCACTGACAACACCGGCTGAGGTTTCTTTAAGTTCAGGAGCCGAAACAAACTTGACGGTAGGTTCAGGTAGAGTCGTGTTCGGGGGAAGGTCGCCGCATCGGCTTAAAAATAAGCTGTTTGTTAAAGTTTTTTTTTTTTTTGAACGAGGTAATTCTATCGTTTACTTTTCCCATTCACAAAATGATTCTGCGAAATCTTTCCAGAACTATAGAATCGGATTAATCTCGTTTTCGAGGTGACAGCTACGACAAAAAAGTGCCGCACGGCCTCCCGAAGTCGGATGAACCTCCAAACTCGGGGACGTTTGTCTCGCACTGACCTCGGTCGCATTTCATTGACCAACGCAGCAGCCCCCTTTTTTTTTCTTTCTTTGACACGGTTTCTGTTTTCAGGATGAACACTCAGCAAGTCCGGGACGACTGCGAAGAAAAAAAAAGTAGCTCCACAGCGCCACCGTAGTTCAAAAACTCCACAGGGGAACTTTAAATCAAATTTGCTTGTCCATGTAAAAATTGCTCCAACGAAAACAAAACAGTATCTCGCTGAGCTTGTTCTGAATTGAGGCTTCCATGGCAAAAACCTATTCTCCACACAATTGTCTCAACACTTGTTAGACATAAACAGAAATTAACGAGTGATAAACGCTGACCACAAAACAACCCATTCACTGAAAAGCCGAGCCTGTGTGGGCGACGTCATGAAAGCTCAACAGCGGCTCAGCAGGTGGGCGTTACGTGAGCAGCATGAGACAAGTATGCAAGCCGGAATTTAAGAAGGTCAACTTTGGTCTGGCACCCAAATCTAGACATTTTATAACCCGTCTGTAATACATGATGCTTAATGATGCTTGAGCACTCGAATACGAACAGAACAGCAAAGCCTGTGTGTGAGCGAAGTGTTCTTGTTGGCCCCCGCAGGCGTGCTGGCATGTCCAGAGGAAATCCTGTCCCCTTTACAACACCCAATGAAAGCGCTGCTTTTACAGTAACAACCAAACACAAGCTCAGCCTGTCCCAACTCCCACAGACAATACCAGTGGTTACAAGAAAGGCTTGGGAGTCTGTAGACGACAGGTTATATATGGAACTGTAGAACTCAGGGCTGTAACACAGGCTTAAAAAAAAAAAAAAAGCTTTTAGACAATCCACAGAAATACTGTCGACGCGGCGTATATTTTACTACAGACAAGGAACAACTAGAAAGGAGGCCTCTGAAAAGAGGAGGTCATGGCTCTTGACGCAAACCAGCACTTGAATGGCTCTCAGACTTACTCAACAGCCTATTCGAGAAGTCGCCCCAATATTACAGAGTAACCTTGAACAAATTAAAGAACGGGAGGTGAGCGAGGCAGAGAAAGCGGAGGACTGGTGCTGGGAATAGGGGAACATTAGGCAAACGCTTGATAGCTGCAGTTAATGGCAGCGGTTTATGACCGTTTCCCCTGGATCCTCCGGCCTCCTGCTGTTTCACTGGCTCTCTGTGGAATTCTTGCCCTACAGCAGGCAGGCACGCTATGGTACACGGACACGAGTAAACAACTCAACAAGCAGGAACACACAAACTGGTCTGGTTAAAATCTCAGTGATAAACAAACAAACAATTGTGACAGATTCACATCTGTGCAAAAACTGCAGTGGTGACTTTTTCTTTTCTTTTTTTTTTTTTTTGCACAAACCCCACTGTGTGGATTAATCAATAGAGACACGACATAGTACGTTTTAGAGGTCTTTGGCTGGCTGATTTTGCTACTTTCAGACTTACTTCCAATCTTGGTGCTGAGCTAAGCTAACCAGCACGCAGGCTTTATGCAGGATTTAATTGACAGATATGGCAGCTGTGTCAATCTTGGCGTCAAAATCTCAGCAAGTAAGCCTGAGCAATTTCTTTTAACTGAGGAAAAACACTAGCGGGTACGACCATACGCTCATTCCAGCCAATAGTAGGACGGAGGCAGGTTAGAGAGGGATGTGAGGAAAAACCTTGAGCCACATGTAAGGGTGCTCCGTAAAGGGAAAGTCGCATTAGCCTTCCTTTCATTCAGCACCGATGTGACGTTAAAAGAAGTTGTGGGTGATAAATAACGTCGAGCAGCGATATCTCAGTCCGGAAGAGTGACGCAGCAGCAGTTTGCAGTCTGGTTGATGCCACATAACGAGTGCATCTGTGTTTCGTTTTTTTGTTGTTTTTTTTTGGGGGGGGGGGGGGGCTAGCCGAGCACAGCCGCAGGGTCACAGTTAAAGACGGTGAGCTTTGACCCGAGAGCCCACTGGAACAGGCTGAACCAAGACGGCACCAAGAGAGGAAGTGGCGGTTTGAACTGATGAGTCACACATGCTTCTATTAAATTCAATACGAGGAAAATACTCACAAGATGTGAATGCGGTGCGAACTATACTTCCCATTATGTTTGGTTTACAAACAACCCTCGGTTCCTCCGTCTCTCATTTGTAGAAAATAATGGCCAATTTTCCCATTTGTGGGCCCGAGCTCACTTTCACAACCCCATCATGCCCTTTCAACCCGCGGTGAGCTCTGCCTCTCACTATGATCAAAACACTCCTCTCACCATGTCTCTGTCTAAATGAGAGGAAATGAGCGGCGTGTCTGCTCATATTCAGCGTGATGATGCTGTCATTAGTGGAGCATAGTAGGTGCTGATGTTTGTAAGCTCTGGAGGGATGATTCAAACAGCCCTCTGAACTTTAGTGGGCGGCAAGTAGGCAAGCGAAAGCAGCCAACAGCTGCCGCTGCCGCCGCCGGAGGCTCTTCCAGTGCCCACTTGCCATGTCGGGGCACTGGAGCGCAGCTGTCTACGGCCCGAACTTGCGCCCAAAACAAGGCCGACAAACCCGTAAAGCATGAGATGCAAACGCCGACACGCATGAAAACCGACCTCAAACCGATGCTCCAAGCTAAATAAAGACAAATTGCACACATGTCCGAGTTTAAAAGGCCAGCACGGCAAAGCGTGGTGAGCGCGACTTTGTAAGATGATGGAAACCCTTTACTCAGGTTGCACTGGTCAGTTTCCTGTTCATAGGCAGAAAATATCGATGCTCCGTATGCAAGGGAGAATCTCAGTTACCTCGCCTCTAAATCCGTCGACCAACAATCAGATGTTTACATGTATTCCAGTAGCGGGATGGAACAAAGTAGAACTTCAACTTTCCCTTTAACTTCCCTACATCTCCTAAATAACATATATACTTTTACTTCCAATACATTTCCCCCTAATCATCATAGTTTCTTTACTACAAAATTAAAGGAGAAGAAATTTGATGACCTGATGATGCTGACTGCCCGCAAGCAGGTCTGGCGAATCGGTGGTCAAAGATCGGAAGCTACAGCTGAATCACATTTATGCTGAAGTGCAAACAAGTGCTCTGAAAGCCTTGCTTGAGCTTATGTTTCCACTTAAGACACAATAGACGCTCGCAAGTCACAACTACATCATGATAACTGAATAATTAATTGATCCTGATTTTCACTTGTAGCCACAGTGGCACCAATTCAGCAGGTGTCGTTTTAAAAGAATAAACTTCATAACTCTCAAATGTCTGAACCCCTTGCATTTAAAAAAAAAAAAACACTTTCAATACTTAAACACGTTTTATATTGAAAAATATACTTTTGATACTGAAGTACAGGGAATATCAGATACTTCCAAGAGTTTTATTAAAGCCATTTTCTTCATAGGCGACTTAAACTTTTATCCGATATCTGTACCTGTATTTAAGCGTGGCTTACAGGCATTTTATCCACCACTGATGCATTCTTTTAGGATAAACCTCAACACCCTGACCGATTGTAAAATGCAGAAAAATACATTTGTACAATGCTGCTTTTGAGAGCATGCAACAGCACAGTATTATGCTGGCACATCTGTTGGCAATGCATACCAATAAACAGGAGGGCTTTGTGATGGATTGCATGGGAGTGTTGCATTCCTTCAACCTACAGTAAGTGTATCCAACACTGCAAATGAATCTAATGTTCAACTACTATAATATGAACTAGTGTGTGTTGACATTAGAAACACAAAAGGAGCCGGAACAGACATTTTTTTTTTTTTAATTTCGATGTAAAGCAAACCAAGCAACCTACCAGAAAGTCACTCAATCATAAACAGTCACTCAATCATAAACAGCATCCCGAAGATTATTAAGATGATGTCAGATGTTCAGTTCAAGTCTGACCAGACAACCGGCAGCGTCGATGGAAAAGTGAAATAAGTTTAGATCCCCCCCCACCTGCAGGCAAAAAAAAAAAAAAAAAGTAATAACCGGAGCAGTTTTACCACTTGGGTCACTCGCTTGGGTCGCGAGTGTTACAGCTGCAGCTTTTCGTGAGCGAGATTTAGGTTCTCCATTCAATACCTGTACGTTAAACCAGCTTGCCTGCGGAAGGCCCTTTTTAAAACTACATTTTGTTTGCCTGAACCTGGCGAACATTGCCATGTGTCCTACATCTGCAGTGCTGGGTTTCTGCCCTTCTTGGTGCCAGAGTTTGGGCCCCAACAGCAGTTTTGGCAGTGCAGCCCGGTAACTGGACGATAATGGCTCGGCCTGGTTTCAATGACACCGAGCGCCCTTGTGCTTTGAAAAGGGATACATAAAATAAGAACATTTAATAGTCTCCCGTTTCATCCATTTCGGATAATGTCAGTTTCGGTCTATAACTTCAGCAGCAGGTCCTGAGCACTGGTCATTATGTGCAGCAATTTGGCCAAATGTTACTTTAATTTTTTTTTGGTGGGTTACAAACACTGGAGTGCAATTCTCTTGTCAATAAATCAGGCTTTTTGTGTGATTTACTGAAAAGACGACATCAAATCAAAACTCACAGCGGCATACTGGAGCTGATGCTGCTCCTTAGCCCTCAGTGGAAAATATATTTGTCTGTTTATTATTACACAAGTGATGCTGAAAAAAGGCACTTTGGGGTAATCAACATTTTCCGCTCTGAGGGGAAAATGTCTGTGGCGTGGAGATTAATTACAATCAAGACGATAAGAATGCAAAAGGCCTTTGCCGTGTCTTCAAAATCTGTTTACTTGAAAAGAGTCTTGAAAAGCCACAATGATCACCTGGGGATCTCCATCAACGCTTTATTGCAGCGTAATACAGCAGCTCACTACACGCAATAAAGCACTTTTAAAGTAAAGTCAGGATGGTGCCGCGCTGGATTGGTATGTTTTGTTTCACTCCAGTGATAAGAGCACTTGTGAAACGATTACCTTTCAGGTTTTATGCTAAAATTATAAATTAAATGGTGGTAAGTATCTAATAATTTTTTTTTTTTTTTTTTTTTTTTAAATCACTCACTGGCCAGATACAGCAGCTTGAGGCTGGAAGAGATTTTGCATTTAAGTGCGCACGCACACACAAGCACACGCACGCACACACACCCACCCACACACACACACACACACACACACACACACGGAGGGTTTCAGAGGTTATTCCGGCTCGAGAGAATGACATCCACTGTGGTGACAAGTATCTGCAGGAGGGCAGTCGTTGGCGGAGCTGCCGGGAATCACAGTTTGTGTCTGACACTGCTACAACAATGGCTCTGTCTTGAAGCACAGCACAGGAAGTCGGCTCTAGCTGCTACTGCCCGAGAATATCACACCGTAGCGAGGACGGCCGTGCTACTTCTCCCGCCTGGCGACGGAGATTTGTCTTTAAATGTGAATCAAATCCGGCCACAATCAGCGAGGACGATTACAAGAAAAAGACAGTCGACGCCAATTGATTCTCTGCACGAGCCTTACAGATGGTGAACTTGTTCTTCATTAGTTCACACAAAAAAGACGAGATCAAAAGTAAAACAGGAGGTAAAAGCCCCACACGCCTCGAGCAAAGTCGGCTTTTATCAATGCGACCTGCTCAGGGGAGCGTGTCTGTTTCTCAACACTCGGAGTACAAAGGCGCTCGCGTACAAAGACGTCACGCTGAGGACTTACAAGGGCAGATTGTCAAGCACAGAGTCCTCCGATAAGACGACAGCGACGCAGGGGACCATCGGTCAGCTGACTGGAGGCAACAATATGTAGATAGTCATCAAAGCCTACTTAGTATCCACTTCAAACAATAAACTAGATAATAGAAACAGCTCCATAATTCAGCTACTCTGAAAGAACTTAATTCATTAAAAACACAACAATTTTGAAATTCATTTAAATGTTAAAATGTTTTTAAAAGACAGAGGCTCCAAAGAGAAAATTGTATATTTACCCATCCCACCATATAATGAGGAATCTTTTCTAAAAAAAAAAAAATAATAATAATAATGTCTGCATCTATTTTCCTACTGTCTAAATGATCAAAGGCGTCCGTTATAAAACTACTTTTCTATTCTTGCTGCACAAAGATCGACAGAAACTGCAACAAACTGTCCAGGATGAAAACGTAAACAAAAAGTTGACCTTGCAAAGAGAACAAACCAGAGACACTTTTCATCAACTAACATAAAAGATTGTTAGTTTCCTATTATGTGTTCCTATTTTACTGACTGGCACATGCTCAACACGGTGAGAGAGAGAGGAAAAAAAAAAAAAAAAAAAGGTGCGGAGGAGATGCCTGTCGGTGATCTATCACCTACACGTCTCGTAAAACCATCCAAGACAGGACGCGTCGCGATCATCAAAGGAGAAAAAAGGCAAAGAAAACCCGCGAGGGGAAGAAGTGAGAAAAGTGACGGCGGGGTGGAAATCGGTGGCTGCACGACATCCTCTCTAATCACAACATCCGACGCTCTCCATAACAACGCAGTTTAAATATAGCAAAAAGGTTCAACTTTCGGCACACGCAGGTACAGAGCCGAGGGATCTCGGTGTGCCGTCACCGGCCACTCGACCTTCGGCTGCGGCGTGCTAAGTTTAGACGAGCCGAGACAAAATATCCAGAACCTAAATGGACGAGAGACGCATTAGGCCACGCAGTCAAATGGGAGCCATTGTCCGCATTTCATTTGCAGGCCATTATTGCTTTTGTACAGATTATTTATTCCGTTGGGCTAAAACAGTCTGGACACGTACTGGCGGATGATGAACCCTCCCTGACCCACTTACTAAGCCGTCATCCCGCGGAGGGAACAAAGAGTAGCAGCTGTCCGTCAATAGCTCCAGTGTGTTTTTAGGGCCGACACAAATAAAACACAGGAACAGCAGCACGTGCTTCCGTCTTCAATCAGGAGGGACGCCGCAAATAAACACCTACTTCGGGTCCCTTGCTATTCGATCGGATCACACCGGAGGTCACTTCAAATGTCAAGTCACCCGTTTTAACACAGAACCGGCATTACCTTCAAGTGCTGAAATAAGTCCTTTAATCAATTAGTCGTTGGACAGATAAAAAGGCTGCAATTATTTTTTGCCATCAATCCACTGCTTGCTGCGCAAAATGTCTGAAAATAGGGAAACGTGCAAAGCAACATTTCCCCCATTGAAGTGACATCTTCAGACAGCTCGCTTTGGTCCAAACGTGCAAAAAAAAAAAAAAATTTTAAAGTTATTTAGTGTACAATCACACCAGACAAAGACAGGAAGCAAACTCACTTATTTGAGAGGGTAAAATTGATCAAACTTGTCACTTTATTGGATAATTAGTAAAACCATGCTCTAGTGAGAGCTTCTTATTTTTGAGGATATCCTGCTTTGTTGTATATTTTATAAATCAGTGTAAATTAAATATCTTTTGAGTTCAACAGCTGAGACGTCCTGTTGTATTCTAGAAAATAATGACTGGCATGTTCACTCTCTTCTGACTTTCCGAAGACCGAGATGTTTCATTGATTTGATCGAAAAAGATGAAAATACTAATTAGAGACTAGCCTGTGGCAGAGATTGACGGAGCTGACGTTTGAGCCACTAAATGATGAACCGATTTGATTGAAAATAATAATTAGTTAGAGGCCATAACAGAGAGGCTTGGTGCTGATCGGTCAACTGTAAAGTTGATATTTCCATTTGGGGGGGGGGGGGGGGATGCAACATAAATAACACACCAACAGCGCTGCTGTTGGGAGGACAAAAGATGTAGCTGCAGATGGAAACCCTGCACACAATGGGACATGTACGAGCTGAGAAGATTATCTGATGGCAAACAGTCCAAGAGGGCGAGAGCTCCCGCTTAAAAAAACAACAACACACAAAACACAACAGCACTTTTGAAACGGTCTGCTTTCGTTTACCTGCAGATTCACCAGTGTTGATCCAGTCTGGGTTTGCAATGCTGGCTATTGCAAAGATATCTGCTGCCAGAAAGAGGCACCCTGAAATGATCGTGAGTTTATCCATACCGCCAGCCTACGACGCGCTGAATGACGTGTGTGTGTGTGTGTGTGTGTGTGTTGGGGGGGGGAGAGATGCGGCGGTCCTCGTCCAAATTTGACCCCGGGCGTTGAGAGACACAGGGTGGGCTGTTATCAGTCTGACCTCGCCCCCCTTCAACAGGAGCCCGCTGTTGTGGTTCTGCTGTGCATTTTTTTTTTTTTTTTTTTTTTTGCAGCAATGTTAGCTCCTCACGCGTCAAGCAAGCGAGAGCCTCCGGCTACAAACAAAAAAAAAAAACAACAACAACAACAAAAAAAGGGCTCAAATACGACGCACAAAAGCATCACATCTCAAATGCCTTGTTTTGTTTGTAGTCCGGCGAGGTGAAACAAAAAGCTCACTCGGCGCCGAGGCCCCCGAACCGCTCGTGTTGTCTTTCGGATCCGTTTAGCAGCAGCAGCCGCCGCAGCAGCAGCAGCATCGGGCACAGTCTGCGGCTAGCAGACGGCTAGCTGGCTTATTTCCACCGATCCGGACTCGGTGCGCCGAGCTGCGGCCCAGAGGCTGCTCGACGGTCGGGACCGGGACTGCGCTAGCATTTCAGGGACAATGTCACACACAAAACGGGAGGCGCGGAAGAACCGGAGCAAGTTCCCCCCCCAGCCCCCACCCCCCACACCTCCCTCCCCACCCCCTCTCTCTCTCTCTCTCTCCTCGCTTCGCAGTATCCCGTGTTTTCTGGCGGAGGTTTCAGCGTTACCCGTCGGGAAAACGAGAACCCATCACCGTCTCCTGCTGAAGCGAGCCCGTTCTCCTCCTTCTCCGCTGGAATAGCATCTGGTACTTTCGGTCCGTTTAGCCAGCCAGCCCTTCCCCTCCTGTGCGCCCGCTCCGGACCGCGGCGACAGACTGAAAGCGCGGGGCTCCTCAAAAGCGCGGCGTGCTTCGGGCCACAGGCGACGCTCCCGAAAAGCCCCCCCAAAAAAAAAAAAATAATAATAAATCTGGACGGTAAAATGGGAACGGTATTGTTGTGCTTCCCACCCGTATGCCCACCGCTAGCTCAGCCTCCCCCTTCTGCCAAATGACATCAGGCGGACACCCCCACGCAGCGTCACACACACACACAAATGCTCACACACACACACACACAGCTCACGTTCAGGAGGGGAGTCATTCCCTCTGTTCTCGCGATACTTTGTTAAAAAAAAAAAAAAAAATTAAATAAATTGGGGCTCTTGTCCTGAATCGCTTTGGTTTTTTTTTTTTTTTTTTTGGGGGGGGGGGGGGAATTAAATTAATTGAAATATCAGTGATGTGCCGGTGGCGCATTTAAAGCCCTGCCATGAGGCGGTGACCAGCAACCTTAAATCACCCCAGCTCGTAGACAGCAGGGGCCACAAGTCCCAAAAGTGTGTTTAATTATGTGATTAATTGCGTTTAGTTTTTGCACCATAATTTTTAATGTTTTACATTTTGTCAGTCGCCTGTAAAGCCCTTTTTTTTTTATTACATTTGATTTGTTTGATAGGTGATATATAAATTCATACATTAGTCTTTGTTTTATACTTTTTTTTTTTTTTAATCTTATATTGATTATATGCGTATTTCGTCATTTGTTTGTCTTGTTTTCTGCTTCCCTTTTTTGTCCTGTGTTTCTATGCTGCTGTGACATAAATGTCCCCATTGTGGGATTAATAAAGTCTTATTTTATGTTATCTTAATGATTCTTTGCTTGATTACATTGGTATATAAACATAGTTGGGCCCAGCATTTTCAGCCAACTCAACAAAAAATATATTTTCAAGACTATTATGCTGATACTTGATTGAGGTCACAGGACACGTATTTCTGCTCATAAAGGCTGTTGAGCAGAAATACCAAACATTTGCTCATTCCAGCTTCTCAAATGTAAGACAACCTAATTTGGGACTGTTGATGAAGCATTTGAATTCATCGCCTCAGGCTGCAGAAATCAGATTTTCTGATATTTCTGTAATTGTTTATGGACAGAAAACATTATTCAGAAATAAAATGCATTCCTTACCTAAAGCCTTAAGCTATATTTAAACAGACAATGACTGAAACATTCAAGATGGTTGTACTATTCCAGCCGATAGGTGCACTCCAAGCAAATACTGAGGGTGTCATGTGTAGTCTGCTGTGTGTGCTGGACAGAGTAAACAACAACACAGGAAATGGTAGGTCAGCTTGGGGGGACACCGAGGGCCAGACAGCCTGACGGACCTTTCCAACCAAAAGATTTTCTTAATTTGAATCTCAGTGGTGAAAACCGAGTTTACTGACTCAAGTATTCCACAATTGTGGGATACATAACACTTAATTATGTTTATTTGCATATGGTGTATCGAGTACATTTAGGAGGAAAATATTGTAATTTTGACTCCACCATTTATGACAGTTACAACACTCAACCAGTTCATATTTAACATACAAAACTTATGATCCACTAATTAGAAATGTTGCCTTGTTACTACTTAAGAGTTAAATATTACCAAAGTAACTCAAGATCTACCTGTTGCAGCATTCAAATTGTGCTGATTAAATAACTAATAAAGATCCAACACTAAAAGGGAAAAATGTCACAATGAAATGGACCCATTCATGATGACTACTTCAGACTTTATCGACATTTTGCTGATATTACCACATTAACTGAAGTTATTACTGGCCTGTAAATTGCTGGCTGGACAACAAAAAATGGGTTTGCGTGAATAAAAAAAATTTTTTAAAAAAAAGCAATTTGGATTTAAGGCAAGTTTAAATGTTACTAAACTCAGGCATGAACTAATGTTTGTGCTTTTGGGTCCCCCCACTGGTGGATGAGTAAAATGATGCTTTGTCATACCTATACTGTAGTGTTGATGTCATCCGAAAGCAAGCACTCCCTGAAGTTGGTGTGGATTCGGTAATTTAATGCAGAGCATCTTTTTCAACCATCAGCCCACACTCGCACTCAACACACAAACTTGGACTTTACTCTCAATTAATTCCAAGATGCAAAATTGAAGCAACAACCGACCATTGTTATTGTCATTATTTTTTAATTTACATAGATATACAGTTAAATTGACAAAATCCCCCTGATGAAGAGTTGCATTATGATTCTGTAGCTTCCTGTTGGTGCCTACACGTAAAGCAGGACAGACTATGAATGATTGGTGACATTCAATGAATTGCTGCAGGAGGCTGCGGCTCGGAGGTCCTCTTTCCTTTTTTTAAGCAGCCAGGCATAACATACCCAGGTTAGAATAAACAGTTCTCGTGCGTTATTCTCATACTTCATCCACAAATGGTGTATTAATGAGGTGTCCACTTGCTGCCATGGTCTTCTTGCCATCCACAAATTTGTTCGCTGCCTGTAAACAAAAGACAGAGAAACTCTTCAGTTCACGGGCGAGTTCCTGGAGTTATCTGATGAGTAATACTTCATAATAAATCACAATATTTTTTAGTGTTCTTTCAAAACCACGTTGCAGCTCAAACAGGACACAAAACCACTGGCAGTCGTAAAACAAACAAAACAAATAGATCAGTAAACAAGCGTGCGTGAATTAACAACTTTGCATTTTTCTGTATTATTTTGGCACACATGTTCAAACAGGAACACACAATTGGCATCAAAAAGTTTCCAGACTGCTGCTGTTTGCGCAGCACCGTGACGTGCGCACTCGAATTAGAAGCACTGTTGTGACCACTGGCATGTGCGTGCTTCATGGACCCGAGAGAGCACATGAGAATTTGTGTCAAAATTTTGGAGTACGGAAAGAAGTTGCAGACCTCTCCGGGCTCATTACTTCACCGCAGTAGGCTTTCTGAAGCCTTTCTCCGTTGCCAATTTTCCGAGTCTAACAAAAGGTTTGACGTTTCTCTGCTTAAATTTAATGCCCATTGTGAAATCACAACTACGCACATGCCACAAAAACATTTGTAACACAGGTGCTACAGTTTCCCGCTTCTCTGTACACATCACAGCGCCGCACTCCATTTGTGAGCAACGGGCGCAGACTCTGGACTTTTAGATCCACCCTTGAATAAACACTACAAACTGTCACGTTCCATTCAGTATTTGAAAGACAGTTCGACTATAACAAAACTGAAAACTCAGTGTACAAACTAAACAGACCATGCGGTATATATCAGCTGGTGGCCTTGGAAAAATGCATCGTCAACATGACCTATCGCACCTTAATAAAACTAAATCATTGTAGACTTTGTTCATGAAAAATATGGAGGAAACTGGTGAGCCATAACTGAATCACTATGATTCCAGACCGTTTCTCCATAACAGATAGGAAAATCAGGGTGTAAAAATTGTGGATAAAGGTGAGTCTGCCTTTTCTGAATGCAGCAGTTCCACAGCAATATTACCATGACAACAAATCTGAAGTTAAACGAGGCAGCAGAGACACAGAAAACAAATGGCTATGCAGCGTTGGTTGGTTTGAATAGCGCCGATCAAATGTTAGTTAGCACTGGCTTGAACTTGAAGTGTCAGCCTGACAGCACACACACACACACACACACACACACACACACACACACACACACACACACACACACACACACACACACACACACTGACTGTAACAGTTCATTCTCACATACACACACATACAGATAAACACACATACAGATACACACGCACAGTAGGCGTTTGCTGCGACAGCGGTGGATGTAAATAATAGAATCGAATTTACTTGGAGATGACTGGCGATTATAATCTAAGGAAAGACTTTCCTGTTGCCGCCTCTGAGTGAAGACACTCACCTTGACCACGTCGTTAAGGGTGACAGCATCTATAGCCTGGAGGACGGTGTCAGGGACATGGTACGCTCCACTGGCCAGCGCCTGGGCACCGATCTCCTCCAGCAGACCCTCAGAGCTCTCTATTGACATCAGATACTCTGCTTTCACTTGGTTCCTACGCGGAGACGTCAAACACAGACCAATCAGAGCTACGCCTGTAATATCTGTATCTGCTGCACAACTGCCTTCTTCCTCGTGAACTCACTTTGCTCTGGTGATGTCGGCCTCGGACACGCTTCCCTCCGCCACGCCTCTCACTTGAGCAATGGCAGCTCTGATCACCTGCACGAGGAAAGGCAACAAGGACAGGGAGTTCAGCGCGACAGAGATTCAAGTTGAATTTCCACACGTTTTAAGATGAAGTGACAAGACAGAAAACCGGGCAATCACCTCTCCTGCCGAGTCAGCTTGTGCAATAGTATAGACGCCAAAGAGGCCGGAGTCGGAGTACGAGGCATTGAAGGCAGTGGCCTGAAAGGCAAAGCAGAGGTCACCTGACATTAAGTGAAGACCAAAAAAATACAGACAACCTCCCTTTTCAAAGAGCTGTTATTTACTTTTTAAATTGAAACTTTTACCCGAGTTCTTCTGGGAAATTTTCCCAAAGACACAATTAATCCAAGTATCATTGAAGCTTATTCTTTTCTATAAGTAGAATGGTAACCATGCTTGTAGTCAATGATGCCGTCAGAATCATTTTCTTTGAAAGTTAAACATTTTTCAGGCTGCATTTCTTGGCTGTTCGACAGGTTTTCTTCGACCTTCTTTCTGCGTTGACGACGTGAAGAGATGCTGTGAACTCGTTTTCAGCAATTACGAATTGTATTTCCTCTTTTGTAACATAACTGCGCGAACAGTTCAGACAAACTCGGAAAGCTTTAAAACACTCTGTAGCCTGGCTGATTAAGGCTACAAACAACCCATAATGCAACACACTGTAGAAGACTGGATAATACTGGTGCTTTCTCCACTCTGCCAACAGCAGACGATCCCCATTTACTTTTTCTTGTCTTATATTCATGCCAGCAAGGTAATTGTCCTGGGTTTTTTTTTTTTTTTTTTTAACTTACATCAAATGGCTGTGTGGTAGCTTTGGCAATGCCCTGGCTCAGTTTGCTGGTGAGGCTGGAGCCCCTCTTTACATGTGGACCAGCTCCCAGGATCCTTTGCAGCACACTGAAGGCATTAGCCTCAGCACTACCCATCACACCGCCCTCGCTGGCGATCAGTGCGTGGACCAGGTCGTCGTTGTTCTGCACGCGCAGCTCACCTGCACGCAAAGCACCGTCACGACAACGAAGCGGTGGCGAAATCTTTAAAAGAGTGTTCAGCACGAGCTTTTACCTCCACGGTACACGGATTTAACCACAGGAGCTCCGGCACCGCTGCGGACACTCAGGAGTCCCTCGCCCACCTGCCTCAGGATGGAGTGCTTTACACCTGGATGCGTGCACGAGACAGATTAACACACTTTTCACACGCCAGCGTCTGTAACAAAATATAATCTCGCACACACATCAACCCGACTGCTACGGATTGAGAGGGTTAAGTATCTATTAGGAAATACAGCCTTGATAAGGAAAGCCAGAAGGACAAAAAAAAAAAAAAGAGAGCAGTGATGAAGCAGCGCAGACAAGACAACACTCACCTAGTCCTACAAGAGCCATCCTGCCCGTAGTGAAATTGTCCTCAACAAACGACTGGAGCTACAAGGAAGGATAAGGAGTAGGAGAAGAATTTAAGAACCACACAGAGTACCAAAATAATGGCCTTGGATGGTTGAATTACACATTTATGAAGTGCAGCCGTGCTCCCTTCAAGACAAATCACACATTCATACCTGTTGACAGGAGACACGACCGACCATGTAGTCGGGGCAGTACAGAGAGTTGGACAGAGCGTTTTTGTACGCAGCTTCATGCAACTTCTCAATTACACCTACGGGACAAAATAGAAAAGTACCTGTTAAGTTTCGGCCGCGGAGCACAAACACACCACAATGAATACTTTAAACACAGATCCAATCCATCCAAAAACACGCTCCATTAAGTTAAAAGACTTTTAAAGACCTTTTCAAAAGCACACTGAATAAAAGTTAACACCTGGTTACGATCACAGAGGAGCAGAAGTCCATTACGAGACAATACAGCCGAGTGTTATTTACGACAACAAGACCACATTTCATCGGTACTTCACGGCAGAACACAGCGATAACTTTTAATGACCTAATTATTTAAATATGATATGACCTGGACCCAGATAAGCAGAAGAAAAGGCATAGATGGGTGATTAAAAACGAGCTATTTGTTACAAATGTTACACATTATTAAAACCGGGATTGCCATGAGTGACAGGTTGGTACCGTCAGAGATGCCAACAGGGATCTGACTATCAGCCAGACTCGTACAGACAGAGACTCTCCACATATTCATCTGCCACAAATCCACCCATGCACCACCCCTATGCCCCTTTTTTTTTTTTTTTGATAAGCCGAGTCAGGCGCTGCCAGCGTCTCCTCAAACCACTCTTTAGGAACCGATGAGGGACTTCACGATTAAACTTCTATTAAAACAGTCTACGTTTGGCTCCAAAGATCAACAATCACTTTTTCCACAACCAAATGCGGGCAATTCAGAGCTGAACTTTTGTTTCTGGTTCTCACCTATCTGAGGACACTGCTGAGCCAGGGCTCTGTCAATCTTCACCCTGGACGTCAGGTCGTCTACCTCCCACGGCCGGAACTCCTGAGCTGTGGTCACGTTGACCAGGAACCCCAATAATGAATCCCTGAACAGAGACAGAACAGCGATGATGCACCGAAACATCGACATGATCTTCGAGGAGTTTTAATAAAACACACACACACAAAAAAAAACCCAAAAAACGGGAACACCAACAAACAGTTTCACAGGCTTGACATGAAGATGGGAGCACTCACAGGTCATCTCTCAAACAGTCTGCAGTGTAGACCATCGATTCTCTTGATGATGTCACACTGCGTGTAAAACAAATGACGACACATTTGGTTCAGTGTGGTGCGCTATTTTTACACCAGTATCTACTGCTGACAACGAAAAGAAGCAACTGTCAGTGTGAGCGTGCGCAGAGTAAACTCGCTGACCTCAGGCTGCCCCCGACCGCTTCCACACCGCGACAGATCTTGAAGGCAGACGCACCTTTTGTGGTCTATAAAAACAAAGTCACTCGCTTTAGTTTGTCACATCTCTGCTACACAGGAACCATAAAAAAAACCACAAAAAAAAACCAACTGAACACACTCATGAACACAACGAATTGAGCTCTTGCATGCAATGGCACATGGGTTTCCTGAAGGAATCGCACTTTCACAAACTCAAAATTACCAGGTTTGCTGCCAGTCGTAACACGTGAGTAACACCCTGGTTTTCCACGGCCTCGTAGCGACTCCCGGCTTTCACAAACACACTGACACTTGACATGGGGGAGTAGTTCTCCAGCGATGCTATCACCAGGCCGTTTGGGAGCCTGGACACCTGGAGCAGCAAAAGAAAATGTTACCGGAGGCCGGAAAAAAAAAAAAAAAAAAAATGCCTTCATGCGCGATCAAATGAATGGAAAGGAGCCAGAGATTTACTTGCTGTACATGTTTTTCTGATTACACGTCTACAATATATTCCAGTGAATACGGAAAAACCTGCTCCTGCGTGCTTGAGAGCAGCCCCTACCTGGACATTTTGGGGAGGGGTAGGTGCAGCTGCTGAGGGACGCCGGGCTGCGACCGGTTCAGTCAGAGCTTCACTCCTCCTGGCAGCCGCATAGCAACGTTTCTGTAGGAAGCAGGGGGGGACACTAAATCAAACCTCCGGCAGCTTGTTTCCTCAGCGCATCCCTGTTCTCGTAAAAGTTAGCCAGGAAAAGAAAGCGCTGAACTAAATCCCCGATCCTTGACTTAACATAACAAGGTGTCTTTGTAAGAGAGATGCAGCTTCAAATAAAGTAAACACGAGGGTCCAGACGGTTTACACCAAGTGCAAGTGCTCCCATAAAAGCAGGCTGACATTACATTGGACAAACCTGAACCCAAGGAAGATTAACATGACCTCTAATGTTACACAACAGCTGCTGGCACCTACAATAACTCAGTGATTACCAACCCATCTTCCCAAAAAGGGTCATAAATTCACCATCTGATCAACAAACTGGGAATGTACACAACTGTGTTCCTCTATTTACTTATATATTACGGGATACTTGTTTTTCCTCTTCAGGTGATCTGATGTAACGATCATATATTACCCAGATAAACAATTCAACTCATGATTAGGTTTTACATAAATATTCAGCATAACCATTTAGCAGCCAGCTGTCCGAGCGTCCCTGAAGATTAAAAAAAAAAAAAAAAAAAAGATGTCTTTTTACTTGTAATAATCTGCACGTCACCACATTATGACCACGTTACATACAAGGTGTTGTTTTGATCCAACACAGCGGGGAGTCCAGAGATGACCTTCAGGTTGCATCCAGCACGAAGCAGCTAAAGCGAAGCCGAATCAACAAGCTATTTTACGACGCACACAAGCTGTATTTTTTATGTCTTTAAGGACGTGTGGATGATCCAAGGGGTGTGTGTGTGTGTGGGGGGGAAGGCGTTACCCTAACTCGGCTGTGAAACATGTCAGACGGTTTTAATTGAGGTAAACCTTGAATTAGCCGGCCAACCTAGCAGGATAACTAGCCCGGCTGGGCTAACGTCTCGGGCTGCGTCCTGCTTTCGACCCGTTTTTACAAGCAGGACGAGCAGAGACCAAAACATCCGGCGGGTCACGCCGCTCGCATAAAAAAAACAACAACCCCAGAAAACACGGGACTCACGGAGAAATTATTCAGAGACCGGATTCCTCTCATGACTCCTGAATCTCTCCTTCAGCCCCGGCGCAGAAAGACGAGTATGGCGGCGAGGCGGGTTTGACGTTTTACCCATAATCCAGTGCGCCGATCAAAGATGATTTAACGTGTTAAGACAAACGATGACAGGACTTTTCAACGTTATTACAAACTATCATAAACTCGTTAATTATAATAATAATAATAATAATAATACAACGAAGATTATTTATACAAGGTTAATCAGGATTGAAACATTTCCCGAACAGCATTGCGAAATGACAAAACAAAGTGGGAGTGTATAGAAGTCTCTAGCGCACCTTTAATAGTCAATTAATTAACTTAGAAACACACACGCCCATGAAAGCAGACAGCAGCTCTCCGAAGATCGTCAATTTAAGGATTAAAACTGATTTTAAAAAAAACTTCCCTGTTGAGGGCTAAAGGATGTTAATTTGGTCTTGATCAGCACGCCTATATTTACTATAGGACTCCAGATGATGGCAGCAGAGGACTGTCTATATGATCATTTTCCCTATGGCCGTTTATTGCATGACATCTTTTCTTTTGACAGGAATCCATTCCTGTTGTGGTATAACTGTGTAGATGTTGTACATATTGTAAAAAGGTGGACTGTTCAAATATAATTGATAATATTATATATTGATTCTAATATATTCTATATAAATGTATTGTATTAGGATTATCTGACTAGATGGTCATGATAAGAACTACAATGTTAAATTGTTCAGGCCAGCGCAGTAACCTTGCTGTAGAACAGGATTTTCATGCTGTGGTAGGAGCAAGCGGTAACAATCCCTCTATCCATCTTCCTGAAATCAGACTTGTGTCCCACTGCAAAATAAACAAATTGAATGACCCACCCACATTGACTCCTGTGCCATTTGGTCTCATTGCTGGTCAACGTCAATGTCATACAAGTAAATATGTCGCTTCCAGCTACAAAAAAAGAGATAAACTGGTAAGTTTATATACAATGAAAGACATACAAAACCAATGCAATTGTTCATTTTAGCAGCATAATACCGGTGCTCTCATTTACTTGTATGATATCGTCTAACCAGCAATGTGTGTTAATCAAACACCGTCAAGATTAAGACTACTTGTCACCCCGCTGGCTGTCAATACATTCCAGCTGTTTTGTTGTCTTCACACTACTTTGTTAAACTGGGGGGGAAAAAAAGCCCTCACCAGCATTCCCAGTAAAGTATTAAACAGCTTTATTTCAACCCAACTCCACTTTCACTGAAAAGCTTTACATTTCAAAAATAATACTTTACTACATTTACTACCAGCAGTATCAACATCTTACATGTAGTAAAGAACGTACAAAGTTTAATTACAAAACACTGCTCACATATACGCATCTTTTTCACAGGTAACCTTTAAAAATAGTCTCAAGTGGATTCTTTGGCCCAAAGAGCTTTTGGTGACAAAACAAAATGTTCACTCATTTTGAAAAGGTCATTCTCCCAGCTAGCCACATCCCAATAAAAACATCACATAACAATACAAAAATACACTATGTTGGCTGCGGAAATCTTCAGACTGAAGTGCTCGAACATTAATACCCTAAACATGTTCACATCATACAGAGTGTGAGTTCAGGCTGCTGTCTCAGTCGTCGATCACAGTAACTTGAGATCACGCGAGTTTATGGCGTGTCCTTTGTCAAGAGGGACCCTAGTGACTGACACCGAGTCGACACCAACTAGGACCAAATACTTTTTGTCACCAGTAACAGCTCAAACAGCTCGGTGCCTATTCCAGGCTTTCAGTTCTCAGTTCGCTGGCCTTCGCAGCTCTGAGCTTTGCAGTGCACCTTCGCCATGGAAGGTGCAAATCCTAACCGTTAAAGACTCGACGTCCTCGCTCAGTTCTCATTTGGCGTTCCGGGACAGCTGGTCACGTGAATGTCCTTCCTCAGCTGGAGAGACACACAGCTGAGCCAGCTGCGACTGGTGGGCATCTCCCCGACAATCTCCCATATGTCGGTGTCGTCACAATATCTCTCGATAGTGTCGTGATATCTGCAAGTCAAGGGTGATCAGCATTAAACAACTGGAAATTCAACAACTGTAAAAAGGTGTAAATATGTTTTCCCTCCTGTTTTTATAGTCACAAGAACCAAATCAGGAATTAAAAGCCCCTGGTCTGATTTCACATTAGTCTTTGTAGTTGCTTGACTATCAAGGCTACGTAACAACAGTGAATCGACTCGTTTGATTTGACCTTAAATCTATTCAGAATAGTTGTTTAAGTTGTGGCAGCTGCAGCATTTGTATTTAACAATTTAATGTCTACAAAGTGCATCAATAATTCTTAAGATAATGTAAAGTACTCATAGACCATACGAGGCACTAAAATGAAACCTTGGTTAGCTCCTAAAATGAGTTTGTGTGCTGCTGAAAAAGTTCCTGCTATGACTAGACTGCTATTGAATGCACAAGCCACTTTCCCTCCTCACCTGTCCCAGCCCTCCTCTCCTCCCAGAACATAGATTTTGCCATTCACTACAGCAGCACCGGGCCGGTAGCGTCGTTCCTTCATGGGGGCGCACATGGTCCACTGGTTGGTCTTGGGATTGTAACACTCCACCTTATCCGTGTTCTCCGTCGAGGCATGCCATCCACCTGAAAACAAACAAGACATTTAACCAAGGAGACGACTTTTGTTTATGAATGACCGCGAAGAATGAGGGGAAAAAAAAAAAAAAAAAGCACCGCTCTGGCCTCGGTGCTATTAAGTTTGTTACCTATGACATAGATCTTTTCTTTGAGTGTACAAGCAGCCGAACCAGAGCGAGCGATCTGCATGGGGGCGACCTCTGTCCACACTAAGGTTTTAGGGTTGTACACCTGTGCGAGGTCTGTGCCGTCACCATCCTCGAGAACGGCACCTCCTGCCAGGACACGGAGGCACGTCAGCATGCAGGGCGGCATGTGTATAAAGAAAAACCTGCCCGTGTGAAACCTGCATTTCCTACCAGTAACATAGAGCAGACCATCCAGGGCCACCACAGCAGGACTTGTGACGGCCATCTTTACAGACTCTGTGAACTGCCAGGCGTTGGTGTGGGGGTTGTAACACTCCACCGAGTCGAGACGAGAGCGTCCCTCCCACCCTCCCACTGCGTAAACAAAGCCGTCCAACATCACAAGGCCTGAGAGGAGAGGATGGAGTGAGGTAGTTAATCTACCCGATGGTCATTTAGTCAGCACTAACATACAGGAGAGCATCTAATGTCCCATGAAAAGTCACATTTGTGCTACATTTGAGCAGTGTTTAGGAGGACATCCTAAAGTTGAAGGGTCGTCAGCAGCGCCGTGTACATTTGTCCACCAAGTTTCTACAGCATCTGTACTGACCAGGACAACACAAAAATTCAGCAGTTAAAAGAAAACCCACCTCTCGGGGTCTGAAAACAAACATAAACACTGATGAGAAAAGGAAACGGATGACACAAGATGATGGAAAAACAGGGCAGAGAAATGTGTGGGATAAAAAAAAAAAAAATCAATCAAAATTATATAATTTTGAGTCATGCAGTATCATAAGAGTGCAATACTAAATCGTTTGTAAACTTTCCCATCAACCTGCACATGTGAAAGTTATGACATTGTACCACTGAAGTCTGTGTAATAGTACGTATGACCAAAATACCCCATTTTCTAAGATACAGTGGAAATGTGAGGAAAGGCTTGGTAAAAAAAAAAAAAAAGGCCTTGAAAGCAAACAAAATGTCAGGTTATGGTTTGGTAAGTTCCTGACAGGGTGCAGCAGCTTCACTTCTGACAGCATAAAAAAAAAGAAAGATTACAAATGAGAAATTTCAGCGTGCAGCTGAAATATGATTTTAACCATGAAATAAAAAGACAGAAACAGTCAATAAGGTTCCCACGAGACAAAACGAGGTAATGTGTGGTGATGTAGGTTATCAGTGCGTGAGAGAAGAAAGGGCCGACATAGTGCCTTACCTAACTCGGAGCGAGCTACATTCATGGGCGCCATCTCCATCCAGGAGTCAAAGCAGGGGTCATAGCGCCACATCTCTCTGCTGGCTGAGCCGTCAGGAAACTCCCCTCCGGCCAAATACAGAGTCGAATCTACAGGGAGAGGTGGGAGTCAATGGAAACGGACGACGATTAAGTTCATTCATTCATTCATTCATCTCGGAGGGGACACGAGAAGGAGCGTCTTCTCCAGTCAGTCATCGAGCGTTAACGTTACCGAACCTCACCTGACACGACCAGCCCGTGTTTGCTCACGGCGAAGGGAAGGCAGGCCAGATTCTTCCACTGGTTCGTCACAGGATCGAAGCTCTCGACGCTGCGCAGCACCACCTTGTCGTCCTCCCCGCCGACCGTCACTATCACTGCCGCTGTCCCTGTTGCCATGGCCAACAAGGAGGAAAGGAACAGGGGAGGAGTGAGCCGCGGCCTGCTGGTCCATTAGTCAATTGTTTGTTTGCTCAATAAAACGTTACCAAAAAAAAAAAAACTTTTCTTTTGTTTTGTCCAACTACAAGTATAATAGATAAGATGTGGTTTGATGTCATAGAAGAACAAAAAAAAATTCACTTTTGAGAACCTGGAAGCTGTGAATTTTTATTTTTGATTAAAAATTACTTTTAGTCAATCAGAAAATAGTTGCAAATGAAATTTCTGTTGATTGTCTAATTGATTAATCGACTAAACATTTCAGCTCTAGAGTTGTGTCAGCACTTTACAGAGTGTAAGAACAGAAAACAGGGATACGAGTCGACAAAGGAAACAAAACATGACTGGAAACAAGTGCTACTCTAAAGTGACACAAAGGCACAAAAAAACAACAACAACAAAAAAAACACCTGGAAGAGCTCAAGAAGAAACTACTGGCCTGACAGAGACGGCTGTACAGCTGCTGCACATGATGGAAATGGGTATGATTATCTCTTGGTGGCAGATGTGAGAGTGTTCACCTGTGGACCGGCGAGGCCTCGCTCGGGGGCAGTAGAGCTCTGCGCGGCGGTCCTTTAGCAGCAGGTAGTCCTTGGCCTCGGAGATGAGCCTCTGGCAGCCCTGATTCTCCTTCACCACGTCCACGGACTCGATCACGTCGTGGAGGTAGTAGGGGCTGATGAGAGGCAGGCGGATGTGCTCGAGCACCTTTGAGGAGCAAACGAAAGGAGAGGAATCTGGGTTAACTTGGGCAGCTCATTTTATCTGCTGCCGTGGTACCTCTAATGTAAAGTGGGTTAAGACCAACAGGAGGATTTGAAACCCAGGGCTCATTAGTTTCCATGGGTGGATTACTGCACCGGCCTCTCGGGCACGGGTGGAGCTCAGGAGCAAGTGAGCTCTACAGTCAGCTCTCACTGGTAAGTCATGAGGTTTCACCAAAAATATGGATGTCCTGACAACAAGTCCGAGGGGACTCTCTCTCACGAAGTAGCTGTGGTTTCATGTAATCCATGATTTATTAACATCTTCAAGACCAACAGCTGCTGATTTAAGGGCTCTTTCACAGCACGGCACCATTAACTTTCAACCAGTGGACTTGTAGTGGGATACACTTCCATGCCTACTGCTCTAAACTCTGCGACACTAAAAATACATCCACAAAAAAGCACACGTCTATTCATTAGCTTGTGCAAACTCAAATAATCTGACCTTTTCAAAGCTCTGCTTGCGAGAGGGACATTTATTCAGCCACAACATGGCGGCTTCAAACACCTTCTCCTCGATGGGCACATTGAGATCGTCGCTGGCAATGATTTCTGTCAGTTTGTCCACACACAGAGACAGGAACTCCTCCTGGCAGGGGGAAAAGAATATGGTATTTAAGCATGAACACATACATGCACTCACTCACAGTTAATCACTCATAGGCCTTAAATTTGACAGGTGACACAGGGAGATAATCTTTATTAAACCCCTTTCACACATGAAACTCAACACTGCCAGGTTCGATTATCCTGGCGAGGCACTGGTGACATGTGAGGAGGGAGATTAGGTGTAATTTCCAGACAGTGAGTAGTTTTTGCAGGAGATCCTCCCAGAAACCACCGGCTAAATGAACCCAACTAGTCATACTGGTGCACGCTCTGACAAGCCGCAGTTCCAATTACGCGTCTGAACCGAGGAGCGAATTGTTGGTGCCAACTCAAACTTCTGAGACAACCCTCTCGATTTTTGAGGTTGTTTGTTTTCGGGCGATATGACGATCAGCCCTGCAACAATTTGTAACTGAAGTGATGGAAACTAAATTCATCAACAATTTTCACATCAAATAATGAATTTAGTTTCAGACTAAGACCAGCGGATATGGACTCCAGGTCAGCCTGTGTGACTCCCCGGAGTCCTACCATTTCAAGAGCATCATCATCACCCAGGACCTCAGAACAGAGGATGAACCTCCTGCAGCAGCTGAAGTTCAACCTGCCTGCTACATTGACATCGCTGAGTTTACCTCACCCCCTCCATCACCATCTATTAAGCTGCTGCCACTGCCGAGGAAAAGGGGATACTGCAGAGCATCATTCGCTCTGCTGAGAGGGGGGGTTGGCTGCAACCTGTCGTCCCTCCAGGAGGCGAGCAGGAAAGATCACGGACGACAAGCCGCACTCCCCTCCGACAAGAGGCTGAGCTCTACGTGGACTAAAACCTCACGCCACACGGAGCTGCTTCCCGACTGGAGCCTCATCAACATCGACTCATTTCAACATCACACATACGGTCTATAATGTGATTGTTTGCATTAGCGTACACTGATGTTTTTTTTTTTGTACATATTCTTTTCATCAAATCTTATATATGAACCTTTTCTCAATCTATAAAGCTACTTTTTTTTTTTTTTTTTGTATTGCTATGCACCACTACACCAAGAAAAGCTCTTTGTATGACAACTTACCTGTTGGCAAAAAAAATTCAGCTCCGATTCAATCCACCTTCATCACGATATAAAATCAGCATCGTAACACAAAATTTCATGTACCACAGCCAAGGTTTTATCCATGTTGTCACCCATATTGACATTTTGCTGCTGCTGCAAACAGAATGCGAGAACAGGTTTCCATCTGCCTCTCACCTGCTGACAAACGCTGCCGAAGTGCTCCAGAATGTAGTCCATGCTGCGCTTCTCCAGCACCTTACAGGAATGGGCCTCAGCAAAGCAGTGTATACCCACGCAGTTCATCTCATCCATCTGACGCTCCATAAAACGACAACAGGCCTCTCGAACGGCCATCACGTCCAGCAGGTTGGCTGCTGCCAGCAGAGCCTGAGACCAAGAGCAAAAGAGCTTCCAGCACACGTGTATGAAGGGTGTGAACAGTGGGGAAGCAGTGCAAGAGGATCCCTTTACCTGCACGTTGGCTTTGGAGATGAAGACCTCCGATGTGTAGGCATAGGTCACCAACATGCCAACCATCTGAGGCTCTACACCGTTGATGGCTACACGCTCCTGTTTGGACTCGATCAGGTCAGTGGAGAACATGGCCTGAGGAGATGGAAGCAGGTAAACACACACACACACACACACACACACACACACACACACACACACACACACACACACACTATATATATATATATATATATATATATATATGAGCATGAAGCTGGGGCTGTTGTGCCTGACACAGCTGTGTGAGGAAAGGTGTGTTTACCTGGAAGTAGGAGCTAAAAGAAGCCAGCACAATGCGATGGCAGGGGAACTCCTGTCCTCCACAGCACAGAGTCACATCACAGAAGGCGTTGTTGAGCCGCAGGCTGTTGAGGCCCTGCAGGACTGTGTTGGGGTGCTTGGTCTCCACGAACAGGTAGTCCTCCCGGATCAGATAGGTTGGAGCTGCAGCGGTAGTGGACTCCAGGGCCGGGACGGTGGCGTTCATTAGGATGGGCAACGACGAACCGACGCTGACGTCGATTATTTCAGCCATATCCGACTTTGCAGGGCGAGCCTGGGAGGCAAAACACACAGTCAAGGAACTTTGACTTCAACTGTCCACTTCAGAAAAACGATCTGTGCATTATATGGCCATGTAAACCCTCAGAAAATCTGCACGTACAGGCTCTATTTGGAGTGCGACATTTGCAAAAGTCGCGGCAGCAACAACAAGTCAGAGAGGACCTGAGATTGCCTCACTAATGAGGCTTAGCTCTGGTGTAGCGGCGCAAACCAGCAGCTCCCCGCCGAGTCCAACTACCCAGTCCGCGCAAGAGAATGCACACGGGGGATGTTCAGCTGTCAGCACCACTTAAACGGAAACATATTACCTGTTACACATAATCGTGACTTCAACAGTGCAAACAGTGCAAACACTGCTCCCCCACGGACGCACAAATCAGCTTCACTCGGCAGTGTGCAGCAGGGTCTTAACGCCTCTCACCGGAAGCCCCGCCCCTTTTGCTGTTACGTCCAGGAGAATTCACCTCCGAGTACTTCCTGCTTCGCTTTTCACAAGGTTGCTGACATCTCCGGCATCTCGTTTCTCTCTCTGTTCTGTTTTCTCTCAGTTACGTTTTGAGTTCAGGTTCAGTAACCGATAATACACACACATATGTGTGTGTTATTTTTTGGTTATTTTGTGTTTTTTTTGTGTTTTTTTTAATGTAAATGTCGTGCTTTTTAGAGACTTTTAGTGGACGTGGAGTTGTGTTGAATTAAATAAGTAGTCTCTTTAAAATTCTCCACTTTACCTTGCTTATGTCGAAAGCCGACTCTGTCACAGTTCCTCTCAAAGGTTCGATAATGCCGTTAAATTTGTCTTCAGTCATTACAGATAAACATTTATAAATACTTACCATATCCTGTTACCAACAACTCCCTTTGATTCTTTTTGTATGTTTAATTTACAGACAGCTGGCTATACAAATTTAATATTGGATATATTGTATTATCCCCACTAAAATATCTTTTATTTCATTATCAGTGTATTGCATTGTTTTTATTTTTCTTGCGCTGTGAGCTATATATACTTACTAGGTTGTCTCTTTTATTCTACCATGAAGTGACATATTTAGTGCCATTTTGGTGTGTTTATTTACTTATATAATATTGTCTCATCAGGAATGTGGCCATTCTGTCCCCTGTTCCGCGTAATTACTGTTATATGGCACAGGCACATTTTCACTTGTCGCCTGCCTGCCACCTCATCCCCCATTCATGGGTCTGATTGGAACTAATTGAGATCCCTCCTTTGTAGAATCACTGGCTGGCGTTGGCGAACATGGGAGAATGATGACAGACAAAAACTCACTAGAAATTAATCTGAGTAGTTCCCAGCAAATATTGGATTGTATTTTTTGCTTGAAATTCCCATCCCCGATATTTGCAGCAGAGAATATTCAACTGGAGACATTATCTTCTCAATGAGTTTTATTTATAGTGTATTCGACAAAAAATTTCAACATAATTATAAAACCATACACCAGCACGGCCAAATCAGCCTCGGATTCTGTTATCTCAGTTATGGAGAAAAATAATCACCAGCTCTACGACAACTCTTATTTTGTGTATTACTCTGATTTAAGATTAAGTATTTTGCCATGTTTTTTTTTTCTTTGTTTTTTTCTTTTATCCCAGACTAATATGGTATTATTGGTACTGTTGAGTGACACATGTGCTGCTTTTAACCAGATATAACATGGATAATAATGTATAAACACAGCATTGCACCCATTATTTAATACAGATAAAGTTAAGGTTTGATTACTTTGTTTTATACAGAAAAATCAAACTATTATCTCTCTTTAAAAAAAAAAGATACAGATTAATTTTAAGTTTGAAACAAGATCTTAAATTTTGTTTGTTTTGTTTTAGATTATAAGCAGCTGTCCTTCATGGTGCCGGGAGTCTCCAATGCATTCCTTCTCCGAGCAGCAGCTTCCAAGATCTTCTTCCGAGGTCCCAGCTGGATGCGAATGCCTTTCAGGTCTTCATCAGAGCAAAGCATGAGTGCCTCTAAGTCCAGGTGCTCCCTTTTGAATGCGAGGGCAAACTCTGGCAAAGAGATGGTGGATAGAAACACATCCAAAGGAGATGTTTCCTCATGTTCATCATCATCCAGTCCAAGATCTTCCTGATCCCAGGGGATGTCAGCGTCACCAGTCTCCTCAAAGCCCGCAGCGTCTTCATCTGCCTCAAACAACTTGTTTTGAACAAGGTAACCGAGACTTTCGTTGTTCCCACTGGGGATGTCGTCCGACTCCTGCCCCATCTTCTTCATGAAAATCAGACCTCCAAGGCCAGGCCGGTTAAAGATGGATTGTTTGACTTGGCCTGGTTCTTCGTCGCCATAGTCTTCTTCAAAGCCTGCCATTCCTTCTTCATCTAACATGTCCTCACCCTGCTCATCGAAGACATCCAGGAACTCTGGTGTCTCAGATGATCCATTCTCCTGTTTGAGGAAGATAACGTTCCCATCTGCTGCTGACCTCTGCAGTGTGCCCTTCTCTTTCTTCCCCAGCCGCTTCTGGAATGTTCCTTTCACCCTGGCTGTAAGAGAGCCGGATTTATCCGCAGCAATAAGCTTGGAGAACTGCTCGTTGACGCTGGTCACGGTACCCTCATTTGAGAATGACATGCTCGCCTCTGAAACAGACCCAGTATTGCCAGTTCCACGGTGCATTTTATCCATCTTGCTCTGGTGTTTCTTCTTCACCTTTTCACAGAGTTTTACTTGTTTCTCTGCCTCTTTGATGGCCTCCTTCTTCAGTTTGGCGACCTTTTTTGCATTTTGATTGGTCTGCTGTGAGGCAGAAGCATCTAGAAAGCGCACACAGTCCATGCGGTCGCGAGAAGCAGCAACGTCCATTGCTGTGTGGAATTCATTGTCCATTGCAAAAAGGTTGGCGCCAAAGTTGACCAGAAAGCTGAGGATGTGCATGTGGCCGTTAGCTGCTGCATGGTGCAATGGTGTATTTCCCCAGATGTCACATTTGTTGGGATCTCCTCTGTATAACACATACAAAAAAAAAAAAAAAAGATTTAAATAAAGATCTGAAACGCTATTATTTTTCATTTTTATTATTGTTATTATTGTAATTTTCTACTCTCTATCACTAATTGATACAATCTAATAATGCTTCCTGCTCTATGTATTTAATTTGTGAAAAAAAATTACTTGATGAAGTTCAAAAGCTGAAAAATGTTTTGCCGCAAAAGGAGCTGCCGCTGACATGATCAGTCTGGTCAAGGAAGTAAATTAAAGTTCCCAAAACTATTTTTTTTTTTTTTTATAACATAAGACACATGAAGGCAAAATAACCACAACTTATAACAAATTATTACTAAACATGGCTAAAGATAATTGGTAAGCGATTAAGATTTAAAGTCCTCTCGTGCTATGTGTCATTGTCACATCAATAAAAGTTGTGATTGCAGTGTTAAGGAAGCAGCTTGTCATAAATCCCGGCTCATGCTGGTGATGACCAAAGCGGAAATTTATCTGGCCAGGTAGCTGAATCATACCTTACGCCCAGCTGAATATCTTACAAACACCTTTTCTGAATATCATTTCTCAATAAGAATGTTGTGCTAGATTTTAGTCCGTCTTTTGTTGTGCTGAATGAGGGACGGAGGGTGGGGAGGAGAGGGGGGGGGGTACATAAAGGGCTCCTTTGTTTTACAGGATGAATTTGGCTGATTGAACATTTAGCTCAGCTCCTGGGAGGGAGCAGTCCAAAGAGTGCAATGATGTTTTAGCTCAGTATATTGTTGTGAACATCAGGTGTTTTCAAAATGCAGAGGAAGTTCTAAAAAACTGGTGCAGATTATGAATTTTTTTTATTTTTTATAAAACATTATTTCCCAGCCAAAAACTTCACTATTAATATAAAATGTTTCTCTTTAAGCATTATTTATACTGTAGCTCTTAATTTAGTTAAGGTTTTGGAAATACTTAAGATAAAATTAATTGAGACTGTATCTAAATGTAGATTTCATCAGCCTGCCTTCTTTAGGACATGAAAACATGCAGACAATTTTACAGGTTTAAGAAAAAAGATTATGGAAAAAAAAAACTATCTTGTATCTACAGCTAATTCTGTGTATGCTTTTGCGTCTGAGGAAGCTAAGTGAGATGAAAAAGAGGTGATCGAGAGGCGTTTATGTTGCTTACTCTCTGCTGCATATGAGCTGAAGAGCATCGATGTGTCCATGGAAAGCAGCTAGTAAGGTGGGAGTCATGCCATCCTCATCCGCGGTGTTCAGGTCCATCCTTGTGGCCGCCTTCAGGAGGTCCAAGTAACCATCGATCGCTGCTTTGTGGTACCGAGACATCTCTGCAGAGAACAGAAAAAGTTGAAACAAACTTCTTTCTTGTCCTTGTCTCCCCACGAACGTCAGATGAGCAGAGGCGACTGCAGACCCTGAGCAAACAATGTGATCACTGGGCGTTGACGTTTCAGCAGCTCGGAGCCGTAAAACAAAAGCAAAGTCCAGCTCACTGCTGTCGGCTAAATGATTTCCTCAAACTCAACACTGTCACAGCTTTTCACCATCAGTTACTTGAAGATTATGTGTGAAAAGTTTGACCAGTGAGAGATTTGTAGCGTTACAATATGAAGCTGTTTTCTGCTGCTTTACAGTATAGTGCCTCTATTCCGGAGGGACTTACAATTCATTTTACGGCTATAAATGTGAATTTACAAATTATGATTTAGAATACAAAAAAAAGCCTATAAAATATAATGTATCATAATAGATGAAGATGTATTTCAGTGAAAGTAGCTACTGCTTAAATAGTAATGAATCAAAAATAATCCACCAAATGACACTCAATCAATATATCTTCTGATGTACAAAAATATCCTAATTTCTTGATACCATTTCTGTAGTTTTACTCTATTAAAACTTTGACAGAACTTGAAAGACTTTTTTGTTGTTGTTATATTGCAGTATTATTTAAGCGGCAGAAAAAAGTTCAGATGAATTTTTGGGCTTGTTCAGAATTAAACTTGAGCAATAGTACAAATGTCTTATTATCAAAACGTACTTCAATATCAAAAGTAAACGTACTCATTATACAGATTTATAGGGATTTACGGGTGTTGCTTTTGTCGTCAAAGATCAGGCTATATACAGACTGCTCTGTTAATAAGCAAGCAATAAGCAAACAAGCAAGTCAGCAAGCAAGAATATATAAAAAAAAAAAAACATCCACATTTTTGTTGCAGTCGACAGTTAATGCTTCGACTTCTATAAATAAATGCATTGCAGCCCACTTTAAAATATTTGGTATTTTATCCCTGGTATCCGCCGCTTTACTCTCCAGTCCAGTAGGTTGCAGTAACGCATAGTTTATAGGAAAGTCGAAAAAGAAGAAGAAGAAGTCGCGGAAGACTCGAAAGGCAGAAATTTCGACCAATCAATGTCGACTGAGAGGAAAAAGCGGAACGCTGTCCGGCAGGTTTCTCCCTTCTTCGCAAATTCCTTCGCCGACCGCCTTGAGGCGTTTCAACACCCTGCGTTTGCAGTCGTGAATGTTTGTGTGTTGTTCTCCAAACATTTTACGCCGCGAGAACAACCAACCGAACCAGCAATCCTCCTCCTCCCCCCCTCCACCGGGGTCTCTCCGCGTGTTACTTCCCGGCGTTTTAGGTCTGTGCGGTTCGACCGGGAGAGCCTGCAGAGATGTCCGATAACGGCGGCTCGGCCGTCGGCCTTCTGTCCTACGAGACGCTGGTTCACGCTGTGGCAGGTGCAATGGTGAGCGGAGATAAAGTGCTAAACTTTAGAAGAAACCCCTGTAAACTGAAAAAAAAAAAAAAAAAATGGAGCCTTATACCGTACTGATTTTGTATTTGTAGATGTGAGTATGGATGGTAATGTTACAATGCATTGTCTTCTAGGGGAGTGTGACAGCTATGACCGTCTTCTTTCCTCTGGACACGGCCAAAAGCAGACTGCAGGGTGAGCTATCGTCTTGGACAAAGCGGGTGTAAACCAAGTTGAATGAGTTTAGTTTGAATGTTTATTCTGCAAATCACAATTATTATTTTTTTTTTTTTAATGTTTGGTCCTGAAAATGTGGGGAAAATTGTCAACAAGTGTTTTCCAGAGGTGCAACCTAAAATGTGTTGTTGAGTCTGTATGCACGATTTATTTATTTAGTATTTGGGTACTTATTTTAGTCAGTACGCTGCAGCTGTTGTACATCGCTGCACTACACAAATAGAAGTTGTGCACCTCCACACACAACTGTTTATTTTCCATACCACTACACTGCTGTGTGTGTGTGTGTGTGTGTGTGTGTGTGTGTGTGTGCCTGCGTGCGTGCGAAGCAGGGGGAACAAAAACTTGTTCATATTTAGGCAAAATAACCAAACAAAGCTGTCAAGATGTTAAATCATGGTCATTCCCATAACAACCATCAGTGCAGAACAGCAGCGTGCGAGTAGAAACGACACTAAGCTGTCAAAATTCACATACTAGGCAAAAAAAAAAAAAAAAAAAAAGTAGTGTACAAACGGAAGTTAGTGAGCGATTTGAGACACGGCTCATGACTTTTAGTCCTCTAGACTCGTTTATGCTGGCCCCTGTTTAAAGCACATTGATGTTCTGCTGTTGAAAGACTTAATTCATTGTATAAAGGTGTGGGCTGCATGGTGGTGCAGTGGTTAGCACTGTCGCCTCACCGGGAGAAGGTTCTGGGTTCGAACCCGCTGGTCACCTGGAGCCTTTCTGCCTGTGTGGGTTTTCTGGAAGGTGCTCCAGCTTCTCTTTCCCCCCCCCCAAAAAAAATGCACTTTAGGTTAATTGGTGACTCTAAATTGGCCGTAAGCGTGAATGCTTGTCTTTCTTGTGATGGCCCTGTCTTTCGTTGGACTGGCGACCTGTCACCCAAGGTCGGTTAGGATCAGCAGGTATAGATGATGGGTGGATGTATAAAGGTGCTCACTCCCTGCTCGGTGACCACCTTTGCGCTTCAAACTCCACTCTCAACGTTCGTATGGCTTCTGTTGTGTAAAAAATTGTCGCCTTTCGGCACTCATCTAATTGAGGGAACATGGTCAATGACTTGCCACTCATGTGCTTGTTTTTCAGTGGATGAGAAGCGAATGTCAAACTCTACCCCAATTATTTTGGCTGAGATTGCAAAAGAAGAAGGCCTGTAAGTTCTGGGACATCCTGGGTTACAATTCTACCAAGTCATGGCACGTTTTATTCTCAAGTACAAGCTTCTAGGACTAATATGAGTAATTCAGTAAAGCACTATGGCAGTCTAATTCCAGTTGACAAAATGTGCTATTTGAACCTTTTATACACAGTATGATTTGAACAGATATTATATACACCAAAGGATAACTGAGAAGGTAAATCACCAAAAAAAAAATGATAATGAAAAATCCTAAGTAGATGCAATCTGAACCTTTTTTTTTTTGGGTGCTAAAAATATAAGTTGTGTTTGTGGCCACACGAGTGAACGTTCCCTGTTAAGTGTCTCTCCACCGCTTCTCCCAGTCGGTCTCTGTACAGAGGCTGGTTCCCAGTTATCTCCAGCCTCTGCTGCTCCAACTTCGTCTACTTCTACACCTTCAACACGCTGAAGAAACTGACGGCGTCTGGCGCGGGCAGGTCCAGACCTGGCAAAGACCTGCTCATGGGGGTCGTATCAGGTGAAGGCACTTTTCAAAACTAATATTTATCAATGACCTGATGGAAACCATCAGCTACTGACTGATGAACTTAAAAGGTGCACTGCGGCGTTTTCTTGTCAAACAAAAGATGTTTGTATTCAGTGTTAGTCCACAAAACGCGTTGCGTGCACCGTCGAGGCCCGAAGAAACGGGCCCGAATGGGTGACGTACACTGTGTGCCAAGCAGATTTTTTAAAGAGATTTTTTTTGTTTGTTTTGTTTACATTAGGGTTGCTATCAGTCTTCATCTTTGTTAATACGTTACTTCCCCCTCAAAACCATTGCAGTTATGTGAAACCATTCTCAGGAATTTGCATTTTTATCACTCATTAAAAAAAACGCCAAATGCTCTGCAGCCTTTTCCAGAGGTCAAAAAAAAACCCTCGGGGTGTCTTTCGGAAAGATTCAGGTAAGCTAACAATGTGTTGTTTGTGCAGGCGTGGTGAATGTGATCCTGACCACTCCCATGTGGGTGGTCAACACTCGACTGAAGCTGCAGGGGGTGAAGTTCAGAAATGAAGACCTCCATCAGACCCACTATAGGGGCATATTTGGTGTGTGGTAGGCTATACATCTGTATTTAAACTGAACACTTTCAATACACTTTTTTTTTTCTTCTTTCTTACTGTGCAGTTGTCAAACCCTGCTGTGTTTGGACTCTCTCCTTTCAGATGCTTTCTCGCAGATCATAGCGAACGAGGGACTGGGAACTCTGTGGAACGGCACTCTGCCCTCGCTCATCCTCGTCCTCAACCCGGCTGTACAGTTCATGTTTTATGAAGCCATGAAGAGGAAGGCAGGCAAGGGAGGGAAGAAGGTTAGAGGACACACACACAAAAAGGCACTTGTAAAATCACCAAAAAAAAAAGAAAAAAAAAGAAGAAAGATCTCATTTACAGATATTCGGAGCAAAGAATTGAAAATCTAAGATGGCTCGTGGTCGATCGCCTGACCAGCGAATTTTAATGGCGGTGGTTTGTGTGACACTGTCATTTGATTTGACAAGTGATTTTCCATTTTGTATTTTATGAATCATATTTTTCATGTCGTGCTGAAAACGGTGAGTACGAGTGGGTTAAATCTTCTGTCTCCCACTTCAGATATCCTCAGCAGAGATATTTCTCATTGGAGCCATTGCCAAGGCCGTCGCTACCACAGCAACATATCCTCTTCAGACAGTCCAGGCCATCCTCAGGGTAAATACTGCCGTATATCATTTCACGCTGTTCTTCTCTTATTGAACTTAAGCTAGTGCTATTAAAGGATAAGGCTGATGATGTTTTATATTTTCTTATTGTACATAAATGTCAAAACTAATATTGAAGAGGGTCTACTTAAAAGAATTCCCTGGGGAAAATGTTTTATCCCTCTGTGCTATGGACGTCGGTTATTATCCAGAACTATTAAAAACAAGTCAGTGAGCCGCTCTCGCACTGAAAGGATGTTCCCGCAAAGACCGAAACAAATTACTTGTCATTACCAACGAAATAGGCCGAGACAAAACCCTCAGTAAAACAAACAGTACGTTGTTATTTCACTACAACGATAATGCGCGCCGTCTTATTAGTGCGATGTGTATTAATCCATGGCTGAAAATAGTCACCAAGAAATACACTATTTACTCCTGACAGACGTGTGCTAAAGACTATTCCCACCGGTTTAATTAAAGTTATTTGCTATTACAAAAAATAATAAACTGTATATTTGGGACCTTTTTTTTTTAAAGTTTTTCATGTTCAGTAGCATAAAATGAGGTAAAGAACTAAAAACAGTCAACATTTTAATGTTTGGAAAAGACATTTGTTGATGGAAAAATATAAAGCATTTTTTATTTTTTGACTTAAATATAAGAAAATGTTTCTGTGAAAAACCACAGAAAATCTGTAATTGAAAATTCAACCTTTTTTTTTTTTTTTAAAGTGGATAATCTGTACGTCTACATTAACTTGTTAGAAGGAAAAGATTATATTGAACATCTCAAATATATATAAAAAAAAAACGCCTTACCTCCCACGTGCTTTGTTATCAGTTCGGCCAGTACAAAGGTGACGGCAAAGGAGGTGTGATCGGAAGCCTCTCGAACATTTTGTTCCTGCTCGTGGACAGGATCAAGTGAGTGCAGCTGCTAACGCATCCACACGCGCGCACGCACTTGTACACCCAAGCAGTGGCGAAGCCGCCATGACGGTCATCTGTTCTGTTTATTCCAGGAGACATGGCGTATTTGGTTTGTACAAAGGCCTGGAGGCCAAGCTGCTACAGACGGTGCTGACGGCTGCTCTCATGTTTGTTGTGTACGAGAAGATCACCGCCGCCACCTTCAAAGTCATGCGCCTGAACAACTAACCGCAGCACTGAAGACACCTACTTGAATGTGTGTGTGGGGGGGGGGGGCGGCGGCGTTAGCGTACTCATAATCAGTAGGTTTTTAATCAGTGCAAACCAATTATATATATATACATATATATATATCTTAATGCTAGGAATTATTTAAGCTGTATTGTAAGAGGAGTTGGGATTGGTGCCTTTGTTCACAGATTCCCACCCCCCGACCATAAAATATTCCATAACCTGATGTGGGTTTATTACTTGCAACGCCCTCGCTCTTAACCTTTTAACTGCTTCCATCTGAGCAGACAGATTTTCTTCACTGGTGAACCTCCGTTGACATCTTTCCATGTCATCTGGCGGGGGGTGAGTTTAGCTGGGTTCATGTGGTGAAGAAAAACAATACGAGTAGTTCATAGAAGCCGAGTTGACGCCGACAACCGATGATCCTTTGAAAGGCAAAATGAATGTTTAAAAAAAAAAAAAAAATGCAATTGCGTCACTTTCTAGAGAGCTTTACATGCCTTCAACTGAATTCATATCTCGCTGTTAACTTGAGAGACTGCCAGTTGAGATTTTGTAAACGATTTGGGGAAAAAGAGCATATCGTTGCCATTGTTTGGCATTTTGGTAAATATGCAGTCGCTCTCTTGTCCGGGGTTAATCGCTACATTAGATGGATCCGGCTCTCGTGGATTTACACGAAGCAACCACCAGAAAACGTAGTAACTTGGTACAAAGACTGGAAACGGCAGGAAACGGCCGGCTGCCAACCAGAACCTGTACCGCTCACTAATTAAAACGTTGCAACTCGTTTAACTTGCACAAAAAAAAAAAAAAAAAGTAAAAACTCTTGGCGGTTATTCATTGTCTGGTAGCTGTTGGTCCTGAAAGTTTGCTCATGAGCTGCCAGCAAACCGGGCAACTGTTGTCCCAGAGCCGCAGGGCATGTTGGTAACTGTTGTTGCTGGGCGACCGCCTAAGACTTCAGGGAATTCCTGTTTCTGACCAATAGCTTGAGACGTAATGCCGTTTTTGAACTTCGGGGTAAAACGTGTTAAGACTGAGCCTTAAAAAGGTGCCGGTAGGGAGAATTTGCCACCTTTGGAAAGCGCAAAGCTCGCTTCCTCCCCCTGTTTCCCAGTCTTTGTGCTCAGCGACTGTGGTAGTTTCTTATTTAAACTGTTAAGAGATGGGTCAATATGAGACTTCTCATTATAATCTCACCATGAAAGTGAAAAAGTGTATTAGACGTACAGACTTTACCTCAGGGGTTCGCTTCAGTTGATGAGACCATTGAGTAACGCGCTTAAGTGTTGCCTTAATCTAAACCACAGGACCATTCTTCACGCGCACTTGTGTTTTAATTGTGAATTTAACCTGGTTTAATGTCAGGCAAGATAGAAAGCTCGTGAAATTACCGAGCATTTTTGTTGTTGTACATATGCCTACTTGATGTCATTTTTACACATGATGAACGGTAATATCAGCACTGGTGAAAGGGAGATTATGGATTTGTGTGTAAAATCTAGACCCACTTTTTCAGCTCAAAGATTTTGATTTGAGCATTAATAATATATAAAGCAAAAAAAAAAAAAAGTAGAGTTTGACAGTAAAACTTGTGTACAAATCATGCAGTGCCTCTGAATTTATGTTGTGAAAAAAACTATACTATGAATTGACATAAATTACGTGATGACTGTTGATTTACACAAACACATGATGCACTGAGTTATGTCTACTGTTCTCATTATTGTATTGGTCAGTATTTGCACATTTTGTCACACTGGTGTCTTCCATTAGTTATATCGGTGTCCTAAAAGTAGTGTAACCTACAGCAGTAACCTACGGTTATCAAAGTGATTTCTCTCTTAATTTGGGGAATGAAAGTTTATATCCTGCGTTTGACATTAATGCTATTTGACAGTTGATTTTCTTTTGATGCTCTTAAACTGGTTATTGTTTGAGTTATAATCATTACATGCCGTGCTCCTCTCAACACTGCTTTGCAACACCACATTCAGGAGACGCATTTTTGTAGCGATCGAGTAGCTCCTGGTCGCTAGCGAGGAGAACACTGTCAATTTACCAAAAAGCAGAAAGGACATTGTGATAGCTGGTGAACGTGTTGCTGTGAGTCATAGAACAACAGCGAAGGTAGTGACACTGTGACTTATTCCCACCTTTTTTTCACAATGAAAGCTTCTTGGTTTTTTTCGTTTTTTTTTTCTCTAAATAGACATGTGTGTTACATGAAAGTAATTTCATTGAATACCTACTTGATACCGTCTTCATTCATTTACCGCACTTCCTTTTTTTTTTTTTTAACACATCCTTTTCTAATTTTGTTTAATTAACGTAACACTGTTTTGGGATTGAAATTATTGTTATAACAAGCGAACAATAAAGTTTGAGAAACGGTCTTAAAACCACGCTGTAATTATTGTTTTATTTAAACTCACCGCATGCCAGATAAAACGTGGTCCAATGCTGCCGAACAAAATGATAAAAAAAAAAATTACAAAAAATCCCCCCCCCCCCCCCAGATGAATTTGAGTCATGATCTGTGACACTGTGCACGTTGTATCAAATGTCAGTATTTTGGTGAAGCACCTTACGGTGGAGGTCTGCGGTATAAAGATGGACTCGGATGACGAGGCCTTAGTTGTAAATCAGGATGGATGGTGCGCGTCTGGACTCCTGGTCATCTCCTCCACGTACCAGAGTGGCAGGAAGGAATACTGGGAGTCCTTGTGGACGGAGTAGGTCACATCTCTGTGGGGTTCCCAGGAGAACAGGTACACCACACTGAAATGGAAACAATGACTCATGAACAGCACAGAGCTTCAAGTAACATGAAACAGCCTAGTGTATTATTACAACTCACCTTTGACTGTCTTCAGTTACTACACGCTTCACAAAAGACAGGAAATCACAGCAGAAGTTCATACATACTGTCGGCTTCCAGCAGTTGTATTCATTCTGATAAAGAGACAAGAGGAGTGCACATATTTTGTATTAATCATGTAGGTTTAGAGTTCCGCGTATACTATTCCTGGCATCATTCAAAATAAAAGCTTTCCAGTGCTTAAATGCTGGTTTTCAATGAGCAGCCACTTATTACCGCGAACTAGCGCACTGTACCTTGATGAGATGTGAAATCTTGGAGATGTGAAAAGTCTCCACAGAGACGACCACTCCGTCTTGATCCCGGAAACCTGCCACGACGCGAGGGACCCCGGGGAGAAAAGACTGAGCCCACCACTTGAGCAGCTTGAACCTAAAGGCCCATCAAAAGGAGAACATCTTACGTCAAGCGAACAACAACAAGACGTGAAAAAGTTAACAGTGTTGACGATTCGCCGTTTCATTTACCTGTGTAAGTTGCTGCGCTGTTTGGATGTGCAGGTCTCTGCAGAGGTCTTCAGCTCGACATAACAGGCAGGAGGAGCCGGAGCGTTGGGATCTTTATCGCGACAGTCCACCTCGCCGGAGAAAAGGAGCCTGTGATCTGCGAGCCGAGTTTGCACCACCGTGCAGAAGGCCTCGTTCGTGTTAACCACCCCGCTGGGGTCGGGTAAACCGTGGGCGTTATCTACAGGGAATGGACAAAGGGGCATTTTTTTTTTTTTAAATCGCACGATACGTCCGCTTATCACTTTATGATTCGTTACGATCTAGGTTTGCGCGTCATGTGTAATATGATGGGGCAGACTGGTAAGTATGGAAGCCTTTCTGCCACAAAATGAAAAAACAGACGGGGACGCTAGAGTCTTTCAAATACTCACCGAGTCAAAAATACAGGACAAAAAGTTTGGCTTTAACAATAATAAAACATTTGATGACTTATGTAAAATTAATTTAGTTATTGTTACTATTACAAAGTAAAATCTTTTGAGTTATTTCAACATACCACTTGAAAATTATGGAATTGAATAATTTTAAAGTGAAAAGCGAACGTTTCGACAAACTATAGTGCGGGACTACAAATGAATGACTTACATTCAAGCCGTCGCCAAATGAGTTCACACGCGAATGATTAAGTCTTATCAGCGCTGGACAAAATCCCTCGCACAATTTCTGTGCATGTGTGCGGTGAGACATTTCTGCGCTGACCAGATGAATTTACCCGGGACACGCCGGCTGAGACAGTTAACTTGCAATGGCTGATGAGTAACCAAGGTTTAAAGAAAACAAAGCAATCGAAAGTTACGAACGTACAAGCTGGCAGATCTACCGACCTGCACACGTGTATTGCTCAAACTTGTATCCCCAGTACATCATCTCTTTGTGCCTCTCAGCGCGGTTCTCCCGTTCCCTGCGAGCAGCTTCCGTTTCCACCTCGCTGATGTAAAGAGTGCCCCTGAACCGGGTGACTGCCAGCAACCAGCCCTCTCTCGTCTCATAAGGAGTGGTCAGCAGCTTGGTCAGATGGCCCCGCCATGTCACAAAGTCGACATCTAAAGCGCTGGGAAGAGCAGAGGTTGGTCAGAGAGCATGTTTGCATGGTGACTGGATTGGAGACTGTATATGACAACGGAGTATTTATCCCGTGTGGTGACCCGGACCTGAAGGAAAAAAAAAAAAAAAAAGGTTAAGAATAGTAAACTTAACGTTTACACCCACCATGACGAGGCCGCGGCCGCCCTCGAGTTGAGCTTTGACCTGTTGGCTACGACCCATCGGAGGATGTGGTCCAGCTTCTCCTTCACACTCTCGTCTCGCTTTATAAAGCGGTCCTTGTATCCGTCGCTCAGGTCAAAGCTGGGATTTTGGTCAGGCTCCACGTAGTACCTCATCTGCCTGCTGTCGTTGAAGAATTTACGTTCAGAGTCGAGGGAAAAACATCCCACTTCGACAGGCTGCTTGTACAAAGGGAAGTCTCTTTCATAAAGCTCCCTTCTGGTGCTCAGAGCCCGAGAGATCAGCGGGCTTTGCCCTGGATCGGACCCGGACCACCGCTGGTGGTTGCTCGGCGATTCGCCGTGACCTCTTCCGCTGTTGTCTCTCTCCCTTTTGCACGGTGACTGTTGGTTGTTGTGGCTGGAGTTGGGACTGCGGGACCTGTAGCGGTCCATTCCTTGTGGGGGAAACTGCGAAGAGACAAAGTTCGGTGGTTATTCAGATGTTCCTCATGATATGCATCTTCTGCAGGACGGTCCGTCTCACCTGCGTTGTCAATGAAGAGGCCCTGCTAACCTTTTTTTTTTTTTTTTTTTTCTGTTGCTACAAGGGCTACCTGTACACATTAAACACTTTTTTTTTTTTTTAAAGTTAGATATAAAAGACCCTGAGTTTCTATTTTGGTTTCCAGCTTAATTTGGCAGCATTCCAGTTTCTCGCTTGTCGTCGCCATCGTGAATTTGTATTATTTTTTTTAATGCACTTCGCGTGTAACATCCCCATGCATGGGATCAATAAACGTGGTTTAACTTTAAAATGCACCACATCTGGAGCCGTATCTGTCTAACGCGTTCATATTTGTTGTGCATCCGAACTGCTGCAATTGTACGTGCACGCCTTCTGCACGTTCAGGGACTTTTTTTTTTTTTTTTTTTTTTAATATATATATTGTAAATGTAGTATTTGCGTGCTCGCAATGGACATTTCTTTGCCACTATCGAAAGAACGTTTAAAACTGAACCACTGGTAAATAAATACGAACCTACCTCTTGATCAGCATACACAACAAAAGATGCGAAGCCGACGCTAAATTTCTGTTCACGTCAACTCGCCAAACCAAAAAAAAAAACGGACTTCAAGTAAATACGACCCTCACGTGTCGCAGCCTCCTTTTCGATTAACTAATTCAAAAAAAAAAAAAAAAAAAAAAGGGAAAATGAGTGAAAGAACGAGTTTGTTTGTTTTTTACTACTGGGGCAGCTAGCTAACATCATACGCTAACACCAAAAAAAAACAAAAAACCGGAACGCTACTTCCGCGTGTGGCGTTTCATCCAATCCGCTCGGCGTGTGGTAGATGCGTCACTTCCGTTAAATATTGACCGACCTGAACGGGCGAAGAAGACGTTTTAAATTGACCGTTAGGGCAACAATGGCGATGTGGTGTCGGGGTGGGATCGACGTGATGTGAAATCTAATGATTATTGCCTTCAAGTATATCAGGTAAGGGTTTCAAATTCGCACATGAACTAGCGTGAGCTAGCTGCGTTAGCTCGGCTTGACAAAGTCACTTCAAATGTGGAAACCGGCGCGTCGAGAGAAATCAAACCGGGTTTATGAAGTGTTGACTTTTTTTTTTTTTATCTCAAGAGCTTTGATTTGGGATGAAATCTAAACTGAATGGTCACATCAGCAGGAGTGATTAAAGAGAAGCTTATGTCCGGCTATTTGTGGCCTCGAAAAGCGAGAAGTGACTGTTATTTACAGGCAACGTTGGGTTTATCAGTTCATTCAATCAGCACAAATCTCTTATTGTTTACTTATTTGGGCAGCGGGCCTGGAGAAACGGTTTCATTCCGCAAGACGTGATTTCTCCATCGTAATTTATCTTCCAGGTATGAATAGGAAACGGGCTCTGATTTCAGACGCTTTCAAAGCGAAGAAAAGAAGAAACGGCACCAAGCAGTTTGGAGCCGTCTGCGATGGAGATGGTAGGTGTACAAAACAAAACGTCATTGTGACTTTGTTGAAAACTCATTTACACGTGCCATCCTTCTCTTTCCCTAAAAGGACCAACAGACGTTAAATCCACCCTGGAGTACCTCATGACACTATTTCCCAGAAAGCTCTTCAACGACACCTTGCCTCAAATTGTGCTGAAACACCAACTCTACAGCTTACACAGCGACAAGACTTCGGTGGACAAGGAGGTGGTAAGAGGGCTCTTTTGAGCGCTGGTCAATATGTCTCGTCAATGTCCAGTTTCGTGCGTCTGAAATGTGAAACGCGACCCGCTGCTGTCCTTGTGTTGCGCAGAACAGGTTGCGCGAGCGGGGAGAGCTGCTGCTGTTCCAGCTCGGGTTTGATGCGGAAGCCTTCGGGCTGGTTTTTGCTTCGGACTACAAGGCCAAAGTGCTGGCAGGAGAGGACGGCAAAGTGACACGAGCGACGGCGGAGAAGTTCCTGGATAAAGTGGTGTCCTTTTGCACGGATCTGAGCTTCAGCAAAGACCAGATGCTGAAGGAGTTTCTCTTCACAGACTCCGAGATAACGTACGAAAACGCAAAAATATTTAGTTTGACAACCAGCCGTGGAAGCATATCGTCAGCGTGACGCTTAACTGACAACCGAGACTGATCTCTCATTTACAAAACAAATGGCTACCGCGGACGATGAATTCAAGCCGTTTGTGATAGTTTAAGGTGACTGTTAGGCGAAGGAGGTTTGTGCACAAGGTCTCCAAAACTTTGCGCTCGGATGTTATCGCGCTTGCCGAGCAAACACGGCAGACACCGTTTAACTTTGATGTTCAGGGTTGAGAAGAAGTTGATAAATGTCTCGTGTCTTTTTTTTTTTTTAATTTGCGGGGTGAATCTGAAACTTCAGACTCGCCTTATCCACTTTCAAAGATTCAGCACACGCTTTGTTTTCTCACCACGTAGGCAGCTGGTGAAGTCGGGGCTCCTGACTGTGAGGGACGCAGGCAGCTGGTGGCTTTCTATTCCCAACTCCGGCAAATTCACCAAGTACTTTATTCAAGGTTAGTGGTTGTCTCAGCGTTGCTTCGTCGTCATCGTCTAGCCCCGTGTTAATTTTGTCTTACTTTATTGCGAGGTATTTAAACGAGCGTCTCGCTAATTGTAGGACCGTTTGTTTCTGACCACTGTTAGGCCGTAAAGCGGTGCTCGGCATGGTCAAGAAGTCCAAATACAGTGAAGTCCTGAAGGCAGAGATAGAGGAGCGGCGGACAACTTCCCACGTGAAATTCCACATGAAATACCACATCCATGACATTGTCGGTGCGGAGCTCGTAGAGAGGTAATATATGGTCATATACAGATTGGACGCTATCAATCCTGAATGATGTTTTTTTTTTTTTTTAAATTTAATTTGAAAAGTTTGAGTTTACGAGTGAAAAAAAGGGGGCGGGGGGGGGGGGGTACATCATGCAGCTGACCTCATTGATGATCCTGTCAGTTTAGTAACCGAAGGGTCTGTTTGCTTTTACAGTTTGTGGTAAAACAAGCTATCTTGATCCCGGTACTCAGAAACAGATAAAAGAACAACAGATGTTTGCTGAATTTCTTGGAACTGTTGTTCCTTTTTTTTTTTTTTTTTTTTTTTTTAACGAATATCCGTCAATGGAGTCTGAACAATTTTACACAGAACTCGGGCCTTTGAGGAAACCCACCCTTTGATCTGATTTTACCGAATACGCTCTCTCCCTTTTTCTTTCTAGCGTCCCTACAACTTCAGGGACGTTGTTGCGATTTGTGGATTCCTGAACTGTTACAAGGCTGACGTTAGCCGGTGAGTGCCTGAAGACTCGTCCAAGTGTTTGTCTGAGGAACGGATGAATTAATTTATGATTTCAGATTCAGATTCTGTACCAAAATGTATTACCAACCCTCGTGGGTTGATGACTTGTCAATTCTGTTGACATAACCTTGTCAGGCTTCGGTTTATCTTGTAATAAAAATGACTTGGGTTTCTTTTCCTCAAATGCGAGACATTACTTATGTACACAGACGTGAGTAACAAGAAGGCTGATCGGAGCCTCACACCTGCCCACGTTTAAAAATTGTTCCACAATATGCCGTTTTTCGCAGCAGACATTTTAACTCGTCATCGTAGGGAAATCAACAGGTGTATTAATGATGGCTTCATTCCACTTGGGTAAAGTCCTGCTTTCGTTCTTGCTGGTTCACCGTCGCTGCTTAACGGAACCAAGCCGTCATTGCTACACTTGCTTTCCCAACAACGACGAGTCAAAATTTCTGCCGTTTAAAAAAAAGGTCGCGTAATATTGAATGGGGTTTTCCATCTGAACTAAATATTCCCCTTGGTTACATGGCTCAATAAATCTCATAATCCATGCATCTAATCGTTTTAACATCATCATATCCATGTAATAATGAAAAGAGCCTTTTATATTACATTACATTTAATTCGATGCACTGAGAAGAGGACAAAATCTTTCATCACACAGCCGGCAGAATATCATTTGGTTGTCTGTTATAATGGGCCGTTACATTTGAAATATTTTACCTGCCAAATGGAGTTACATGTATTTTGGATCTTTGCACCAACGTGAACCAGTGTGGCCTGAGTGAAGCTTTAAATTTAAAGAGCAGTGTGTAGGATTTAGTGGCATCAAGCTGTGAGGTTTCAGACTGCAAACAAACGAACACCCCCCGCCTCACCCTCCCATATCTAACCAATGATCGAATCTACGGTGGGTGCAAAAAAAACAAAACAAAAAAAAGGCCCTCTCTGGAACCAGTGTTTGGTTTGTCTGTTCAGGGCTACTGTAGAAACATGGCACACTTAAAAGGAAGAAGACCTGCTCATTATGTAGCTATGAAAGGCACAGGGATAGTTTTCAGGCGATTATACTCTAATGAAAACTTAATTATGGATATCATATTCTGTTTTTGCTAATAGTTCCCCCAAAACCTAAAGTACTTTTAAGTTAAGTCAATTGTCACATATTTGTTAGATCGAGGGTAGACTGTTGTTGCCTGGTCTGACAAACAAGCAGGCCAGAGTCTGTTTTACAGGAATTTATTGGCTTTTTCAAAAAGTGACAATAGCTTTTATCCATAAAACTAAAGAGTCACAACATTGGCTTGAATTAAAGCACAGCTTGATGTCGGAATACAATATCGATGAGCAACATGTACTTAACCCCTGATCTAGTAGTTCAAATACATTTTGTAAATAGGCAAAAAATATAACTGTAGCAATTCTAATCTTAGTTTTCAGTATATGATGCACATACATGCTATCAGCATTAATTACAAAAAGCTAGGCTTGTAGGGAGATTAAGGTAGCATTAACTGTAGAGGTAATAAAACAAAGGATATTCATAGTGTTAGTTTAACAATACAGTGAGCGAGTGTAACTTCTGTGAAGAAAGATACAAAATCACATGATTATAACAAAAAGATGAGTACACCATAACCGACAGTAGCTTTGTTACCATTATTAGCAGGCACAGATGCTCTTCTTAGTGACATTGCTGAAGCCAGTAGTGATGCTAATAATTAAAAAAAAAAAAAAAATCAAATGTGCTGCACAGAAGGTTTCTGATAAATGCCCACAGAGCATTAAAGGTGCTCTTGTTCCCCATCACCAAATCACCTGAACATTTCTAATCCAATATGTAATCAAGTTTTCAGATTTCCACTCCTGGGCAGCTATACAGTTGAGACACTTCTCGGGGAAATATTGCAGTGAGTAAAAGAAGAAAATACCACAAACTCGACAGGTCCAAATGGAGCCAAATGTATAAAATACTGGATCATTTTTGATTTTTGTTTTTTTTCCAGGGATTAATAGCACTGTTGGTGTCAGCAGACCTTTTGCCAGTCTGAAATTTTCATTACGTTTCAGGCGCGATTCAATCGGTGAGAATGAATTGACATGAACATGAATCTAACTAGGACTGGAAAACTAACTACTGGCAAAGAGATTATGGTACACGGATATTTGAGGCAATAAGAATTTCACAGATGGTTACTTCAAGCTCCTTGTTGACAGTATGGTGACACAACTGCCTTCGCAAAGAGCGAGTGAACGTGTGACTTAAAAATGCCTTTGATCGGGGAGCTGAAACGAACAGCGGGTCACAACGGCAAACTGTCAGCTGTATTTCAAAGGTGTGGGACAAAAGAACAAAGGTTTTCTTTACGGCTAAAATACAGCATGTGTGCAGAATGTATTTGGCAATATTTCTTCCACTCGAAACAAACAACCAAGACTGTAAACAAAAAAAGGTGGACAACCGGTGGAAGAATAAATTGAAGACATTCCACGGTCCATTTTTTTTTTTACAAAACACCCAATCATTTTAGAAGGCCTCAAGAAATTCATAGTCTTGTCTATACAGTATACATTGTTAGGAAAGAACTAGGGTCTATAATAGTCCAACCCCCTTCTCCTACATCTGAACCTATGCTGAATTTTTTTTTTCATGGAAACGGTTGCTATAACTGTCGTAGCTACACTTATGGAAGGACAGAATCTGAAGTAAGTTGTTTTTGTTTGTATACTGGTGTTTCTCCTGTGTCTTTAGCCACCCTCACCGCTAGCGATCATGTTCCCCTGCAACTGTTCCAGTGGAAGAAGTCTTAGAGGAGAGTGCACTTCTTCCCCTTCTTCTTGACGGGCGGAGGGCACAAGACGGCCCGGATGGCCTCGTCGAACACGGTTTTAAGGCCACGCTGAGTCAGGGCTGAGCACTCCAGATATTTGACAGAACCTGAGGGAAACGTACAGAAAAAGACACTGGTTTATTTCTGGTCATTTGTTTTCCTCCTTGATTTATTACAGCAAAAAGTGTGACATATAATGTGCCACGGCTGTCTCTGAAAATTGTTACCAATTTCTTTGGCCATGGCCAGTCCTTGGGGATAGGTAATAGGAGAGAGTTTCTTCTCCTTCAGCTTCTCCGTGGTGTCCTTGTCATCTCTCAGATCCAGCTTGGTGCCCACGAGGATGATGGGAGTGTTGGGACAATGGTGTCTCACCTCAGGGTACCACTGCACAGAGACAACATCGATCAGTTACAGACATGAGGTTTTGCAAGACCTGCAATTCATTATTATTTTCCATTACCCATTATTCTGATTGTTTTAGAATAATTGATGACTGATTTAATCTCCAAACTGACAAAAGGCCATCCCTTTTTTTTCTTCCAGTTCAAAGGTCGTTTTGTCCCACAAATATTTCAAAACCCAGAAGGGGAGGGTAGGCATAGGGCTATTAGTAGAATGACCAGGAAGTGCTTTTAAACCACAACACAGACATATTATCTGAGGCAGTACCAGACTTTTGTCAGTCAAATTAGATCTGGATTTCAATATGAAGATTCAATCATTTGTTCTTTTTTTTTGTAAGAGATTATCTGAAAAGCGCACTCTCCTTTGTGTCTGGGTTGCTGCAGATATCTCGCCAGTTTCACTCTCCCTTTAGTTTCTGCGCTGTTCCCCCGAGGTGCATGACTGTCAGTAGGGATTTGGTTGTTGTATAATGCAGGGACTAAATTCTCAAAGTGAAAGGTTAAAAAAATGAATTTGGGGATACATATGCCTCCTTGAATATAGCCAACATGTATAACATGTTCATATATCCGGTGTGAGAATCGGAAACCAATGGATTACTGCCATTCTGCTCGTTTGTCTCATAATGAACAAATTGTTAATAAAAATGTCACTGAAAAGCAGCAGCTGGGGTATGAGGGTAAATATAACTCACTGACGGGAACAAAACAAAAAAATTCAGTTCAATTAACACATCTAGTTTCTGTGTTTTCAACTTTCAAACCTTGTGGGTTCCATCTTGATCTTTTTTCATTTGTCTAATTTTTTTTTAGGTAAAGCAAAGATTTGTAAAGCGCTTAGTATAAATGTCACACAAACCACACTTGTTCTTGTAAATGCAATAGTTTTGTCTAGAGCAGAAACCAATTAGACGATTGATAGAAATTGTATCTGAAACTATTTTGATAACTGCAGTTTTCAAGCAGAAATGCCAAACATTTGACGGTTTCTCAACTGTTAGGATTTGTTAAGTTTCTTTATTTTTATGACGATAAATTGAAAATGTACAATAACATAATCTTAAGATTAATCAGCAAAACAATAATTGTTGGTTGCAGCTATACTTTTCATTATGTTAAGATCCCTCTGAAAATATGACTGCATTTTTCTACTGGGTTTTATTGTGTAGATTAGATTTCAATTTGAAGCTACAAGTAGCTGGTTAGTTCTGCAGCATTGGAACAAAATGAGCTACAATATTGATAATGAGACGCCTGCGCTGACACTGCCAGACGGACATGTGTAGCCCAAATAAACTACTTGTTATCCAAGTGAGGAAGGCCAATCAAAATTTGACCCAAAACTTCTCACCCCGCCCTGAAGTAGATTCACGCAGAGGCTTTTAAAGCAGTCACCCTTTTCCAAAGAGGCACTACTCACCTTGGCACGGACGTTTTCAAATGAGGCAGGACTCACAAGCGAAAAGCAAATGAGAAACACATCCTGGTAGGACAAAGAAAACAAAGCAATCAGAGCACATCAAATTAACTTGCTGTTAAGAAGTTCACGAAGGTGTGGTTTTTTGTTCCCCTTTTAACTTCCTTATTTAATCACCCATACTTTCCAAAAGGATTACGCACGGAGAATAAATGAAACATAATGCAGCATTGTCTGACTGTTATTTTGTCATACCGTCTGCGGGTAGGAAAGTGGGCGGAGTCTGTCATAGTCTTCTTGTCCTGCTGTATCCCAAAGGCCCAGGTTCACTGGCTTTCCGTCCACCATAACATTGGCAGAGTAGTTGTCAAACCTGACAGAGGTGATGATGTTTGAACGAGACAAACCAATTAGGCTTCAGATTAACTGACGAAGTATCATTACGAATGTAAAATGTGACAGGAAATAGACACAAAATTGAAGTTCTTAAAATGGAACGCAATCTCTTAATTGATCTGTTGTGTCCTTTTTTCCTTTTCAGCTCTCTCAAATCTGCCTGAACCAAAACTTGTTTACAAACTGCCTGCTGAGCCAGCCTATGCCTTAACGACAGTGATTAAAATCAACATATTTTTCCCACAGCTGGTATCAGATAACATGCAGGTTTTTCTCACAACTTCCTGCAGCATGTATTTCCCTGAATCTCAGTTACAGTCCACAAGAGTGATTGTAACCTCTTCTGCAAGTAACCTAATTTCCATCTAAAAACCCAATTGAAGAATAAGATGACACCCTAATCATGCAATGACTGCGTAGGAAACCGGGGTGGAGACAAATGACCGACTGCCAGGCTCACATAAATAAATAAATACACACTGCACTGCAGACTCAGATACTCACACTGTGGGGATGTACTCTCCTGGAAAGGCATTAGTGGTGTAGCTGATGAGCAGACAGGTCTTACCCACAGCTCTGGAGGAGAGAAGAAGCTTGTTTAGTTGTTGTTGTTTTTTTATAGGATAAAAGGCATAGAAAAAGCAATTCTGTGAATGAATTGATTGGCTTTCCGTTTTCTAACACTGGAGATGAGGTCATAACCAGTTCATCATGCCAGGTCGACCCCAGTTATTTACATTACAATCATATTAAAACCCAAATATATTCTGCTTACCATCACAGAGACACAAAATAAGACAATATTCGGTCCTTTTTAGGATTCCAAATAACGATCGTGTTAATTATTGATTAATCTGTCAAGTTATTTTCTCGATGAATCAATTCGTCGTCTGGTCTTTTTCAAATGACAGAATATGGTGAAAAATGTTGACCGGTGTTTCCCAAAGCCCAGGTTAGGTTGCAGCCTCAAATGTCCCGTTTTGTCCCAAACCAACAATCTACAACCAAAAATATATTCTGTTTATTATCATACAGGCTAAAGGAATCAGACAATATTTGCATTTAGGAAGCTGTAAAAAAAAAAAAAAAAAAAAACCCCTCTTAATAATCAAAACCATTTTCTGGCAATCAGCTGGTTGATTAATCGTCAGTTCAGTTTCATTCAAGTTTAAAACAGATACTTTTAAAAATGAACCCCGGGTGTCAACGCTTTGTGAAAACACGCTTATGCCGGTGTAGACCCGAGTTTCGTTTTTTGTTGTTGTTGTTTTTGCACGATGTACACATCAGAGCCATGATTTTTCTGCCAAAGAAGAAACTCTGGCGTGAACACGTAGTCTGAATCGAAAATAAAATAATAATAATAATAAAAAAAACCAGATTTAAACACGGTCTCGTTAGGCGCATGAATGACTGCGCCGCTGTGGTATCCACCACACCCAAGACAAGAAGTTACGAGTGCGTTTACCTCCCACATATTACACATTTTAAAAAATGTTAAGTCTCGGGCGCATGTTGTTCATCTTTCAACCATTTTTATAAAACTGTTGCAGACGACGTGTAACTTTAAAAAAAAAAAAAAAAAAAAGAAAAGGGAGCTGAACATAACGCCGGTGAAATCACGGACGCGGAACAAGAAGGTTTCCTGGCCACAATTTCCTGCGATTGCTAAGTAGTCGTTGCCAAATTTAAAAGTCTGGTCGGGAGAGGGATTGGTGAACTGCCCCCGTGATATGTGACTCATCCCCGGGGGGAGGAAAACACTGTCACACCGCGATAACTTCAGTGACAGATTAGCCAACCGCTTTGCACGCCAGCTATATGTTGTACCGCAATACTTGATTATATCAGGAAAAAACAACAACACACACACACACACACACAAATAATGGGAGAGTAACTTGCCACCCCCTCCCCAAAAAAAGAAGAAAATAAGGTTAATTAAATATGTCCAGGTCGTTAAAATGAACAGGGAGGCTAACTTCGGGAAATGTGAGGCAAAAAAAAAAAAAAAATTTCTTTTAACGTTAGCTCGTCTGATGACAACCTTTCAGCAAACCCGAGTCATTAAAGTCCAATAAATAGGCGACGCGAACTAATGTCCGGTTCAGTAAAGTTAACTTACCCATCTCCGACAACAACACACTTTATGGCCTGCATCGCGCCGCAAGCTTAAGAGGTTAGCCCGAGAGCCAGCTAACGTTAGCTCGGGTCTCTTTTTTTTTTTTTTTTTTTCCTTTCCTTTGTCCGGAGTCGCTCGCCGGTGAAAACGTCCCGAAACGAGGATCTCACGATCGGCCTTCGGTGTCGCAGCGGAGCTTCGGAGGACGCGGAACGACTCGCGGGGGCAAAACTTACAGGAACTTATCTCTCACTTTTGTTGTAGTTTTTTTTTTTTTTTTTTTTTTTACTCAGAAATTCACCCGCAACATTCCCATGCTTTCGTGGGCTGATAATGGAAGCTAGCTATGAGAGCAACCAAAAAAAAAAAAAAAAAAAAAAAAAAAAAAAAAAAACCCAGCGGCCACCACCCCTAAAGAAGGAAACACACACACAAAAGATGAAGTTAGACACCAAACCACCACATGGTGCATCCGGTGCGTCGGGTGGATACGCCCACGTTCACTTTAACGATCTCAAACGTGCTTAAAAAAAAACACACACAAAACAAACAAGGAGTAGTCAGATATATTATAGGTTAATCCTTTTGCAAGATATCATTTTTACTCGGTCGTTTAAAACCAACAACAAAAATAAATATAGGAGACGGACTGTTAAGGGCGTGACACTCAGAGAGGAACTGACGTCAGCTCAAGTCGTTTCATGACTACGGCGAGACTGAAAAGAGGTTTTTAGTCACTGGAGTTTGCCTTCTAGGCTTACATTTCCTGAGGAAAAAAAAACAAAACCGTAATTAAATTAGAGTAAGTATTCCAAAATGTTGGTGATTACAAAAGGAGTTTCATCTGACTATATTATTTTTGGTAAATGGTAATGTGTCGACTATAATGGCTTATTCATTCTGTTTCTGTGCATCTTTTTTTTTTGGACAACTTTTTGTCTTCTTCTAGACGGGCTCCATTCATTTGGCAGTGAGCAGAAATTTTGAACCTTGTTTTTGATCTGTTTTCTTCTTTGAATGTGCACAGCCTTTCATCTGTAATCAATGTGCATTTCTCCAACCAACCAACCACCGGTACGACTGTGAACAGTTCTCAGCCCTGTTGATACTCGTATCACCAGTCAGCGTGGAGTTGACCTGAACGTAAAACTGGTTTGAGTTGACATTTTTCTCTTACTGCAGTTGTGATCGACATACTTGTGATTTGTTTTGTTAGGTAGGCTTTAAAATTTAAACTTTTCAATCAACTCAAGTTACGATGAAGTAGCCTACTTTTGATAAGAGTTTGACAGTTATCAGTGTTGAGTACTGTTGTGAGACTGACAATTATGAATCTGTTTTTTTTTTTTACCTTTCAGCTTTATTGAAGTTTCAAACAGTTTAAAGTAATCAAGATAGATAGATAGATAGATAGATAGATAGATAGATAGATAGATAGATAGTTACTTTATTAATCCCACAAGGGGACTTTTTTTTTACATTTTAAATCAATTGTAACACATTAAATTACTTTAATCAAGTAATTAAAATAGTTGCATTACTTGTTACATTTTTAATACTGTAACTAGTAATCTGTAACCTATTTGCCTTAACATTCCTGACACTTACATCAGATTAAGCTCTTTGCACTTTAAAGCTTTCCAGGCAGCCATGACTAATAATAATTTGTCATATACAAGCCGGGGCGTGTTTTCTCTGGTTCTAACTGACATGTGCAGTTTAGTTTGTTTGTATGGACAGCGTATAAATAATGTGGACAAATCAACCCCCCCCCCCCCCCCCCCCCCACACACACACACACACCCAACCTACTCCTGATAGTCGAAACTCGGGGCATATTTGCCCCGAACACGTTCCACTTCCCTGTGTCACATCGTCATCAGTCCCCCCGATGACCGTAACAGGATTCGGCGGAGAAGCTGTCGGGGTGGAGCAACTCTGCCAACATAATATGCAGTGTAGAAAAATGGAGCTCGGTGTCAGTCAGCGATAGAAACATGGCCTGTTACACATCCCTGACCACTCTTCTCGCCTCGCCTCGCCAGCTCACACTGTAACACTAGAGACCGCCGGGCAGACTTTGGCCTCTATGGCGGGTTTGTCTTATTTAGTGCTCCGTTTTTCGGGCTCCGCTGGTCGGACGTACGGCGTGTTTTCCAAAGGCTTGACGAGGACTTTGTTGATATTTTTTGATCTCGCATGGCGGCTGCGAATCAGATTCCCCTACATCTACCTTGTCGCCTCGATGATGTTTAACGTCAGATTACAGGTAACTTATTCCAACAACCACCTTTTGTTGTTGTTGTTGTTGTTTTGTCGGCTCCCAGCTAAGGTGATCCCGTTACTCATGTCAACAAGGCTGATGTAAAAGGCCCACAATGTGGAACTAAAGGAAACCTTTGTGTTGTCTGTGTCGTCGCATCAAGATGTTGTTGTTTTTTTAAAAAGAGGTGTCATCTTGAGATAGACACAATATTAATTTGAAACCGTCTTTAAAATAATCTCGTTTCTTAGGTAACTGAAGGAGTATAATAAAACGGCTGCAATATCAGACCTTCATGCAGACTATTATGGTTTTTGTTTTTTGTTGACACTGGTTCAGAGAGGTGTTGATTGAACAATATGATCATTTTTGTGGTGCATTAAACTGAGAGGTGTTTCTAATATTTTGTTGACTCAATTTGTATCAATGAGGATCGACTCACCTATTAGGTTAAATTGTTTATATAACACTTTAATGCAGCAGCTAACTATCTTTTTTATTATGAATCAGTCGGCCTAATGGTTTGACTGCCGGTAAATTAAATATCAGAATATGGTTTCACAAGGTATTGGTTCTTAGTATTGGAGTTGATGTGTTTTGCTTTTTTTCTTACAGTTGAAAAATATCAGCTCTTTAGTGATAATCTAATGACACCGGTTTCTAAATGACTTTAAGCCTAATGTCACATTTCTTCTTTAATTGCTGAACAACTAACAACTATAATTGCATTTATTCACAGTTCTTATTACTCAGTGGTTAATTCCACAATTTTTAAGCGTTTACATTAAGTCAAAAATTACCAATCAAAATAGTAAGAAATTATCTTTTTTTGTTTTGTTGATCAGCTAATCAAGTTATTGTTTCAGCTATTAATATTATACAGTTCAACATACAGCCTCCACAATGAACCTAATACACAATAAACTGACAACTGAGTGTACACAGCTGAAAGCTCAAATCAATGGATTGTACCAAAACAGATATCTGCCTTATCCTTTCATTTTGTATGTATTGTGCTGTCTGACAGAGTCTTCATCTCTTTGCAGGTCCACATTGAAATCCACTGAGTTTCCAATGCTTGTCTTTGGAATTAAAGCAATGAATAGTGAGCACTGCCATGTTTCAGTTCTAGACAAACACTGGCTGACCTTGCACAGCGATGTTGAGGAAGAGGACACTTCACTCTGCAAACTGGCGTGACAATGCATCAAAGTGATACGGCTGTTTGTTCCCGTCAGCCCTTGTCACGCAAGCCCAGTGCCTTTTCAGCTACGGGAGGAAGGAGAGGCGGCAGCGATGTCTGAAAAAAATGAAACGGGGTGAGCAGTGAAGGTGGAGAGGAAAGATGTCTCGGTTACTGATGTAGGAGCCGCTCGTCCGGCCCGTAAAGATTTTAATCATCCTTTTTCCTCTGGATAAGGAGGACTGCGGCATGGATGTGAACATGAAAACAGATGATTGTTACTGTCAAACTTTGTAGCTTCTCTTTAATGTCTGACATGTATGTTGATTAGACACTCATTGTAAACATCTCGCAGTGAAAAGCAGGAACCATTTCACGTTAATTTCAAAAGGAAATCTGTTCACCGCATGACACCGACGAGCATGTTTTTGTTGTCCTCTGTGGCTTGGACACTTTGGGTTTAGCTGCATAAGCGGAACGTGGTCTTTTAACCGAGATTTGTTGGAGGAAAAAAAAAAGTACAGCTGCAACAACTGGAAGTTTACAGTCTGTCAGGAAGTACAGTATCAAAGGGAATCACTGCATGTCTTCATACACACATGTTGTCACACTCACTGTTGTGTTTCTGCATATCAGTGGCATTTAAAAGGTGATGTTAGTGAAAAATGGTACCAGCAAAATTTTTTTTTTTTTTAGCTGAAACTTTCTTGACCTTTTGATTTCTCTGTGTGTGGGGGGAGGGGTTTGAAGTCACAGAGCTGAGGGTGAGAATGATTGAACTTCGAAAGAAATAAATTAATGAAATCACAATTCTCAGCCTTTTCTATAAGTGTAGTTACAATTGTCTTATACTAAACTGCCCTTTAAAGACTGCAAGGTTAGCTTTGTGGTTTCACATGTGATATGGTACATTTTTAAGGGTGGTTAGCTAGGAAGAGTCTTTTTTAAGCAACCTTTTTGTTTAACTTTATACGTCTTTTCAATACAGGCATTTTTTGTATTAATGTCCTCAAATTACATCTGTAGCAAAAAAAAACTAAAAACTTTTTACCTTTTTTGTTTTTACAAGTTACAAGTTAATTCTATAAAGACACATAAGAAAAAAACAATCAAATCTAGAAAGCATACCTTTCATTTTTTGTAAAGAGAACCATTACAATTATTTAAACCTGAAGCAGTCCTTCAAGTTCAAGTGACATCAGCGTTTCTTTTGGTTAAATGTTTGTCATATTTTTTTCTAATGCCATACAAATAACCAAAAATGTAACAAGACACTTTACTTGTAAACATGAATTTGAGTTTCAAATATCACTTTTTTCATCGCAAACCACCCAACATGTACTGAATAAGAATTCCTTGAATCACATTGTTTAAAAAAAGAAGAAAAGAAAGCAGTCATTTTAAATATGTTATATTTAGTGCATATCATCCAGGTTCATTTTTTTACACATCTTTTTTTTCACACAAGTTTCATTCATTTCCCTTTTTTTATTTTAATTTGAGATATTTGACCTTCCATAATGGACTGAAGATGTCACTTCAGACAACTTAAACCTACTTCTTCTGTAAGCATGATTGTGTTGTAGTACCATGTGTCCACACGGGGGAGACTGCCGACTGTGTACTGGATGGCCTCTCCTATCTGTTGGAAACAGACATCAAGAGCTGTCAGCCTCTTTGAAGCGGGCACAGACTGATGCAGGAGGGAATTACAGAGGTAATGTAGCTGTAATATAGCAACAATTAATCTGTCACCATGGCTTCTGTCAGCAGAATTTATTTTGCTGTATGGATAATGAATTTGTCATGATTTACAATATCAGCTTTACACAGTGATTCATTGTTTAAGACTTCTTCAAAACGTGTCATTCAGAAGTCTACCCCTGGAAAGAAAATGTAATCTTGGCTTGCCTTGTAAGGTGTTTATTCTACTGTCCCTGATCAACATCAATTAAAAATCCTGTGATTAATTACTGTATTTATAGAGGCAGCGAGTACTTTCATGAATGACTCTCAGCCAGCAGATCTATTTGGCACGCTGTTTAAGTGAGCTCCTTTTTTAAAGTCACGTGCCAAACTGCTGACACCCTCGCTCAGCGCAAAATGTCCCCAGCAAACTTATCCTAACCAGTCACTCTGATGCCAGGCTGCAGCGTAAAACCATCAGGGGTTGCCAAGGCAACTGTATTTCTCCATGTGACACACAAACCTTCCTGCCCACCCCCCTTTTCTGGAAAAAAAGAGGATTTATTTTTCAGGGATTTGCCAAAGGAAATATTTTAATAGGGTTATCATAGAGGACTGGCAGAGGGAGAGATCTATAGATGAAGGATAAGTCGGGTTATCTTTACTCTGATTTTGCCAACCACCATTTGTACTCAGAAAAAAAAGGGGTAGTGGAATAAAGATTACAGAGTTTTAGCCTTTGGCATATGCAGCAGTTCACATGTTTTATTTGACTGAGTGCGAAAGAGTGATAATACCGCAAATGGAAATAGCTGTAATAATACAATTACAGCTGCAATGCAGTATTTTAAGTACAACCCACTTCTATTCACATTATTAATTAACTTTAAAAATGTATTTGCATGGGAACTTGAGGTTTGATGTTCTTTAATGTTGTCTTTTATACTAAAAGTTGCCTTTCTTCTAATATGAATGCTGGATATTCTGGTTTCTCAAAGCCTGCGTTAAAACTGTCACAAAACTTTACAATCCTTCTAAACTCAATAGTAAAAGATCTTCTTTCAGACTCAGTCAAAGGTTATATTTGCTTTGTCGAGAAGATTTAAATATATTTGACCTCATTACCCAGTTTTTTGAACACCGGAGTGAAGCTCATTTATTTTCATGGTCCAATTATGAATTTGTTTATTTCTGTTTTATTTGTGTTTTTCCTTAATTCCCTTATTTTGGGAAGTAGGCTTTTAAACTGTCTTGCCAAGGGTTCACTGAGAAGACTGGGGGGGTAAATATTAAACTACTGCCAGCAGCTGGTTATCATTAAGACTCCAAACATGGGAAATCCATTCAAAAACTGTAGTGTAAAGGCAATGTTACACTGTTTTAAGTGTGCTCAACTTCTCTTCAGTTTTTGGAGCAGATCAAAGAAACAAGATTAACCAGGTTATTGGATCTTCCGAGGTGCTGGTAGGTGGATTTTGTTACCATGCTAAGCTAAGATAACTGGATGAGGATGGTCAGTCTATTCTTTTAAAACAGCCTACAGCCTGCTGAATATAAATCTCATAATGTCTCAGATGATGATACCAAACACAAAAAATAAAGGTCAATACAAGGTGACACCCTGAAGGGCAACTTTAGTTTCGTCATTAATTCTTGAACTGCAAGGGAGCAAACATTTTCCTCCACAGATCCCTCTGCTTAACAAATGTAATTTAACATTTGTTTTGTCCATTGGAACAACACAATTTCCATTTTAAAGAACCAATCACAATGAAGGAAATGAATGAAAAAACAACCTGCTTACGTGTCTGCCATCAACTTTATGTATTCAAGCTAAACAAGAAATGGGGATTAAATTGTTGCAAATAACGGCACTGATTAAGTAAAATCAGCTCCTGACAAACCTGCATTTTTTCTTCTAAATTAAAAGCAGAATCAAGATATGGAAATGAAGTAAAAGCCAACTAAACTTAACATAATGTAAGGCGACTCCTTGTGTGTCAAATCATAACTGTTTGTTCACTTAACATGTAACACGATGTCTAACAGCATGACTGACAAATAAATGACACACATTAATACACATCCATGCACAGAGAATGGATTATGAATGTAAAATGTAATCAAACATTAATCCACACAATTTTACCTCTGATTTTACACTGTGATTTATGCTAAACCCTCTCACTCTCAGTTTGAGGTTTTGGTTGAAGAGTACTTTGGCACCGTAGAGCATTACTGTGCATAATGTCCTCTTTGTGGTTATTTAAAAAAGACTGAGTTACTCCTATGATTTAAATGCTGTTGACCGGGGAGGGGAGGCATATGCAAAGCGTTAAAACGGATGAGATCAGGTGCTGAGATGTGCTCCAAGCTGACCTGAAAACTGAATCAAAGGAGTGGGGGAGTAGAAGAGGAGGCAGCGAGAGAGAGAGAGAGAGAGAGAGAAATATGGAGAAGGAGGAAGGTTTATATTCCCTGTATTGTGGGATTGAAATAGGTCATACATGCAAAAATATGCCTATTTTAGGAGGTGTTATCTTGACATTTCTCTGTATTCTGAACTTTCATTTTTATAATCCTGTACATTCCTGCAGTCATTTGTTGAATCAGTACAGTTTCATATTTTTCACAGCAGCAGAAATCGGTCAAAATTATCATTTCATTTGACATATTTCCATTATGTTTTATAGTAATTGAAAAAAATAAGCTTTGCACTGAAGTTAGGGGTTGTGTTTGACTTAAAAAGCTTACATTTCATATAGTGGTATTAAAGGATCATAGCTTTTGATGCTCGGTGGGGAAGTCATGCTTTTATCTTTTGTTATTGTTTGATCCCGCATGTTGCACCCCCATGTTGCACTCCTCCACACGCTGTTGTCCTGCGTCCTGATCACATAATTTCGTCATTGATAACCACTAAAATGATTTCTTAGGGAAGCGGTGATTAGAGGTTTGTATCATGCCTTTTTTCTGTTTAATAAATGAAGGTAATGGATGTAAAAATGATTGTGAACTATGCGCTCACATATGAAATAATAAGAAATAACCTTCATGGCTTGTTATGAAATGGCAGCAGTTTGACGAGGATTGTACTTTAAATGTAGGGACTCGCTCACAGCTTTACATTCAAGTTCTCAGGCATACACTGCTGCCTTTGTTAGTCCAAATAAAGACTCCACTCATAGGTGTCCTCAGATCCAGAAAATCAACTCAACTTTGCCCTTCAGTCAGATTGTGGCAGGAAAGAAACGGCTGAGATGCAGAGCTGGATATGAACCCAAATGAAGGAGGAAATCCTGCTGCGCTCGGCTTCCCGTGACCCATGTCACACACACGCCATCACCCAAAGATTAACCTTGTCGCCTTCCACAACAGGAAGGACACGTGAAACCCCGTCATATCCCTGGTTTTGGTCTAGTTCAGCATTATAGTTAAATATGTATGGACTGGGAACTATCGTGTATGAGTGGAAAAAATCTCACCTCCCCATGAGCACGAAATGTCTTGTAAATTTCACTGTCATCTTTAGTTTAATAAACAAAGAGTTTACGATCGTACTTACAGGGACAGGGGTGCTTCGAACCAACACTAATGCCAACATGCTTGATGAGGTGCTGACAATGATGACATGCTGATATAACAGGTTTAATGTCTATTATGGTCACCATCTTCGGCATGCCAATTGTTTTTTTTAAATTAGCGCTAAATGTAAAGTAGAGCTGACACTGATTGAAAAAAAAACAAAAAAAAAACTTGTTTTGCTGTAGTATCAAACAAAAGTATTGGACCAATTGAAATTTTGACCTGATGATGGTGCAGCAGAGAGTCCATGGATCACCTGAATCATTAATATAAATATCGTTGAATGTTTGTACCAACTTTGTGCCAGTCCATGTGGGAGATAAAGTTTCGTAGAATAAGTGAGACTTTTGACCTGCTGGTAGCACTGCAGGAAAAGTCAAGGAATGAAGACCTGGTGATTCAACCTCTTGGGCCCATAGATGTCAGTACAAAATGTTAAGGCAATCCAACCAATGGTTGTTGAAACATTACAGAGTAAAGCAAAGTGTTTCTCTCCTCCCAATAGGCATAATATCCCTCACAAAAGGGAGCTGAAATCAGAGTAAAGATGGATCCAGATGTTTAAGGCGAAGACTCGCTGAGTAAAATGATTGCACTCGACTGCACGATGACGGGAGGGGTTTTTGGGGAGATGGAGATAGCGGAGCAGAGGTTAGGGATGTGAGGGGGGTTGCTTATCTGTGTAATTATGTATGGAGGGGTCAGGAGTTTTAAAGGCAGGAGGTGATCTGGGCATTGCCGTGGTGACTGGAGCATATGAAGTGGTTTGACTGCTCAATGAGGTCACGTGAAGTCGGTCAGGAGCACCGCAGACGTTTCCCATGATGGTTGGCCTAATCTGCCAGACATGCACCCCCCTCGGGGCATGCACCCTGTACGCCACGAGAGGCAACCCCACACATGTTCACTTCAAGCCATAGACCTTTTTGGGGGGTGAATTTATGTCCTCTGATTTGTAATTTGAAAGAACCGGGTTTAGTCAAACATGCTGTAATGTAACTGAACCGAATGGATGTTTTGTTGATTTAAAAACTGGAATTTCTGCATCTGCATGTTCACATTTTCTCACCACTGAGGTATATCTGGACCACACAGAGGTTCCCCTTATGACTCATAAACACATTAGCATGACATTTACAGGGAATAAAGCATAGTGAGTGCATTTGTGTGCCAGAAAGATAGACTCAGGAATCTAATTGCTTTTAATGGAACATATTCTGATCTGTGAAACAGACTGTCTCGGTTTGACAGCTCCAGAATGACATAAATGGACAGTAAAACTGTATTTGTCTAACCATATTCCCCAAGCCATCACCAACACTATGCATATGACCTATTTTCCAGTTGTAGCACAGAGAGTATTCAAATTAGGTCTTGTTGTGTGTGCTAACTGCTTTGCATCAATCCAGCGAGTATGTAAAACCTCGTATAGTGGAAGTGAAGTGGAAGACTTCCTGGGTTCAAAACTAAAGGGGCTGTAGAATTCCCCTTACCAAACAACAATTCAGCAAAAAAAAAAAATCCAGTGCAGGATTTTTTTTTCTTTGTTTTTCCATTCTGCAAAGTGACACACATCTCTGGGAATTAAGTTTCCCTTAAAACACATGGTTAGGTCCTCACAACTGACACTTTCATGCCAGAATACAGAAAAAACAAACACTGTCTGGATGCTTGTACCCAAATATTCCACTTACCCCCCGAACACACACACACACACACACACACACACACACACACACACACACACACACACACACACACACACACACACACACACACACACACACACACACACACACACACACACACACACACACACACACACACACAAGGGCGTTGAGAGCACCACGTTTACCCACAGTCGTTTTTATAATTTTTTTTCTCCTGTCATTCGGTACCAGACTGAACCAGACTGGATTGTGCTGGATCAAGGGCGTTCAGTGGATTGTGTAATTCTTTGGCCCAGCTGATGTGAATTTACAAAAAATGACTCGTTTCAGCTACCCAGTGTCGACTCCTGCCTTTTTACAATGACTTAATGATAGTGAAGCACACCTAAGGCGAAGAAAGGCCCTTCATTTCTGGTGTTGGACAGTGTGCAGTGGTCAACAGTATAGTTGTTTTTTTTTGCAGTAAAGACAATCTGTCAAACTGAGCTTCATTACATTTGAAAAGGAACCAAATCATTTGCCTTTTCTGTTTTAACAAAGCAAATACATTGTAAAGTTACTGTAGCCTTTACCTATAACAACTGTAAGAGGTAGTGTCAGGAGAGCCGATTGTATTATGGCTGGAGAATAGACTTTGTTTAAAATAGAGGGTTGAGAATGAAACATTTGTCTAAAAGAGACACCTATGAATAAACAAATGGATGAATAAATTAAAACATCTGTTCATGCTTGACCATTGGAGAAATGTACACAGGAAGTGAGACCCCCTCCTTCTTTCTGGAGGCAGGAATGCTATAATTGAAACCACGTGTGTTGTAGAAACAAGCGCTGTGAATATGTGTGTGTGTGTGTGTGTGTGTGTGTGTGTGTGTGTGTTCTCCGTCCTACTATTTCCCAACCTGATGGGTCTCCAAAAGTACCCATCTCTTTTTTTTGGATCAGCAGCCTCTTGGATTGTTATACAGAGATGCATAGCTCACTTAGATTAATTCAATAAATCACGCAGAAAACTGCAATATTTAGACATTGACAGGGGAGTTACAGTGTAAAGTACATTGGCTCAAATATTGTACTTTTAATATGCTACATTTATTTCACAGCTAAATACTTCACAGGTTAAGATTTAATATAAGATCATATAATTATCTTTTTAAATATTTTACATTATAATACATTATACCACTATACTACTTACACTACTACTACGTAAGATAACAAAGTATTTCAAATGAACTCCACCTTGACGAACTATGACATTAAGATAAGATTGGCTTAGAGGTTATAATAATAATAATCCATGAAATAACGTAAAACTCTGAAGGGACCATTACTTAATGAGCAGCCAGCTTTAATAAATGATAGTAGTTTTCTGAAAATATTTACTTTTTCTTAAAATGTTTGCTTTTGCAAATTTTCAGTATTTATGGAATCAGAATCAGAATTTGTCATCCACTCTGATTGATAACTACTCCCTTTGTGGACCTTGATTCCTCGATATATACTACCACCAGAGATCCAACTCTGTAAATTGAATTTAAAAAAAAATGTATTTGGCGATATTTAAGGGTGGAAGAAGAATTTAAAGTTACAATTCCACAGTGAAGAAATACTGTGTTACAAGTAAAAGTGGTATATTTAAAGTTTGAAGAAAGCCTATAAGCACATAAGTGGCATCAAAATACACTTGAAGTAGCAAAGATAAAAAAATTACTTGCAACATTTAGCCTTCTAAAAGTTGGCGCTAATTTCTTTCTTACATACTGCTGGATAGGTTTATCTATAATAAGGCATCATAGTTAACAATATGAATATGAACATTAGCGTGTAACTATAACTCTTCAATAAATACTGTGGCGTAAAGAGCACAATATTTGCCTGTGAAATGTAGCAGAGTAAAGAAAGCCAGTAGGCTACCTTACAAATTAAATTATGCAAGCAAAATTTCAAAACTGTATTCAAGTGCAATACTCAACTTAGTGAGGCTACTTCCCAACACAAAGTGTATTTAGAAATAATTCTGCCTGTGGTTCAGTTTGATATTTTCCAAGCAATTCTCTAAAAAAAGTGGAAACAACTGATCGTAGCCTAATGAAGTCCCAACTTATTTAGCCAAATGTCACATTCTAATTAAAACATGTCAAGTAATCAATACAAATATTATTGATAGGTTATATTAGCTGGGTATAATCTCACTACTGCTTGGAGTCACGTGAGAGTTGATCAGTGATGAAAGCAGCACGGGCTGTGTGGAGGAGTTGAGATGAATTAACACCTACTGCACATGTACACAATCATTAGACGAAGAACTTCCGGTTAGGATTTCAAAAATAAAATTAGACTGCATGACGATGCCTGCGCCACAGCATTAACTGAGCACAACTCTTTTATTTTGATAATAAATTAACCTTACTTCCGGCTGTAATTTTTTTTTTTTTTTTTTTTTTTTTTTTTTGCGTGCTGGCTAACTTGATGCAGCCATGCAAACGGCTCTCCAGATACTAGTGGAGTGAAGGCGCATTTGGAAGGATAACGATAACACGCTCGGTCACTGTGGGCTAGAAGACGAGCTGCTGCTGCCGCCGCCACAAACACACTGCGCTCACTGACTGACGGGGCTGAGGCGCGACTGTGAGGCATAAATGGCCACAACATTCCCTGAAAGAAGACGCTGCCCGTGAGACAACCTGTGTGCCAAATGCGTCCTGGAAATTGGGACGTGCATTTGCAATAAATTAGAAGCTTATTCGCACGACGGAAGTTTCTGTGACCGATTTTTTTTTTTTGGGGGGGGAGATCTTGATTCATTGGCTGCAGTCATGGACGAGGACAACCAAGGTATGATTCATTCAGTGCAATTCGGCGTTCATACGGCTCATTTGAAGCTATTTCAGTACTGTCAGAAGACATGTGCCTCTGTGTCTGTGCAAAAATAATAACAACAAAAAACCCTAATATTATTATTAATAATCAAAATAATAGTCTGTGGACATTGATTTTTTTTTTGTATCCCTAATTTAAGTCATGTTAGACTTGACACGCAGTTAGATTTATACCAAACACATGAAGCAACACTGATCTGCCTACTGACATGAAGTTGTCTGTTAAATGGGCTGCAACCTCCTGACTAATGTTGGTACCAGCTGCAGTTCAATTTCCTCCGTGCTGGGTGGATTTAAGGTAGAAAGGTTCACCAACACTGAGGTTGGTGCCTCAGACTCTAAAAGGTTGTCAGGCTTGAGTGGACTGGATGACTGACAAATCATCACTGTTTTAGTGCTGCAGCCAGTAGACTTGTGTTTATCTAAGCCTTTGTCAGCATTGGGCTGTGGTGTCACTGTGGCCCAACAGGTCTTGCCACGGTCAGGCAAGCACTGACACATGGATTCATTTATTGACTCATGGCAAAAGATGAGCATGTTTAAAGAGTGTGTTGGTCATGGGTGTATCGCGAACACTCGACACCAGCCTGCATACTGCCTACACTCATAGTTCAGCACAGGGGCGAGTTTAGAAACTTTTGAATGGGAGGGCAGACCAGGACCCAGTTTAAAAGAGAGGTGGCACATTGTAAGAAGAGTAGAAATGTGTTGACGGAGTCACATTGCAAGATATTCTGTGAGGAACGTATGTCAATAAATAATAGCTTTTTAACTCAAAATAGCCCACAGGCAGGCAAGGGCACAGACATGTAAAGGCTCTTGTTTAACAGGAATCTTTTAGACTTGTCACAGTAGGGAAAGCACAGGTGTATTAATGACAGCTTAACTAAGTGTGCCAGTAAGCCACGACATGTAAACCAGCATGTACAAAAGCAGGAAGTCCTGTAAGTGGAATGTTGTCATCATTAATACATCTGTGCTTTCCCGACTGTGACAAGTCAAGTTGTTTGCTGTGAAAAGGTCTTTAAGATACCCAAACTAAAGGAGACACAACACAATTACAAACAGTTTGTAATTGTCTGCATCTCTTCGTGTTTTTAATTTTTTATTTTTTATTATTGAGGTTCTGGTCCAAAGGACACTGGGTCTGTAGCCAGTAGGCCTGTACAGTAATTCATCCATGATACTAACAAGCCACCCTCTGACTTGGGTAGACTGGGCCAATCAGATTCCAGGGGGACGTACGACACCCCTCTGGTCCCACCCCAGGTCCAGAAAACTCTGCTCAGGCTGTTAATCATAAACGGAAAAAAAAAAAAAACACCCGCAGTTTTTTTTTTCTCAAGATTGTAAAGATTGTTAGTCAGTGGTATTCTGTCCCACTACTCGCAGAACTGCAGGATGTGACTAATTGCTGGAGTGCTGCATGCAAGGCACCCGGGCATAAAGCTGTCATTGTGCTCTGTTCGGCCGGTCTGGCCTCCAGCGGTGGCACACGTCAGCACAGCCCCACAGACAGACATATGGCACTGCGATGCCGAGCAGGGATGGCTGACAGCAGCCAGGAGCGTATAAACACACACACACACACACACACACACACACACACACACACACACACACACACACACACACACACACACACACACACACACACACACACACACACACACACACACACACACACACACACACACACACACACACAACACACACACACATTCATGGCGGCTGCACGCTGACACTCACACAAATTAAATTTCTTCTTTTCCCCTCTTGGCACTTTTTGCTGAGGATAGATATATGAATGAATGGGTCATGACCTAGAATGATAAGTGTACCACAGTCTGTCCTCTAGCCTGTAATAAATAGTGTCCTGGATGCTACAGGAAAGTAAGTCTGCAGAGCTCTCGTGCATCGTTTTGTGTTGGGAACAACAAGTTGTGGCCGTAGAATGAATTTGCTTCTTTATATTTGAACAAGTTAGCACCTGCACACACACACACGCACGCACGCACACGGGCTCACAGCAGAGTTGGGCGCTGTTGGGGCAACAGAACAAAGTAGAGGATGGGCAGTCGTGCTGGTTGGGATTACAGGCATGAAGCTACTAAGCGTGATGTGGCGGATAGGTGGTAGGTTGGTCGACACAGTTCAATATCTGACTGCTGTTCCTAAGAAATAGACACGCACACGTCACTTTCCCGGGCCACAAGTCGAGCGAGAAGGAGGATTGAAAGGTGGCAGACGTAATGAGATAGCGAGGTGTCAGAGAGGATGACAGAGCGAGGATGAAAAAGCAAACGTGACCACAAAGAGTGAGAGTTAGACATCGTAGTAGCAGCAATGGTGAGCTGTCTGAAAGGGAATGACAGCGTGAGAGGGGGTGGGGGGTGGAGGGGGAAAGGGATGGGATGGGATGGGATGAAGTGCCAGGGCAAAGTTGGGAAATGGCCAAAAAAGTATGGAGGGCCGCCAGTAAAAGATGGCGAGGGAGCGTGGCAGTGGACTAGATATTCTTACTGAATCAATTCTCCAGTGTATTACAGGAGTTTCTTTTGGGAAAAATTGCTTCCGTTTTGTCATAATTAACTCACTGAGCAGCCAGGGGTGTCTGGCCACCCATGACCATCTACTGTATCAAACCAGGCCATACTTCTTATTGGGACTAAGATTTTATTTTACTTTTTTTTTTTTTTTTACACACATTCACCTCCTCCTTAGAATGAATTATGATCACTTTAGGTATCTTCTGACTTTTATCGAGTGCCACCATCAAATCAAATTTTTGTCCAAATTAGTGCTTTGGTTTATAACCACAACTAATGACATTCCCATCAATTTAAGTTAGCGCGGCAATCGAACAGGAAATGAATTGGCAGCTATTTTGATTATAAATTAATTGTCATTTTTTTTAATGACATTTTTTTTTTTAAATTCTCTGATTCAAGCTTCTTAAATGTGAGTATTTTCTGGTTCCTTTAGTTCTCAATGATTTTGGTTGTGTGCTGTTGGTTGGTACAAGAGATTTTAGGCTGCACCTTGGGCTTTGTTCGCCACTTACTGATATTTTAAAGACCAACCTGTTTATCGATTCATTTAGAAAATAATCAACAGATGTATCAATAATAAAAAATAATTGTTTGTCACAACCCTAGTCTCAGCTGTACTTTCTGTTTGGTTCTAATTTGCAGTTTTTTAGCACGCTAACATGCTAAACTGAGATGACAACTGTGGCCCTACCTGTGAAACATCAGTGAGAGTTTGCATCTGTAGGCCTTTCTTTCCTTTTGCCGTCTTCCCCCTGTTATGTTTCCTGCGTCTGTTGTTTAGTTTTTTTTTGATAACATTTATTTTTATGCTGTCTCATTGAAGAATGTAGACTCGTCTTTGCACAGTTGGCTGTGCTGCACAAGGCTTATAGCGAACGGGTCTATAGTAATCCATCTGACACGCATGAGATTCAACAATACAATGCCTTGTGCCACAATACTCGCTCAATGGACAAAGGACCAACAAGAGCCCACAAAGCTTTGCTACGGTGAAGCCTGTCTGACTGAGCAGACAGTGTAGCTTACTGTAACACTTTCTAGTTTCACATGACTGACTTTGACAGGCCATCAAATGTACAGCTCTGCTTCAGTGTACAGTTTTTTTTTTTTAGTTGGTGAGCCGTATACATTGCAAACTACATGAGTGACGCCCGTATGGTTTGGATCAGGGCTGGACAGTGGCTTTACAACACGCCTTGTGATGGCTCCTGATTTTGGCCAAAGACCGCTCTGTTTAGACACTGTGAAAGCCAGACATTTAAAACTTGGCAGTTCAGTGTGTGAATGTGTGTTTCGGCGTGTGGTCTGTGGTGTTGTGGTACACTGCAGTGAGGGACGCACACGAAGAGCTGGGCTTTGAGATCTCTGAGTCATTCATCTGCCGGCTGCAGGACAGTGCAGCAGCTTCCGGCTATGTTTAGGATTTGAGTTTTGGATCTTGGGAGTGGATTTGCAGCTGTTGTATTTTTCCCCAGCACCCACACCCTGTGGCTCACGAAGTGGCTGAAAGAGGAACATCCTTAAGCCTTCATTAAACTTCATGGTATCCAGGTTGATTCTTCCCTGCCCATATTTAAACTCTTTTGTGAGGGGTCACCTGGTTCACCTGTGCAGTTGATATCTAGAGAACTGTGGCTCTGCGGAAATTGATAGACCAGGGATGTTTACTTCAAGCCTGAGGAGGTTCCAGCAGGGAAGCAGGCGGGCATGCAGTAAGGGTCTGTATGCTGACTGTGTGCCGGTGAACAAGCTGAGGGCCCTGCAGGATGTCAGGGAGCAGCAGTGGGGCGTGTAGTAGAGGCCCAGAGCTAAACATTTTAGAGAGTTGTGCACAAAACATGTGGGGCCCAAGGTGGTGTACAGCCAGCTGTACCTTTTTATAAAATGTATAACTTGTGTTATTGCTCATTTTCAGTTTCTGAAATGCTCTTAGCACCGACAGGTAGTAATCTTTTTTTTAGATCCTTCCAGCGTAGCGAAGCTGAGCAGTCGGTACCTTCATAGTTAGCATCCAGATATAAGTGTGGTATCAAAAACGTGTTTCCCAAAATGTTGAACTTTTCTTTTAACAAATTAATTTAATAGCTTAAAGAATTTCTGAAGGGATTGAGTGCAGTTAGTTGGGGAGGCCACATTTATATTACCTCTTAGTTTTGGCAGGGACACGGATTATCCTGTTTGTATGAGTTTGTGTGTTTTAGAATATGACGTTAGGGTGTGCTGATATTTCTTCTGCATCTATAGATAGTAGTATGATAATATATAAGTATATTAAAGGAAAAATCCCTCTTCCACAGACTGTTCCACTCCCACCAGTGTGACTCACCTCTGCTAAAGAGTGTGTGTTTTGACTGCTGTGCGCTCCTCACTGCTTTCACACTGCCGGTCATGCACAAGCAGTGAAACTCAACCATGGCTCAGTAACCGCCTCAAGAAGTCGATGGAGAGATGAAAAAAAAAGAAAAAGGTCTGGGTTTTGTATGAGGCTCATAGACTAAAGTGTGCGTGTTTCATCTTTGACCAAGAGGTCGGCAAACACAGAGGGCTCTTGTGGAGTTTGTCCTTCCACAATATCAGATAGCACATTATATTTACCCATGACATTCCCTCAGGGGTTTAAGAGACTTTAAGACAGACTGACCCATATGGAAATTAACTTTTTGGATTTAGTCTGCTCCAGCACATGAGCTACTGCATCAATAAGAGTTAAGTTTCAAGTGAACATGAGTCGTGTCCATAAATCCTCTTGGACCTCCACTCTGCCTTAAAAAACAGGCACGTACTTCAAACCTGTTTTTTAAGTTACATAAGTGGCTGTGATTGCTGATGGCAAGATTTAATTTTTGTCTGGAGGAAAAGAACGGCCAGGGGGTTTTAAGGAAGTATCCAGTTTCCTCTTCATCCACCACACAGCGTTGTGCAGTGAAGGTCCGCTGCTCAACGTAGTCACAGATTGGGATCTGTCTTTGTAGCATTAGGACCATCAAGGGGCTCGTACAGGGGAGATTTGAGGCAAATCAAGCTTCTTTTTTTTCTTTCTCCTCTTTGGAAAGAGAAATCAGAGCATGCCGAAGCTCCCAGAAGTCATGTGCTGAAGTGAATTTCAGGCAAAGAACGTCCTGCTCCACTTGGGCCTAAGTGGGAGTCTGGACATGTGTGTGTGTGTGTGTGTGTGTGTGTGTGTGCGTGCATGCGTGTGGAGGGGGGACGGTGTGTGTGTGTGTGTGTGTGTCGGGGGTGGGAGTGGGGGTTCAGGTCTGTCGGAAAGGGAAGAGAAGGCTGACCAGAGTGGACAGGAAAACGGAGGGTTGGAACAATTACGTAAGCGTGCACAGATTGTTTGACCTGCTGAAGATGCAGGAAAAAGGTGTATCCCCCCTCTGACTGCCGGCAGGTCCAATCCTCCACACTGTGGAAACACAGCAGACTGTGCAGTGGTGTGTATATTTTAGTCTCCTAATACCATCTGCAGCCATTATTTTTAAGACGGACAGACAGATTCCAGTTTCTAACAACAAATGCTGCATATTTCTTGGAGAAAACTTCAAACATCTGATTGTTACCCTCCAAATCTCCATCTGGTTTTCCCATTTAATGCATTGATCAGTTTTGACTCTTTTTTTTTTTTAATTTTTTTTAGCTCGCCTGATGATTTACGCCTTGTTTAACATCTCTGTCTGCCTTTGTTCCACTGAATCTCCATTTTTCACCCATCTTCTTGCGTGTCTGCAGCTAGAGGTTGAACTGCTATTGTTTTCTTTTTTAGTATTTTCATCTTTGTGGACCTTCAGATCTAGAGCCAGCAACATATGGCTGTAGCACAAATACAATGTATAGGAGGTAAATGTCAGTGAAATGAGTGCACTGAACATGTATATTAAAAAAACAAACATGAGAGTGAATCATGATCGTAATTGTTTTTGCCTTTTCCAGAATACTGTTTATTCCAAATTTTGATTTTGTGTAGCCTCCACAGTGTTCATTGACAGTTGTTTGAAATTGGAAATACCATAATGTCTTTTATGGTTGGATTTACTTGTGCATTGTTACAAAGAGGGTTTAGTTTAGTGCAAATCTAGCAAACCCTGTCAACTCCATCGACCTGATGCTTCTTCCTTGTGCGCTACTGGATGAGCAAAAACAAACAATCAAAGACCAGTGCTTTCAGCTCTGTAGTCCACTGTACACTTGGTCCAGTGTGTGAGTGTGTGTGTGTGTGTGTGTGTGTGTGTGTGTGTGTGTGTGTGTGTGTGTGTGTGTGTGTGTGTGTGTGTGTGTGTGTGTGTGTGTCTGGCCGGCCTCCAGCCTCTTACAGCCCTCTTGTCTTGCCCCTGGGGCTTGTGGCACTGCCACTCCAATACCAGCCCAGCTTTTAAGAAGACATTTGTAACGCTCAGTGACTTACTCAAGGGGTCAATGTGTCAGTAAACTACTACCAAAAATCCCAATTCTTTGCTGTAGCTGTTTTTTTTTTTTGTTGCAAAAATGTGCATGTTTCCACCTACTACCCCCCCACTCATTTTTTGCTGGGAGATACTGTTGCATCATGCAAAATTCATTCTCCTTTCATCGGGAGAGAGGATGAGCTGTGACTGCACCGCCGGTGCTGCGGAGAGAAGGCTGAGGTTGTTGCAGTCATGTTGTCTTTGCTTCCACGTTCCCCCTGTCATCGGATCTGTGCGATTTAGAATGGCAGCAGTGCTCTGTTTGTCACAGAGGAAGGCTGCAAAGAGCACAGTGGGATGACCATGTGACACACCGTGTCTTGAGCAACCTGCCAGTGTGTGTGTGTGTGTGTGTGTATCTGTGTGTTGGTGTTGTGTTGGTACAGTAAGTCGGTTTGTATATGTTTAGGTGAGGGAGATGGAGACGTGCAGCAGTGACACAGATTCAAAGAGAGACTGATAGGGAGGCGGATGCTGCAGAAGTAGGTTAGTGGTGCAAGCCTCAGCCCAGCTGTGTATACCTCATCCTTCTCTGCTTCTCATGCCTCTCACTTGTGGAGCCACATGTGTATATATAACTGTGTATGCATGACTCTGAGTGTGTACATCTCTTTATATTGTCTGCACGCATTCTCACACTGAGGATTAGTGTGGGCTGTGAGGCTCCATGCGTAGACAAATGGAGGAGATCAAGTGGGGAGGGATATGGATGACAGTTAGTGGATTATAGGTCAGGGGCTCGGGCCGCTTGCTGTCACTTCCCTACTGGAGTGCTGGAAAACACACACACGCACGCACGCACGCACGCACACACACACACACACACACACACACACACACACACACACACACACACACACACACACAGAGGATTTAATCATAACAAAAAGGCAGCCCTGGAAGAAGAGAGGTGGTTTCCATTCTTGACCCAGTCTGTCATGTGATTTAAAGTATGGTGTGTCACCAGGATTTTCTGCTTCTCACTCCTAATTTTAAGTCTCTTCTCCTTTGCCCTGACCCGTGAGTTGTTAAATTGTTTTCCCGTGATACGACAGCTATTGTTGCTGTAGTGAAGACTGTGAAATATAAAACGTATGGTCTTCACGAAGCAGGTCAGGGTGACGTGCACCGGAAAAGTCCACAAGGGCACTGACGGCCGGGTGTTTCTACAGGGACAACAGCAGCTCCACTCATGGCCGCACTTGAGCTGCTTTCACTCACCCTGCTGCTGCCATAAACACACGCACACACACTTTCTCTCCTTGTTCACATTCTCACACCCACAACACATAACTCGTGAAGCATCAATGTCATCTCTCCAACAGATGATGACTGTGTTTGATTGATAATAAGGTGTGGCTTTGAGGGGGTCATGACCACTAAAACACACACACACACACACACACACACACACACACACACACACACACACACACACACACACACACACACACACAAAGTGGCCCTGGGGGGGGGGGGGATTATCTCTCTGGGCGAGTGATTTACTGTGGCTCTCGGGCACAGGTTCCCTCACATGTATTTAATCCCCTTGTTGACCTTTGTCACGTTGAATTTCTGTCATCATCAGCGAGTACCTGCACTTCATGCGGCCTTAAAAAAGCTTTTTGCTATTTTCGTCATCATCTCTTGATAATGTGGTGTGGCCAGAGGGACATGATGCAAACACACCATCATTCTCCTCATAAATGGACATGCCTGATACCTAAAGTGAAGCAGTAATGAGTAATTATTGCTTTTCCCTCGTGGCAGCATCAGTCAGTGATATTGAAAACATCAGCAGCTCTCCATTGTTGAAACTCCCAGGAGATGTGCAGTTTTCATGCATGCCGCAAGCTGTCAGGTGGCTGTACATTTGCCTGTAGTTTCTTGGCAAAACATTGGTTTCCAGCACCTGTCAGTCTTTAAAGGAAGAGGAAACCAATTTGGACGCTTTCGGTGAGATGAGAACAGATGATCATCAAATGTGTGACAGGAAAACAAGAGGAAGTGCAGGACTGTGATCCTGTATTCTGTCCAGCCCTGACCTGTCTGCCCCGTCGCTATTTTCATATCTCTTTCACATCAGTTTCCTCCTGTACTCTCCTGATATGACTTTAAATATATACAGGGGATTATATGAGGAATTTCATGCTGAAATATTTAATGAAATACTGATTATGTCTGTTACCCTCCTTTAAACCACCTGGAAGCATGTAGAAACAAGTTTTTAAATATCTATTCATGGCGACATATTTGGAAGGATCCTCACTTCAATTTTAGTCCTTGAAACTTTACTACAGACATGTAATAGCACCAGAATTGAGGTTTTCACTGACCTAACGGGAAATTTGATCTACATGTGTTTTCACTCAATATCAGCCCATGACCACTTAACTTTAATAAAAAAAAATTGAAATATAATCTTAAAACTGGTGTCAAAGGTTTGTGTTTTGTGCCACCGTCTTCCATACCGATTACCTGTGTGACTTTTGTATAAGAACATAACTTTGACAGCAAAAAACATTGCAAGTTAACATAATCCAATTAAAACAACTATGTTTACACGAACAGCAGTATTAGCAATTTATAGAGAAGAGACAGGGTTGAATTAAGGTTACCGGCTGAGGCCACATGGGCAATACTAACACAGTCCTCCCAGATGTTTTTATCTGACTTTCATCTGCCAGTGTATGAAAAACGAGCAGTGGCTCCTCTGGAGATGATGCAAGAAGCAGAAGTGTTTACTTCTAATCAGGACTGAACTCGTGAGATTTGAGTTAAGAGGTTAAATAAAGCATTCTTCTGTGCAGAAGCTCGGAATCTGGAAAACCTCTTTACCCAAACCCTGGAAATAATTGATCGTCTGACCCGAACCACCCACATATTTTGTGTAATAAAGAAATCCTGGCTCAGGTTTTAACTCCGTTATGAACTCTTTCTCTTTCTCTCCTCCTCCTCCTCATCCGCCTCTTCTCCTTCCTGCTGGCTTGGAACAACAAAAGTGGAAATGGAGTCTTACTTGGCTGCTGAAGTGTCTCTTCGGTTTTCTGTCTGCCTCTCACTTTCTTTCTCTCTCTGTCTATCATGAATCCCTGCAATATACTCCTCTCCAGATTTTAGGCCTGGACCCAATATAAACGCGCTGCTGCCTCCTCCGTTGTCTTTGTCTCTCAAACACGTGCACGTTCTGTTCATCTGTTCAGGCTCATATCAGACTGTCGGCACCGTGTGATACTACAGTTATTTCCTGAGTGACTCATTGAGGATTGTGGGTTTTTTGGAGGAATTGTATGTCCTGACAGAGTAAACAACTTTGCAGCAGAGTGGCCAGGTTTACTCAAGACCTGATTTCTATTTATTAAATTGGGGCTACAACTCAGACTACGGGTGCGTTCAAATAGTCCAATTTGTTTAGGAAGGTTTCTAAGTGAGTGAAGTGACCCGGAAGTAAATAGGTGGCAGCCATATTAAGGGCTGTTCGAATTCTCAAAATGCGTAGGAAAGGAGCTCCAATGCTTCCTTTAGCATCTGATACACCGCACCATCCTATGTGGAAGGATAGGAGACAACGGCGTCCCACAATTCCTTGCAGCTGCAACATTTAATGCGACGCATCAAAAATATTAGTTTGCTGGCTTTAGTTGTGGAAGGTTCTCACAGATCATCCTGAAATCACGGAACACCTTGCATGTACAGTTCAGCCTTTTTCACGTTGCTCTCTCACCGCTTGGTTGCTCTAATATTTAAAATTTTTACAAACAGAAGTTTAATTTGTTGCATCCACCTGTTTGAAGGAGTTTTTCCTCTCAGTTTATTAAACAGGCCGACCTGTATCTTCATAGCTTCAGCAGCAGGATCCATACGAGTGTCTCCACAGACAGAGTTGTGCGCATTTGCACACGAGGAACAACATCGGTAATTTCATTAATGAATCTGCCCGACACAGAAAGCAGATGGATCTGATGGGAGGCTAAATTACAATATGAAGCAACATATTTCCCATCAGATACGTGAGTTGTCTCACAAAGTCGCAGTTCATCAGCTGCAGGTAAATTATTGATTCACAGCATCCATCCTAATTAATGACAGTATTAATGACAGCTGTCGGGATATTTTTATTTTACAGTTTATAAAAGTCTGATCTGTTTACTAAACTCTGACATTTTACCGTCATGTCAGTGTTTTATTACAGAGATTCCTGTTTCAGTCTCACAGCAGGATGTATGTAGTGTATTATTGTGTGTATAGATGCGCTCCCATAACTAACGTGACCTCTCTGATCAATAACGTAGACTAACCCCCCAAATGTGGAAATAAGTAGCCCAGCAACAATAAAATCATGTTATTGTAGCCTACTTTGAGTATCTGTACCAATTTTACATGAACACATGTCATTGTTTAGGGAATCATAGATGAACTGGATTAATAAAATGATTATCAGCTGCACACTCAGCAGGTCTGAGCTGATTAAGTTTATTAATTTATTTGGAGCCTGTTATTGTGCTTTGTGATTTTATGAATGAAGATGTTTATACAGTCTGCATGAAACAACACGGTGATACACACGGGACAAAGTCTCTAAAATGCCCTTTTTTAGTAGATTCGGATTCTCTGAACACGGCGGTTCTCTTTTCCTAAATCCTTATGAATTCTCCTCATCTTTCCTTGACCTCATGATGTTTTCCCATGGGGTCCAGGAATAGAGCTTAGGAAAGGAGTTAGGAGGTAATTTTTTTGGACTATTCAAACGCACCCTACATCTGGTTAAAGTGGGACTTCATACCACAAGGTGTGTTTGTTTACTTTGCCCCGCCCCTTAGTTACTGTTGCTACAAATGTTGAGCATCTCATTCTTGCGCAGCAGCTACAATATAATACCAGCTTAATCACCTGAGAGTCTTGATAGTTTTTTAAATAATGGACTCTTGATTTCAGAGAGTGGGAGGCAGAGACAGCTAGTCTTTTCATTTATAAACGGCGACCATTAATTTTATTCAGCTGAAATTAACACTGCCAATTGCAGATTTAATTAGGAGTTGTCGGTCGCTGGGTCCAGATTTGCCACTTTGGGTCCACAAAATGTGCTTTTGAAGTTTGTAGTTCCAGCACAGTGTGATGTTTTTCATTCAGTTTGCTTTCATGTACATATTGTGATCTGAGTGCCCCTCTGCGGCAGAATAAGCCGTGTGCACTTTACCAGCCGTACTATTAGGACCTTAGGTTTTTTTGTAACGTTCTTAGTCTTTTTTGTGTCGTAAACTTGTCCAGAGGTAAGGTCCTGTAAACGTCATGTTTGGTGGACGGTGATTGCGTGCTGATTAATAAAGCACTCAACTCATTTCGACAGATCCGACTCTACACCCGGCAGATTCTTTGGGGCTTAGTTTGGCCCCATGCGTGCAGGCCTCTTGACTTGGGTGTTGGCGTTGTTGTGTAACAGTTGACTCTTTGGTCAATTAGGAAAAGTCTTGTCTCGACAGGGTGGGAGATTATGAAGACCATTATGTACAACGAAGCGGAAAAGAACAAGCAACGCTGCAATTCAGTTAATCTCAAGCATACTGTGCCTATGCTATAACTGTCAAGCTGTCAAGATCACCATGTTTCTTTCAAATTTCCTTTCTCTCTCGGTTAAAAAAAAGCAGAAGTAGACTGTGTGATAAGATAAGAAAATGTTTCTGTCGTTCTGCAGTTGACAGATTGATGGCCTGATTGTTATCAGTTGAAATACCTGCAAAGCAGTGTAAATCACTTTCAGTAAAAACACGCGTTCAGTAGGAATAATCCAGTTCTTGACAATGGAAACGCAGCACAAGGTAAGATCAATAATCATAATGAATGATAATTTAGCAAAGATAAAGAACAAGTGATCTTATTGCCAAATCCACCCAAACAAATTGAGAATCTTAACATACGATGGCCCAAAAATAAACTAATCAAATACTGTTTTTCCAATACAAAAAGAAGAGAAAACTTCGGTGTGAAATTTGGCAAACACAGTACTTGTTCATGAATAAGTGACTGTGACTAGTGAGTTCTGTGAAGAGACTGTCTTGCTTCAAGCGATTGTGTTATAGGGTCTTTGAGGCTTTGAAGAATCAAACGGCCGTGTTGTGTTTGATGTAACCTTTGATTTTCCATTGTAATCTAATTTTCATGAAGGGAATGTTTTGGCTGTGTCCTCTGAGATGAGAGCCAACAACAAGTGACTGCTGCAGACTCTGCAAACATTCAGTCATTTCTGTAAGACGAACTAACAGCAGAAAGAAATCTTTTCTTTTCTTTTGCATTCAGTAGGGCCTTCTGGTAAAACATTTTACATATACAAGCCTGACAATTTTAAATGTTTCCACATTCGTCAAGAATGAGGGTTCATACATGTGATATTTTGCAGGTCACAAGTGTCAAATCCAAAGACAGCAGTGTTTTTCTTTCTCATCAGATGTTTGCAAACTCAGACTTAACAGGTTTAGTTACTCCTGACCAGACATATGGGAGGTTGTTGTTTCTGTTGCTACATTTTCATCACAGCAAGATGGCTCCCAACACAGCAACATCAGACTGTGTTTAGTGGTAAGCAAATATAAGCATGTTAATACAATAAGGTAGGAAGGTAAGCGTGATATGCCTCCTGCATATCATATGTTGTCATTAGATCTACACTGATAACTTTTCCAGGCTTACAGGATATAGGGGCCAATATTAGCTTATGGCAGGCACAGCGATGTTAACATTATGCTGTAAGTGTGGCAGTAATTTGTATTCATTAATTGACAAAATATTCTGTGCATTCTATGTATTCCCAGTGATTCTTCCTATGTGTCCATCTTGCATCGACATCGTAAAGCTCTGTTCTTTATAAAAGGACACTTCATCGCTTATTCTGAGTGAACCCGTGTCTTTCCTTATAATGTTGAATGGTCACAGTCATACATACAAATCTAAGGTTGGAAATAATGAGCCTGAAACCAGATCAAGTAGACAGGAAGACACTAACCTGTGAGCACTATGCACCAATTGTTAATAATTGGTTTTTATTCTGTAATAAATCAACAGAACAAAGAAAACTTTTGTGCGTTGGTCGAGGTGCTCCACCAAAATTGGACACATTGCCGTGTGACATCACTGTAAGGCAACAGCCAAAGTCAGCGGAGTGAAGACTCTGCTTTAAAGAAACAATCAGCTAATTGTAGTATGTTAAAGAATCCCAGTAAAAAACAAAAACAAATCAACAAGCTCATTATCCTCATAGTATGATATTTGTATCTCAAGTTGTTTGTGAGCATTCAAAATCCAGTGGGTAAAAAGATTCTCTATCGATCAGCAGTCAACATAATCTTCTGCTGCTCTTCTCAGTCTTACGCTGGAGCTACAGGTCGTAAAAAAACAATTATGCCAGCTTCATTTATGTTAATGTTGATTAATTTAGTAGCTGAAGCTGTAGTATTTGCCTCTCACCCAACAGCCGGTGATCACTGATCTGAAATGAATCTTTCAGTTGTTGTTATTTATAACTTAAGTTGCTTGCAAATGATGAACGCTAACCTTGATGAGATTTTTTTTTTTTTTTTTTTTTTTTTAAGGAATATGCTACTGGATTTACAAACGAGCGCACTCTGCTTCTGTTGCAGCACCCTGAGCGCTGCTGATCTGATGTGAAGGGCAGGCCAAATATATCACGAAGCTTTTACAATGCGAAGACAGGAATTTTGATCATTTGATTTTTTTTTTATCTGGGCTGATGTTGGAGCTGAGTATTCTCAAATGCAATGTGGAAAGGAGCTGATGTGTCTGAAGAGAGCCTGAGTTAAAGCGAAGAGCAGAAATGTATGAGTTTCGAAGAAAGAAAAAGAAGAGAAATGGATAACTTGAAGGGACGAGACTCGTTTGTGTACAGAGAACTGGTCGGACCAGACCGGGCGGTGTCAGTTGGGGGAATGTGGGGTATTTCCATATCACTACTGTCATCTATCAAGAGGAAAGAGCTGTCCAAGAGGCTGTCAATGTGTGTGCGTTAGCCCTTTGTATGCGAGCGCTTCTGTGTGTCTGTGCATGCTTGAGAGCTGTTAGTAGGAGAGTAATTGCAGCTTACATGAGCCGGAATCATGTTGCTAACAGCATTGTAGCTGCAGTACTGACTCTTAGTGCTGACCATCATAAGGACACAGACACCTCTGCTTAACGCATGTCAGTCATCATGGGAACTGGGGAGAGGAAAAAGCGTTGAGATATGTACTATATTATGGAAGAAAAAATAAAAGAAGAAAACTGGGTCTGGTGGTAAGATTATGTTGAGTAAGAAGTCTTATTTTCTCCTACAGCATGAACACAATCATCCACTAAATATAACATTATAAATTGAAGCCTTGGGCGTTTATTTGTCACTGTCACCGACTCTGACACACACACACACACACACACACACACACACACACACACACACACACACACACACACACACACACACACACACACACACACACACACACACACACACACACACACACACACACACACACTCTTACATCATTCTCAACTCAGCTGGTTTGCACATCTTTGCAGCAGCCACGATCCAGTGTTGGCTGTTAGGAACTTATGTAAGTGCTCAGTAATTATCCTTTTGTGGGAACGGGACTCTGCCCACCTCGTGTTTACGTGGTTGCTATTGTTATGGGAAGATCAGCCCAGCCGTCCCAGTTGCTGCAGACATCCCCTTCATTGTCCTGCTGAAAGCTTGGCGAAAATCAGGAAGCGTTTCACTGGCTGGGTTTGCTGTGGTCTTCTGTCAGTACTGTCACTCTCCAAAAGACAATACAGGTTTTGTTGAGTGAACCTTTCAGCCAGAAGCTGAGCAGAAATGGTTTTAGCGTAATTCGATTAGTATAAAGGCTACACTTTTAGTTCCAGCTCATTAACTACGAATCCTCAATGCTTAACACAAAAGGCAACTTTTTTTCAATTCATATTAGATTTTTATTTAGTTTTATTAGATTCATTGGTGTTGATTTCACTGGATTTTTGTATGGTGTAAAAATTTACATTAGCATAGACAACATAATTTTGGCTAAAAGCTCACTTGAATAGATTATAAACGGTTTATGACATTGGTTTCAAGCCTCTCCAGGTTGACTCTCTACACTCATGATTACAACAAGGGGATCTTCTCTGCTGCCCTTGGTGCCAAGGATATTGGAAATACATGGCTGTCAAAGACTCATTGACTTTGTGATCTGCCAGTAGAAGCCTATTAGCCTCATGAATCAGATCCCAATCTCTTCTGTATGTCCAGAAGCGTCAGACAGTGAACTGAGGTCCTCCAGCTATGACGCCCATATTGACTTACTTGACTATCATGTATTATTCAAGGCCCTGAGTAGTTTTCCTTATCAGTTCATTGGGTGTATGCATAAATATGGCTTAGGCAGCAGCTCTAAAAGTGTGTGAACGCTGCTACTGACATCCACACTTATTAATATTTGTTCTTATTTACAGTAATCGAGACAGCGATCACGGGCGGCACAATGGTGCAGTGGTTAGCATTGTCGCCTCACAGCAAAAAGGTTCTGGATTTGAATCCGGACCTGGGCCTTTCTGTGTGTCTCCGGAGTTTGCATGTTCTCCCTGTGCCTGCGTGGGTTCTCTCCGGGTACTCCGGCTTCCTCCCACCATCCAAAAACATGCACCTCAGGTTAATTGGTGGTTCTACAAATTGCCCTTAGGTGTGAATGAGAGCGTGAATGGTCTTTGTTTCTGTGATAGACTGGCGACCTGTCCAGGGTGAACCCTCAAAGTGAGCTGGGATAGGCTCTAGCCCCCCCCCCCCCCCGTGACCCTGTTCAGGATAAAATAGATAATGGATGGATGGATGGAGACAGCGATCCCAACAAAGGTCATCATTGAGATTATAAAACTGTAAAAGAACATGGTGAGTGGATATGAAACACAGCTTCTATTATCTGTGGCGTGAATTAATTTGCTTGTGCAATCTGCCTTTGGTTTTATGACCACTGTGAAAGTCAAGAGCAGGGAAAGTAATACATTATAGTTGTAACTGAGTCATAAGACTGTACCATTAGTGATAGATATGAAATACTTACTGTGACCAGCGCTAACAATGACCTGAATACACTTAGACAAGAGTGTGATTTGTGAAAATGTTGGAATTTCCTGTATTTTGATATTATAACACTAAATATTTTAGTTGAGGTTGATTTGGATATTGGTAACATGAAATGTGTTTTACTTGATGTTCCATATATTAGTATTAAATGTAAGTAGCATTTTGGATAAAAGAGCAACCAAACTATCTGTGAGTAATGCCGGTAATGTCTGATGTCTATCTGATGCTCATTATGGCAACATCTAGGAAATTTCGTCAAACTTGACAAAAACGTTCACTTGGATTTTGGGGTCAAAGGTCACGGTGACCTCGCAAAACACACTTGTGAGCATAATTCAACAAATAATTTGCTTTTTATGACAACATTTGTGTTCAGACACAAATGTCTAAAAGGATTATATCATGAAGTGATGACACTTCATATCCAATAGTTCAAAAATCAACATCACTGTAATGTCATCATGTTCTGCACGAAAACATTTCTGTCCATTATTCAACACCGTAACTAAGGAACAGAAGGATAGATTGTGACCACATTTTCTACTCATGGAGGTCACCTTCAAACTGTGCTGCTTGTTTAGATCTTCTGTGCTGTCAGGTTGAAGGTGCGTGTGAAGCATCCATGTTTTAGATTTTTTTTTTTTTTTTAGCTTCTTTTGCAGCAACATCCATATGTGAAATTTTGTCTACTGTCAATCAGTTTTGTTGGCCAAGCATGTGAGCAGCTACAAGGACTCCTTTTAAATCTTCTCTACATATGAGTCTGAATATAGATGCAAACCGCAACTTCACTTGTGGATGGACGCGTGTAACTGTGAGGCCACAATTGTAGTTTTCTTCATGCTGTGTGCAACCACAAGAAGATTTTTCAAACAAAAGCGTGGCGCACTATTAGTGGTTTTAGGTTTGCTTTTTTGTGTGAACTTAAAGTATGTCACCCGCAGCTCGACATCTACCAGCTCATTGTGGCTGCCCTTTCTTGTTCCATTACTTTTTACAATATTAAAAATTGATTGCCTGATAAAAAAAAATGATCCAAAAAGGATTTGTTGTGTTTAGTGGCTGCATCAGCACTAACCTCTGCGATCAATACATTGTGGCTGCTTCACAATAAAAGCTACCATTTGGTCTGTCAGTGAAATGCTTTTAATATGAAGTTGCAGCAAGAGGACATTTTCAGTTTGCATTAGCAATAATGGGTATAGCTCTAACGAGACTGTGGCGAGCAATCAGTGAATGAAGGGTGAATGCTTTGATTGATGAGATAACAGTATGAACAGTCACAATGAGTATGCATGAAACTATTTCTGTGAATCTGTCATTCAAGTGCAGGCAATTTGAATCCAGGACAGGACTGCCACTAACAATATAAACGGCTACGCAGAGAGATACAATTACTGAATGTAAATTATATTTTTGATGAAATGTTGACTGTAAAAATAAAAACGGGCTTTAATAAAAATAGCTGTATAAAAGATTAGAACTTTGAAGGTCTCCTAAATTGTGTTTATCCCTGCTGTGCAGTAGCCCAGTCCAAGGTGTGCCATTACATAAAACGTAATCAGTGTCCTAATCAATTCAGTCTAACTCTCTGTCAGACCTCAACCAGTAAATTCTACCGTGTCCATGTTCTTTGAGCTGCACATTGATCTTGACAGGATTTGGCTTGTGACCTTACAGACCTTTTCCCTGGCATGCGGAGATGCCGGTGACCTGCCTCGTTATGGGTCCTCAAGAGTCGAGACCTAAGAGTGATTGTGAGATTATAAAGGGGAAGCTAAAAACTCAGTGACCTTTTTGTTGGAAATAGCCTGAACCACGTGTCTGTCTGAGAAAACTTCAGCGCGTTGGCAGTTACTCATCCATGCATGCTTGGCGACCATTAGGGGAAAAAGGCTAAGCATGCAAGTTTGAACTATTATGATGATGTATTGATTGCAACGGGTACAACAGCCCTGTAAGTCATAATATGAAAAGGCTGAGTGGTGTTGCATTGGTAATCTATGCGTCTGTGCCTGAGGTTAAGCAGCGTGTATGTATTGTTATTCTATCTAACCTAATATGGATTTTTTTTTTCAGAAGGTCTTCCCTCTTTGGAAATACACACACTCACAGATTCCTAGACTTGTATGTATAATGCATCAGATGTCCAGTCCCAACTATTCAGCAGTAGTTGCCCTCTCAATGATATCAGATTACTGGATTACATCCCATATGGTACAAAACACACACAGCGGGGGATTGTTAACCAAAACAGATTCTGTCTTCTCAGACAATTTGTCCCATTCTCCGGCCCAAGCCGAGGTTTTTCAGCCAGAGTAGGGGGTTGGAGGAGTGTTTTGCACATTACAGACGTAAGTTGTCTGCAGGGTCTCTCCGCTCCACAATTACTGCTTTATGAGGCTACTTAACCGAAGCCAAGAAACGAGAGCAACAGAGGCAGAGGGTGTGAAGATGTCTGGTGGGCTGGTATCTGTTCCTGCATCGCTCCTGAGACTTTCCTTTTCTTTGCTGTTTGGCACTGAGATCATCTTTTTGTGTCTTTTGTTTCTTTCACACGCAGACATTGACTCTTCCCAACATTTCCCTCTTTTTATCCCGTGTACTCCCACAGACACTTTGCCAGGGGTCCATTATTACAAACTCAATTAAAAAGACCAGAAAGCATTTTGGGAATAAGGCTTATTTGCTTTCATGCAGAGAGTTGAGAGGATGTATTCCACTCTCATGTCTGTCTGGTAATACATGAAACCACTACTAGCAGCAGGTTAGCTTAGCATTGCACGGTGAATGTCTGATTCCTGTCTTGAGGTAACAAAATCCACCTACCAGCACCCCTTCCGGGCCTTAATCAACATGATACAATATTGTGTTTGTTTAATCTGTGCAGAAACCAAAGTGTAAAACCAAGTGTTACAGAGGGTTAGGCTTTTGCTGGACTATTTTACTACCCAGTGCAGTTACTTTCTAGGGTCTCTAGGGTCTTGTTGCCTCTCTGTGCCCTGTAGGCTAAGCTAAGTGGCCAAGTGGCTGCTACAGCAGTGCAGTATTGGATTTAGATTTTATCACAAACTCTTCTGATTTGATCAAAAGTTCCTGAACATCAACCAAATGGATCTTGTGATGATTGTTTTGTCAGCAGTGGCTTCTGAGGTCAAAAATGAACTCTTTTTTTTTTTTTTTATCAGGTTTGTGTGTGTGTGTGTGTGTGTGTGTGTGTGTGTGCATGTGTTTTTCTTTTCTTTTTTTTGCTTCTCCTCTTACCTGGTTTATCACTGATATTCAAAAAGTCCAGAAAATGTGAACTTTTTGCTGACATTGTAATATTCAGTTTGTGCGACCCCAATCGTTTACATGTCTGATTGTGTCACAGCAGACACAGAGGAAAAAAACATGATAAAATAATAAAAAGTAGAGAAAAATCCAGCAAAAACAAAACCCTTTGCCAAAATCCCAATTCATCCATCCATCCTCTTGGCAAGTCATTACAGAAAATTCACTTAGTAACACCCTATTACAAAATTATAACGGCTCTGTTAATGGTCTACTTGGTTTCTTTGACAGTAAGAATATTTACAGATGTAATCAACATTCCTAGAAATAAAAAATAGTAAAAAAGCTGACAAATATGGACTACTTCATGGTTTTCATCTTTAAATATATATTTTCTTCATTGCAGTCAAGCCAGTAAAAAAAGCTTCTTTTGATATCTTGAAAAATTAGGAGTGAGTCATCCTTCAGTCTCACACTGCATGGTAGACATGGTATTTATACCCCATTAACGTTTGACCCACTTTACACTTATGAATAATCATCGCTAAAGGTTTCATATATCTTTTTTAAAAAATGACTCCACTCGGTTTCTTGCCTCTCCGTCTTTCTTCTTTTGTTTCGTCTTGTAGAAGTTGGTAGATACTGAGAGAGCATCAGCATGTGCGAAAGACGGTTAAACAAGGTCCATTTACACCCATCTGGATCCCTGCTCTCTTGACTGACTGCTCGTCTGTGATAACATGGGCTTCATGCCCTCAGAACGTAATAACCTAATAGTGCGTGCGGCTGCTGTCACTTTGTCTTACAGAGCGAGACGGGGAAGAGGGATTGATTCAGACACTGTGAGAGAGATACAGTAGATAGATAAAGAGGAGAGAAAATAACTTTCCTTTTTTTTCTCTATTATTTTCAGTCGTGTGTGTGTGTGTGTGTGGGAGGGGGGGGGATTGCAAAGCTGCTTAGTGGTATGATTCAGTTGGGGGATTTGAATCCGCTCTCACCCCCACTTCAAGCACAGCACTGGGGTGGAGGCGGACACAAAGAGAGAGATAAAGGGGGAGTGTGTGCATGTGTGTGTGAGAGTGAGAAACGGCGTAGGAGAAGCACAATCTGGTATAGCTCCATGTGAAAATGACCTACTTCCTGTCGGCTCGCTCTCAAATGGATTGCTGTTTTCTGATGTGCGGAGGAGAGAAGGGGAGGTCCTCCGAAGGGTTCGGGGGAGAGGTTGACGTGGCGCTGTTAAATGACGGATAAGGAGGTGGCCGTCGGGACCTTCAGTGTAGAATAAAATAAATGTTGTGTGTGTGAAATGTCAATTCTGTATGCATGGCATGTGCAGTGTGTACTCACCTGTGTATACAGTGTTTGTGAGCTCATGCTGTAAAACATGAATGTTCCGTGATGGGCCTCTATCTCTCTCTCCGTCTATGCAGTGTTAATTACCCAAAAAGGGAGTGCAATGGCAGTTAACTATCAGAGAGCCAATATTTGAGGGGGCAGGCCTCGCCAGATGCTCAGTGGTGTGTGTGTGTGTGAACAAGCAACAGTTTGCAAACAAGTTTTCCGTATGAACTTAAGAGGTGATCATACTGTGTGTCAGTGATGGGCTTTTCTGCTGCCCCCAATCATTTGAACATAACTCACACTGATCGCTGAATGTGTTTATAAAGCACCGATTGTTGCTTGGAGTTTCTTTGAAGAAAGTGTTACTATCAAAAAACTTTCCACTGCCTAAAATGTGCTGAGTTCACCTGTTGCAAACATACCTGACAGTTTCTGAACTACTTTATCACTCTCAGAAACTCTTTTTAATTATGGATCAGAATTTCTTATGGAGAGAATATCTGGATTTACTACATCTTGTAATCGTCAGGGTTGAACTATGATCCCCTCAATGGTCCACCTACCTGCAGCATAATATCAAATATTCATGAAAATAAAATAAAACAATCTGGAACTCCTAGTCCACTTTAAAAGGTGCTGTATTTAATCCTGGGTTTCCAAATGAAATGGCACTTCTGTCTGTTAGAGTATTAATTTAGGTCATGGGTAATGCCTTTGGGATGGATTCATTGAACAGGTATGCAGTGTCAAGCTTAATCCCCAGGACTCTGACAGGCTGGTCGGAAGATGAATTAATTTAATCCATCCTCATAACCCTGCACCCCCTTTCTCTCACTCACAACCTGCCTACTCTCTGTATTTTCCAGTACCTGAGGACCTGTCTTTGGAGGAGAGGGATGAACTGTCGAACATACGACGCAGGAAAAAAGAGCTTCTGGATGATATTGAAGTGAGTAACGCTTACAATGCTTCTATTTGTTTGCAAAGACCATAACAAGGTCAGGGTAATATGATCAGATCATTGTAAATAAATGAATTTAAGTTATTGAGGTGTGTTGCATCGCTGAATACTCTTCTGATGTAACGCAGAACAATGCTACATTACATTGAACATTTATTTTTAATATTGACGTGTAATACAGGCAGAAATGCTTTATTGAGATGATCCTTCTAAGACTGTGTTATTGATAATAAACACATAACTCAGCCAAACTGTAAGGAAATCTTTCAATAGGAAAACCCTTCACTCCACAGGATCTCTGTAGACTGTATTCACGTGTTGTTTATGTTAGAATGGATAAAGCACAAACTTCAATGTATTAAATAATTGACTGAGTCCTTTTCTTGCAGCGGCTGAAGTTTGAGATTGCAGAGGTAATGACTGAGATCGAGCAGCTAACCTGTGTGGGGGAGAGGTGAGTTTTGGTTCTTTTACTTTTTTGACTGATTCATTGTTTTAGGGCTGCGACTCATGTTTATTTCCATTATGATTAATCTGGTGATTATATTGTTGGTTAATAGTTTTGTCTGTAAATTGCCGAGAAAATTACAGAGAAAAATTCCCATCGCAATTTCTTAGATTTTGATTTTCTCATTTGTCCAACAAATAATGCAACAGTCACATATACTCAGTCAACAAACTAAAGCAGATATTGCTAACATTTAAGAATCTGGTAGTAACAGTCTTTTGGTATATTGTTCAATTATCAGAATAGTTGCAAATTAATTTTCCTTTGATCGACTGTTGCAGATATAAAATGGTTATAAATGACAGGAAATAGTTCAAAGTGCTTTAGGATATGAGTCGTGATTACTTGAACCTGCTTGTTATGTGAAACTAATTGTCTAAAACAAATTATTATGCAGGAAGCAGCAACGGCTTTTTGTGTTTTCATTACAGATGACTTAAATGATGAATCAATCATCAAAACAACTGTTAATTAAATTACCAAACAGCCAAGAGATAAACTCATTATTTGCTCTTTGTTTTGTCTCGACTACTCTTTTAATGTAAGACGTTGATACGTACAGTTACTTTCACCGTTGATCCTCACACCTGTTGTTTTGTGTGTCAGTGTTTACATGTTAATCCCCCATTGTTTGCAGAGTGAAGCGGGACAGTCCCTTGACTAAATGTTAGCCAAACAGTCTGTATCCACAGGCTTGTATTTGATTGGTTGATGAGGTGGAGTGAGGTCCTGTGTCAGCCTATGTGTGCTTGAGTGAGTGTGTCTCAGGTGCAGCTGGCAAAGGGGCTTGGCCTATTTTGGGCACAGACACACAAAGTTGGAGACATCCCTGTGGGGTGAATGCCAAGTGTGTTTTGAAGAAGAGTAACATTGAAATGGGAGGCAATATTCTTCCAAACGGCTGCAGAATGAGCTGAACTGAAGGGACGAGATGCACTTTTGATATACACCAGGTTTAACATATTTTCCATTTTTTTCAGAAGTAAATAAACAGAGTTATGCTATGTCCTGGACAAACCCTTCACACACACTGACCTATAGAACAAACACAGCAACAACAATGCACCCAACTGCCATGTGATGGACGTTTCTGTGTTTGTTTTTTTATCACAGCAAAACCACACAAAGAAACAAACAGATCGCCATGGGGAGGAAGAAGTTCAACATGGACCCTAAAAAGGTCACAACCCTCAATAACACTGTTGAATTACACTCATTGAGATTGAGCCTCTTGAATTCAATTTTAAAATATCAAAGAGCCAATCGTCAGGGCTCTTAAAATAGATCAAAATAGGTAACTGAAGTCTAATTGTAGTCTGTGTTCCTTTTTATTTTTTTTAATTTTTTTTTAAAAACAGGGAATCCAATTTCTTTTGGAGAACGATCTTCTCCAGAACACACCAGAGGACATTGCACAGTTCCTCTATAAAGGCGAGGGGCTCAACAAAACGGTCATCGGGGACTACTTAGGGGAACGGTGAGTTCTCCAGTTTTCCCTCTGTTTTCCTCCCACCTTTTCTTTTTCCTCTCCCAGTCTCTTTGTTGGATCTGTCCTGCATGCGCTCAGACGTGGGCAGAAAGCCTCTGGAAATTGGTAGTCTGGATTTATGGAGCAGAGCAGCGACAGGAGACCGTGCCACTAAAATAACTAAGGGGACATGTGGTTCTTATCGAAGGGAAGTTAATGGGGATAGGACTGTCAAAACAACAGGGAAAACATGCTGCCTGGCTCAGCTGAACACAGTGGTTTTCTGTCTGAATGTGGCGCAATAACGTATGCTGTGCATTTGTGTTTTTTCTCTTTTTGTTTAAATGGAAGCCTGTAAAAACTTAAAACTGGTGACACGTGTCCCTCCTCTCCTCCAGGGATGACTTTAACATCAAGGTCCTCCAGGCATTTGTGGAGCTTCATGAGTTTGCAGACCTCAACCTCGTTCAAGCCTTAAGGTAACCAAGAGCAGAAAAAGAAGCAAGGGCCCGCCCTTCGCTGAGTGTGTTCTGCAGTTTACAAGTGATGAAATGCAGCCCAAAGTGTCCAGTTTGACAAGTGCATCCATGAGTTTAAAGACTTCCTTAACACTGTACAGCTGTTTATCACACTATCAGACAGGATTTTACATCTCTCTTATCATGGCATCAGTATTCATCTGCCTTGACAGTTGCACAGTAAACAGCAGAATCACTCCGTGATGATATTACGAACGAATCTTCCAGAAATGTGGGCTTGATGTTCCCACTGTGAACTGACTGATGACTTCGCATTACAGCAAAGAAATATCTGACACATACAATATGGTTTGAAATTTACAGTGAACATGCAGATACTGGGATGCACATTAGCATCAATATTTCATGACAAGTCATTATATTCTCTCTCTGCCTCTCTGCTGTTTGCAGGCAGTTTCTGTGGAGCTTCAGACTTCCCGGCGAAGCCCAGAAGATCGATCGCATGATGGAGGCGTTTGCATCCAGGTACTGCCAGTGCAATCCCGGCGTCTTCCAGTCCACAGGTAATTCTCACACACACACACACACACGCACGCACGCACGCACGCACGCACGCACACACACACACACACACACACACCCCACACAGCAGATATGCGAGTCAGACACAGTCAGAGAGTCCGGGACAGCCAGACCACTCCAGACTTCAATCAATGCTTCTGACTGTCTGTCTTTCCTCACTAGACAGCAGGACCTGCTTGTGCTGTTTAAATCTTTACCATGTGGCCACACCTGGAGATCTTCCTAAAACACTTTCTGACTAAGTAGATATCTGCCCTCATGAAGATGTTCTGCGTCTGAACTTGACTGGACCTGAAGTCCAATTCATTTTCTACTGTAGTTGGCAGGTTGCTGACTAATCCCAGTGTAATCAGTATTCGTGTCACCAGCGGTGATAATGGAATTGATCACTGGTCAATAGCGGTCATTAGTGTGGTCTTGTCTGGTTTTCCTGTGTTAAGGAGGACACAGGTGACAGCTCAGGTCATGAATATTGATGTGGTGCAGTGGTGACACACCCAGACTTGGTTATTGGTCATCTCTCAGGACTGAAGCGCACAGGGTAATAAATTACAGTGTGGAGGATGTTGACTGGATTAGTTAGTGTGTGGATGGACGAGGTGGAGGATGGTGAGCAGGAGTTATGATGTGGAGTCGAAAGAGCAGTGGATCATGGGTGTGTGTGTGTGTGTGTGTGTGTGTGTGTGTGTGTGTGTGTGTGTGTGTGTGTGTGTGTGTGTGTGTGTGTGTGTGTGTGTGTGTGTGTGTGTGTGTGTGTGCGTGTGTGTGTGTGTGTGTTTGTGACTACAGGGACACTGTGTGTCTCATATTAGGCTTTTTGTTGATTAAATTCTCGTTTTTATTAGACAGAGTCCTAAATTTGGTGGTAAGAAAATGGATTGATGGATTGCTGACTAATTAATCACAAGTCCCTGGTGCTGTCATGTTTGGACTAGATTAGACTGAAGGAAATGTCACAAATTTGACTGTAATTTGCAGATTTTCTTTTTAATCCATAAACTCCAAACAGGAAGAAATGATCTTACACACACACACACACACACACACACACACACACACACACACACACACACACACACACACACACACACACACACACACACACACACACACACACACACACACACACACACACACACACACAGATGTGAGCCTTAGCTGCATTCTCTGTTTCTCACTGACACTGTATGTAATTACCTCCACAGACACCTGCTACGTCCTATCATTTGCCATCATTATGCTGAACACCAGCCTGCACAATCCCAACGTCAGAGATAAGCCCCCGGTGGAGCGCTTCATCTCCATGAATAGAGGGATCAATGAGGGGGGAGACCTCCCAGAGGAGCTACTCAGGGTGAGAGCTTACACTTTATTAGTTTGTTAGGGTTGACAAATATATCCCACGTAGTGTGTTTTTGAAACATTGTGTTGGTAAAAGCGTAAAGTGTGGATTCAATTAGATGCTGTTTTATGTTTTAGCACACAAAAGAAACCTATAGGTTCCTCAGCATGCAAAACGGAGTCGTGCTTGACTAATCGAGATGTTGCAGCTCAGCAGAATGAGATCTTCACCCGAGATACTGATGCCACTGATTTTTTTTATGATCTCTCAAACAAAAAGACATGAAGAAAAAAACAAGTAGCGTTTCCCACATACTGTAGGCTGGCATCTGTACCAAAGTGCCCTAGGCTTTATTCACAAAAAGTATTGAAGATTTTTTTGTAAAAAACTCTCCCAGCTCTGAGAGTCAGTGAGGTATGACTTTGTGTCTCACTTTTCCACACTGAAACAGAATGTATCATTGTTGTGTTTAATCCATCTGAAGGCTGGGTTGAATGTTTGCAGATGATGGAGGCAGGAAAGTGCGTGTGTGCTCGTCTGGATGTTTAAATGTGAACTAAAAGCTTTCCCGCGCTTCCAAATTTCCCCCATTTTTCTTTCTGCATCTAGAATCTATACGACAGCATCAAGAGTGAACCCTTTAAGATACCAGAGGACGATGGGAATGACCTGACGCACACGTTCTTCAACCCAGACAGAGAAGGCTGGCTGCTCAAATTAGGTTAGTGGGAGTGTCCGCACATTCAGCTGCTGAGAGAATGCAAGACATCCAGGATTACTTTATTTGGTTACTCCTGCATTTTTCCGACAACTGTGGCTTTATTCTCACGAGAACTTCAACTGAAGAATAGAAGTAACAGCCAGTCGTGCACTCTTTACTTGGTGGTGAAACATCAGGTTTTAAATACACTGAAGTGGATGAGAGATGAGATGCTCCTATAATTCTCAGTCAAACGCAATCAGATTTGAAGTGTTGCTGCTCGAAACATGTGTTATGTGTAGGAGCTGAAGGTGAGATTCTTAGATTCGTACACTTGTGCTAAAATGTGTACATTCATACAAACATTATCAGCGCATAACTACGCATACACCATTTTATATTTGAAATTTTTGTGCATTGTTTTTGCACCATGTTACCTTGAAAAAGGTATTCAAGTCAAAAAAAAAGAAACACACACCTTCATTCTTTTTTTTACTGTGTGAGTGTGTGGTAGGAGTGTATAGGTGGTGTATGCCATTTGTTCCGTTAGTTTTATGTCTGACTGTTCAACTGACCTTGCATACCTACACAGCATCTTGGAACCATTCATTAATTTTTTCCAGCACTTACAATTGTTGTTATAAGTTGGTTTATTATTATTGAACATAATAACTGTTTAGTAGCTTGTATATTTTTTTGTCATGGGGTAAAGAGCAAACTCACTGCAGGTGGTTAGGTTTATTACCATGTTTACACACACACACACACACACACACACACACACACACACACACACACACACACACACACACACACACACACACACACACACACACACACACACACACACACACACACACACACAGACATCTGGCTTTGACCTGCGCATTCTTCTACCTCTGTGTAACGTCTCTGTAGCCTCATCAAGTTTGTGAGTGCGAATGCAAATAGCCCCAATGTGGATCACAGACCTAACATGATTACATTCTAGTACAGCTCCTCCCTGGAGCCATTTCCCGCACTAGTTCTCACTGTAATATTCCTAATTTAACTCTAAAAATAAACCCTGGAGGATGTGGAGGAATAAATGCCTTTTTAGCAAATCTCTTTCCACGCAGAGCGGAAATTTGGCTGCACTAATTCAATAGCCAGAGTCTATTGAAAGGTAAGGAAACCTGGAGCTTTTGTAATTATGTGTGGCCCATATAGGCTCCAGTAAAGGGACTACGAAAACAGGAAGGAAGTGCTGTCCCTAATCAGGAATGTTAGATCAATGCTGTTGTGGTCATTTTCAGGAGACAGGTCACAGGTGAGGATGGAGTCGAAGATTAATTCAGAAAACTTCTTTATTGGACATGCAGCATGGTGACAAGTTCACAGCTTGCTGGGCTGCAAAGTTCTCCAACTTCTTGAGAAAAACGTAAAGCCTTTATACACTCCCGTTACATAGTCATGTAGTGGAACGTACTTTTCACAATCAGTCACGCCCCTGTCATGGGTACAATTGTTGTGCCCCAGGTGTCACCTGACTAAGCATAGGTCTACACATGGATGTCAGCTGACTAGCCGTATGTCCATACATTTAACAAACACCCATTGTTGTGATAACACTACATCACACAAAATAACTATCATTCACTCCTAGAACAGACAATAGTCCATCGATAAGCACAGAGCACATGCAGGCAGGTTGCCTTTAGTTCTGCTTTAAGTAACACACCATTCGTGTCATGTGATCAAACAGAGTTCCTCTATGAACAGCAGTAGACTGTATGCATTGTCAGTTTCGCAATCGCGCATATAGTGTCGCGACAATAGTATGTTATGCTATGTTAGATGTGTTACTAATATGTAATGTTATAAATCATAACATGTATATGAACAGGAGATATGAAAAATCTCCACAATGCACACACACATGTTTCGATTAATATTTTTTGCAACCATGTGTAAGTGCTGGTATTCATGCACACACCAGACAAGAGTCTCGCACCAGGAGAGCTTCCTCAGTGTCTCTGCTTTATATCTGTGGTGGTTTCCTCCAACATGAGGCTCTGTAGTCACTGCCGTAGGCAGAATCCTGCTTCAAACCAACATGTTGGACATATGCACACATCCTGTCTTTGCTTTTGTTTTTTTTGGATGTAGTTTACACCAGTTAACACGTGAGGTGGTGAACTTGCTCGTGTGTGTGTGTGCGCGCGCGCGTGTGTGTGCGTGTGTGTGTGTGTGTGTGTGTGTGTGTGTGTGTGTGTGTGTGTGTGTGTGTGTGTGTGTGTGTGTGTGTGTGTGCGTGCGTGTGTGTGATGTTTGTGCTCCTTCAGGGGTGCTTGAGGTGCCACGTTAGGTTCATATCAAGTGCTAAGTTTGCTCTGCTCTCCTGGGAGCCAATAAGGTTTTATCCTGTTGCCTTGAAAAATGAATAGGCAAAATCAGTAATAATTTATCAGTTGCCTGAGTCATCATTTGCCTGAGCTCTTAGTTAGGAGATATCACACTGGTACATTGTAATCGCATACAAACCAGCTTGCCTGCATCTTTCTGGAAGTCAAAGTGAACTGTTTTCTACAGTTTTATCCTTATCACCGAATTACATTTAAGCTCCCATCCCACAATGGTGGCAATACAGAACATTTACTGAAACACATTTTGGAGAGGTGCGGCCATAAACACTCGAAACACCTGTTTAGCTTTTCTTTTTTTAATCGTGTCAACAAGAGGGGCGTTTTTAAGAAAAATATTGAAATAAAGCCAAAACATTCAACTCAGTCTACATTTATATGAGAAATGAGTACAGATCTACACTGGCCTGTTTTCACTGTTTCGCAGTGTTTTAAAATACAAGAGCATGTAGTTTATTGTCAACATTAAACCTTTCTTTACATGTTGGACTGGACACAGAAAAGTAGATGACAGGATGACAGGAAAACCTAATCTAATTGATTTTTCAATGGCATGTGGAATTATGTATATTTAATTGTCACATGACATTTTCATGTGGTTGAGGATGGGCAGCCGAAGGAAATTAAATTACAGCAGTGAACTAATGAGCAAACATTAGGAATCAATAATGTAATTTGCATTCTTTTTCCTTTTTTCATTGATTAAGATGTTTTAGAAGAGTCATTTCTCAATCACGTTCAAATATTTGTATTTGACAACGCTGTATCAGAAAACACAGTGGATGTGGGTCAGCTTCATTAATAAACCTCACATTCCTGCTCTTTTTCCTGAGGGGAGACAGCCAGTCTGTTACTGCGGCCATTGTGTCACTTCCTGTCTTCTCTCTATCTTCCCGTCAGGGGGCCGAGTGAAAACCTGGAAGAGAAGGTGGTTCATCCTGACGGACAACTGCCTCTACTACTTTGAATACACAACTGTGAGTCTCATACAAAGATGATGATTTATTAATGTAAGGCAACTTTGCAAGTAGGTGTGTTTTAGCACAGTTTGCTAATTTTATGATCACTCTCTCAACTTACAGTTACAGTCCTTTTTAGCATGTCAGATAAAAGGATTTCATCATTATCAAAGCTACCAAATCTTTTTAAGAAAGAGAACTTCAGCACACCGGTATCCTATAATTTCCACTTACAGCCACAGTGGAGAAATATTTCAGTCTTGTTTTAACTGTCATTAATGGGCATTAATTGTCACTGATCAAATTAGGACATGATTAGGACAATTATTGCGGGTTATTAAATCCTGCTTGTCACCTTATTGTTTGCCTATTAGTCAGTGGTCCTTGAAGATTTTTTTTTAGCAGTGCCTCTGTGTCCTTGCTGCTACGTTAGCACTGTCCTCTCTCTACCCTCGTATTATCCTTTAGGATGCTATCATTATGTCCCGTCTTCTGGTCTGACTGCTGCATGCACATATTATCTGGTCCGCTAAAGAGCAGTGAGGACGAGAGGATGGGGCGGGGGGGACGGGACAAGGTTGTGTTCGATTCTAGTAGAATACGTCACATGATTTATTTTTTCTCTCTTCCCTACAGAAACTCCCTTACCTCCATTTTTTTAATCTCTGTTTATGGTTGTCTGTTTGCGTCTTAACTTCATCGTGTGATTTTCTTTTCGATTCTCTCCCTCTCTTTTCTTTTTCCTCCCTCCTGCCTCCTCCTTCCCCAGTGATACTTCTCTGAATCTATGATCTACCTTGATTGCCTACTTTTTACTCCTCTATCAGTTGCTCTCTGTTTTTATTCACTTGGTTGTTTTTCTCCATCCTCTCATGTTTCTGCCTCTGATCCCTCTCTCCTTTAGGACAAGGAGCCTCGTGGGATCATCCCACTGGAGAATCTCAGCATCAGGGAGGTGGAGGAGCCCAGGAAACCTGTGAGTGTTGCCTCATTAGAAACCACAGCCTTAGATCAAGTGCCTCTCTCCTCTTGGTTTCAGTATTTATTTATTTTTATTTTTTAACATTTCTTGGTCAAAGCTTATTATCTGATAGCTGCAGACTTTTAAAGCCCTCCACTCTTTGTCCCTCCTCCAGAACTGTTTTGAGCTCTACAACCCCAATCACAAGGGCCAGGTGATCAAAGCCTGCAAGACGGAGGCAGATGGGCGTGTTGTTGAGGGCAACCATGTGGTATACAGGATATCAGCACCCACGCCAGAGGAGAAGGAGGAGTGGATTAAATCTATCAAGTAAGATTCATCAAAATAAAAAATGGCACATAACCCCATAAAATTGATTTTTTTTTTTTTTTTTTTTTTTTTACAACAATTAAAGATAAGAAATGTTAGTTAGGCAAATGTTGTTCACTGTCTTTGTGCTAAGCTAACAGACAGCTGGTTTATTGACCATCCAGGATACCGAGGATGTTGTCCCTGTTGTACCTGAGGTTAACAGAAATCACAAGAAGGGCAGCTGCAGCAAATGATAACCATTTTCCTGTAATTTTTGATTTCACAGTCACATGACCAATGGAGCGTAACTTGATTGGCTTGATGTTGGTTCAATATCAGACAAACGATCGGTTATCCCATGTATCCTATATTAATTTGAATGTTGGTATTTGAATTAGACTTTTCTCTCATTAGAGTTTGAGCTATTTTAATCGGCCGATAGATGAGGAGTTTTTAAAACTTCCATTTTTCTTTCTCAATTTGTAAACATAACATTTTTTTTTTATTTTATACTAATCTTTAAGTAAAAATGTAAAGATCAGTGGAAAAAAACATGCTAGAGATTGAGGCTTTGTAATTTGTACAAATTTATAACCCCTTAAATATTAGGGATATGCTTTTCAAGCATAAATGTTTTTTTTAAAATTTGCTTAGAACTATTAGATTATTAATCGACTTTTATTTCTAACGAAAATTTTGACGGCAAGTTGTCTTTGCACGTTTCTTCTGTTCGCACAGCGCCACCAGCACCACCCAGTTTTACTTGGCTAAATTCGCAACTTTGGCAGCATCATATTCTTCTCATTACATTGTAATGGTGAAGAAATGGTGGTTATTGATATTTGATTTAAACAGCAGAACAGACAAGAGAAGTGTGTTTTCTTCCTGTCAAATACCATACATAGCTCTCGCAGTAATGATTACCTTGCAGTTAGTGACCTAAATGCTGGATGCTCCGTAATTGCCTGCATAGAAGATGGTGCAATGTCAAAGAGAGTTGGCTCAGCAGAACAGAGCACTTGTATACTGTAATATAGTGCAATCCCCCCCCCTCCTCTTCCTCTCTCCATACTATCAAAGATAATTCACGGGGGAAGTGATGAAGGATTAGTCACTGCTTATAACACACTAGGGGTGAGCCAGCAAACCCAGCAAACATATCCAGGAGAGGCAGCTCCAAACTGGGCTGACACATTCGCAGCCACGGAGGCTAATGAGCCACAGCTTGCGTTTCACTAGAGGGGTCCAAGAGGACTTGGGGCCTGGGGAGATAAAAGGCTTTTTATGGAAATGATGACTTCCCCATCTTCTAAAGTAGAGTTGATCACAGAAGCAGGGCCATATCTGCTTTTCTTGAGTCACAAACACACAGACCCAGATAATGCAGGACCAACTAGGTCGATTGTTGGGCTGTTGTCTTATGAATTACTGTAAAAATGAAAGGGTGTATTTTTTATATTTCCCCATTCCATTTGTACATACTTTTGAGGACAGAAATGGAGAAAAATTGTATATTGGTCACGGCAGGCTTGCTCAGATTTGATCACTCTACAGTGCAGTTATTGTTTCTTAAAATTGGGTTGTTGAAAACGACAATGAGCAGCATGAAAGAGGCGGACTCATACACAGACTCATTCTTTAGCGTGTGGCATTATAAAGGGAATCAGAGATATCCGCAGTGGGGGGTTGAGCCTCTTCTTTCTTTGTGTTGGTGCTAACAGGATTTAGCAGCCATGAAACTGGGCTTCTCAGTGGAGCCCAAATGGCTTCCTGACTAACTCGCTCCCATTGTACGCTGCCTTTCCATCGCTTTGAAAAAAAAAAAGAGCGGGATAGTGCAGAAGAGTCAATAATCTTGAGCACTATTGTTTGCCCTCCCTCAGACCTATACACCTGCAGAATAACAGGAGGCAGAGTGTGCAATGGTATGTTTTACTACGTTGTTGGCAAGGTTCTGGAAGAGGGAATTGGTGAGAGGTTCCAGCAAACCAGAGTATCAAGAAAATAACTTGGGAGGGGGGATTTCCTCTTCAGAAACCATGGAAACCAAACTAGGTCACTGCACAAACTTTTTTTTTTTTTTTTTTTTCCGATCTAGTTAAGGCAGGGGTTTGTATAAATGTGCCTACATTTCCATATCAAAGCTGTTTGAGACCCTCCTCTCATGTGGCCTTCTTATTTATTTCATCGCTGTCCTTTGATTGGCTTCTCCAGGGCCAGCATTAGCAGAGACCCCTTCTACGACATGCTGGCCACCAGGAAGCGGCGCATCGCCAACAAGAAGTGAAGACGGACAATCTTGTCAACCTCCGAACCACTCCATCTTTCACTCCCTCAGTTCACGAATACATAAACCACAAACTGCAACGCTGGTTCACCACAGAATCGACTGTCAACCACCGAACTGGCTTCTACCCCCAAGACAAACCTCAGTTTCCTCCCCTGGACTGTCTACAAGTCATGTGCACGTGTTGGGGAGACATCACACAACACTGAGGGGACAGCAAAGCTCCAAGAAACACAGATATGTAGACCTTGTTCTTGTATGGAGCAGCACTACAACCAACCAGCCGGTTTATTTCTCCTCCATCTCATACCCCCCCCCCCCACCCCAACACACACCCACCCCACTCATGGTCATATGTTTTTAGGTCTCCCTAAAGCACAACTGCCACGTTTCAGGTGCACATGCATGCATGTGTTATTATAGACCAATATGTTTGTGTGTATGCAGCCGTGTGCATGCTATCAGTGCACACAGCATCTGCAGTATGGGTGCATAAGAGATGCAAGTGTTCCCTCCACTGTGCTTTATGAAAAGGTTGTTGTAATTCAAAATCAGAGTTCAGATGTATGGTCGTCTACACAGGGCACCAAATGTAAGGGTAACTTTTGGAGGGAGGAGGGTGGGAGGGGGAGACAGAGGGGAATATTTTGGGAGGTGGTGGTTGAATCGGTGCAGTATAACTTCACCTGGACCATGTCTGCATCTTACTCTGGTGCTGAATTCTTCTCTCCAGGTGCCATGGCTGAAGCCTTGCTCAGAATAACCTCAAAAAAAGACAGCTTACATTTAGGTTACTAACAAAGCATAGCAGTCTTGAGTCAGCTGGGCTGATTTCATCTATTCGTGTGGAGCAGAGAATTTTTGAAATGTGCATACTTTTTTAATTTAGTTGAGTATGGTGCTTTTGCTGAGGCTTCAGATTGAACTTCCTCTTTGGACTTAAGGTTGTAATCCTTAAGATTTCAGTGCTGGTTTTCTTTGGCTAGATCTAGTACTGTATCAAACATTTACCTACATCACATACAACAAAAGAGAAGCTCCTTTACCTGTTTGCAGTGCAGCCAAACAAACATGGTTTTAACAACTGCAGCTGACCTTTTTGTTAGCTTGTTAACTTTTTGAGAAGCTGCCTGCTGCTCTTCATCAAACAGCGGACTGTGCCGGCTCCTTTTTGTTCCATTATACTCTTGCAAAAAACGGAATCAATTGCTGTCAGCACTAATCTTTGCTACATGTATTCCTTTTCCTGTGACTGCTTCTGAATTAAAACCACCCGTTTAATGTTAAGTTTAGATTGGAAGATGAGAGAGTGCAGTCACCTTATATTTCTGCAACAAAATTGGCCTGCATTGTATGTGATGTCATGTTTGTGATGCAGGTAAAGAGTGAATATTGATCAGAGCACTCACAAACAGTGTATGAGTGATAGTGTAGTCAGACAGTGTAATCATTTACTAATTATAAAGATTAAGCAGGCTAGAATGATTTCAAATTCACAGTGCACATGTTCAGTCAAAATGTGTCCATCCTACAGTGAATGGGAAATGAAGAGAACATTTATAGATAGGATGGTCGTGAAATATTACAGTACCTTAATGCTGCATTACCTGCCCTTCTAGTTTCTTGCGAATCCCTCATTCATGTGAAGGCCGATTAAGTCCAGCGGGAGGATGGCAGACTCCACCACTAATAACAACAAAAATAAACGTTTAGTTCACGCACATCCATTAACTACCTATTGCTAAAAGAAAGCTAACCAGAATGTGATCTGATTTCTTAAGGATTATAGCTATAAAAGCTCTTTTATTTAAGAGAGTCTTATCAGTCCACTGGGTGGGTTTTATTTATGGCTGTGCAATGGCCTAATAGGTACCAGTCCGATTAAGCTTTTTTTTTTTCTTTCTCGTCTATGGCCTATGTCAGTGAAGGTCGATGTATTGTTGTGACCCTGTTTGCATTTGGTTTCTACTCCTAAAGATCCTTGCTTGCGTTTGTATTCCTCTTTAACAATTTATATATTATAACCAACTATCATTTTTTGTATTTATTTTCATTTGTGAAATGGTTTAATACTACCTGTAAATGTAAAACAATGTATGCTTAAGTTATGTATGTATATATCTATAATGTATAGGTTTCTGGTCTCTTTGTTGTAGTATGCGCACTCTGTGTAACATGTTTGAGCTGAGTGGCAAAAGTTGGCATCAGCTGAAGTTTGGGGTCTTCTTTACAAAAGCCTTAAACATAATCATTAGAAAATATATGATGATGATGATGGAGAAAATTGGTCAATAACTGACAAAACTGTTAAAAAGCCATGACTGATGAGTGAGATAAATGGTTGTATTTATGAAGATTATAATGAATATGTTGATTATAGTAAAGTAATAACAGTGATGATGATGATAATATAATTGATGATGTCAAAAACACCAGTAGTTTTCTATGTGATTGTAAAATAAAATGAAAGCCTTGTGATCAGGGCACAATATTATCTTCTACTGCCCTGTGTGGGCTTATAGTTACATTAACTTTTATATTCTCTGTAAAAGCTATTGGTCACGTTGTACATTACGTGTATCTACATAAAGTATACCTAAAGCTTAAAGCAGATTTATGGTGTATTCATTATTGATGCTGGTGCTGACCTACTTATGTGCACAAGTAATGAGCTACAATTAATGAAACGCACTGATACTTCCAATGAGGCAACATGACAATCTTTTTGAATACATATGTCATCCTCCATCGTGCACAGCAGTGATGTGTAATGGTACCTAGTCAGAAACATGGTCAGTTAAGAGTAAGTAGAACGGGAAAGGTGAATGAGAACATGTTGGATCTGAGTGAGAAGATGTGGAGCACAATGACTTAATAAACAGCACCCTCTACAGGTTGTATAGTTAAAAAGCAACAAAAGTCTAATTCTGTCAGTGGAATTGCATCCAATTTCTCTCAAAATATGAAGTGTGATCACCACACACTTTGCCATACAGAATGCCATCATTTTATCAAAGCATGTCTAAAGTACTAAAAGTGCTGCACTGCTACCCAAATGAAATTTCAAATATCAGTTAAATCTTTATTGTGTCTGCTGTCACAACCTGGCTCAAAGCTGGACAAAGGAGGAGAGACCACACGAGTTGCAGCTAATAATAAGTTTATCATTACAGAATTAAAAAGGGAAATAATGTGCAAATGAAACAACCAAAACGAGGTACTGTTCAACCAATGCATTTTCACAGGAGTAGCAGCAACACAAACTAAACCAGGCCAAATTACCACACAAACTTAAATTTTACCAAAATGCTTAATTTGATCCTGGATGAGCCACCAATTGTCACAACCCAGCTCAAAGCTGGAGAGAGGAGGGAACACCGCACAAGTTGTAGCTAAAATTACATTTATTTTTACATAACTAAAAGGGAACTAAACCTATGTGCAAAACAAGGTGGAAGCCCAGCAAGAAAGAGAGACTAGCTGCCCGCGACCACCTTATATATATAGTGGAGCCATACCAGGTGAGCTGAATTTCCACGAAGGCCTGACTCCGCCCACCAGACTCCTGCAGGGGCAGGTCTGCTCAGGGGGTCATTAAACTACCGTGAACTCCGTTGAAACAAATTTCAATCATATTTTTGTATTTTATTTCTCGTTCAGACCCAGTGCACCTTAACTAGAACAAGAGTCCTGCAATAAATCCTATGTTTGTGAAAGTTACAAAGTCCGGGAGTATTTTTCCGCCCCAGATATTTCAGTGAGGTTAAGCGAAATAACAGAAACACGTTTTCTGCGTAATGCAGACCAAATTAACAGTGACAAAAAATTTCAGCCTCCAAAAAAAAAAAAAAAAAAAAAAAACAAAGAGGAAATCACACCTCATTAAGACACCTCATTGAATTTCCAGAAAAAAATAAATAACCGTACGACCTTTCATTGGTTTACTGCAGGACCGTTGTATATTAGACTGTTGAGTTTTAGCCAGGTGTCACAAATTAATTGGCAACTGAGTCCAATAATGTCTAGTCTGCCTCCGACCTCTGTTCACAGCAGAGTAAACATTTTTATGAAACACCGAGAATAATGACCAACATTTACAGACATACGTGAGATTAATAATGTTTATTGGAAAAGCTTCATCATAAATCACATTTCTCACCAAGACTAACTCAACGCATCACCGGGTCAACTGAATATAGAGTATTTGTATTTCACATTTGAATTTTGGGTTAAATTAACAAAAGTACAATGCGGATTTGTTTACAACGTTTCAAAAACAGCAAAACAAAATGTTACTCTGGAAAAACAATCAGCATCCCAGTGGGTAAATGTAGAATCACAGCTGTAAAATCCGTGTGAAAAACTACAAGCTGTTGGATGGCAAATATTTATTTTACAGACAAATTGTCCCTACTCTCAGTGTAGCTACACCATGTGAAACACGCTGACAGCACTTTATGTGCAGTTTTAACCTCTGTAGCAACGGTGACAATAATGTCCAACATCTGTGCATGTTATGTAAAAAAAAAACTATTTCAAACAAATATCTGTGAAATAGTGTGTGATTTAGGGTGGTGTTAGTTTGTCCAAAGACATTTCAGCAGGGTGGCTATCATTATGTCTGGAACCTGTTTCCTCAAGTCCGAAGACTCGATCCAGTTGATGAATGGCTTCATTGCTGAATATTATAACCACAGCTGAATGTGACATTGTGAAAAAAACATTTTTTTATTTGGTTGTTTCTGATATGGAAATTTAAGGACTCTCAGGATATTTAAAAGAAAAGCATGTATTTGCTGTGGCAGACTCTCAGGTGATGACCAATAATATGAATTTTACAGACGAGTTAAATCAAACTTTTAAAAAAATAATGTACAAAATGCAAAAGGCTGGACTACATTTTACATTATACTTGACTCAAATTTTATAGTTGTCTCTGCAGTTGTATTTAACTGTATTGCTCATTGTGATGACAAGGGACTCCAACCGTAAAAGAAAACATGCTCTTTGCAATGCACATTCAGCACCAAAATGAGAGTAAAAGTCTTTTAAGTTTCTTGCTTGTCAGCAAATAAAACATTGACCACCAGTGTAATGTGCACCCCTAGATTGTTGCAGGGACGTCATACGTCAATACTGCCACAGTTAAGTACTAGAACAATAAGGTCCTAAAACATGAAACATTTATTTATTGCAAAAAAAGAAAGCAAAGATATCACAAAATTAACAGCTACAGTATGAGGCACTGGAAGGTACACTAGTACAAAGTTAAACTACAGTATACCTTCTGGTGAAAAAAAAATAACATTCAAATTTAAACTTTTTGAGATTTTTGCAGAAACAATGTATATAACCATGTATTGTTTTTTTTTCCCCTTTAAACCAGCAGATTTTGCCTCTACCACAGAGAAAGTTTCTGCTATGACAACAAATTCCCCCCAAAAGCTTTTCTAACCTGGTGAAAGACTACAACAGTCTCAAAATGACTTATTTCCAAGTTCTTGGGTCACTGTCAAAATGGCACAAACCTCATGGTTAAATATTCAGCTTGTACCTTTTTCCTAATAGAAAATTGACTTGACCTTTTGACCCCTGCTCTGATGACTAACCTCTCAGCAGGGCGAAGATGACACCTGATCATAGTCTGGACATTTAAGGAGAGCAGGATAGCTGGCGCTCATCTGGAGCGAAACTTCACTCGAGATATCTGAGGGACTCCGACCTCGTGACCAGGCCTCTGGGTGGAGGAACTGACCTGAGTGGTCGGAGCAGTTGCTGAGGCGAGGTCGGTAGAAATTGGGGTGACGAGGTTGGTAGATCTCCTCTGCTGTGTAACGTTTCATGAAAAGGTAGACGGACATGACGCCTGCACTCTGGAGTGAAAAAGAACCCAAATGAAATAGTCAATGTAATAAAATATTTGAAAGGATTGACAGACAAACAACCAGAAATTCCTTCATTCAATGACCTTTAAGGTCAAACCAAAAGGACTATAGTATCATATCAAGTGACCACACACTGATGGCAACAAAATAAAAATTCAAATTTCTTTAGGAAGCAGTCAAAAAGCGCAAAACCAGGCAGACCAAAATCAACAACTGCAGCTGACACAAAGATAGTAACTTGGCCAACTTGCCAGCAAGAGAGCAGGGAGATAACAGATATCAAGCTGGAGGAGAGAAGGAAGCTAATGCTAATAGCACCCAGAATAGTGTAGCACCGAGGAGAGGATGAAGATATTGCCAACAAGGCAAAGTACATTTTTGTGTAGTACATTTGATGCACAAGTGCAATCCAACGGGGTATCTTCGCCTCTGGCCCCTGTTACTGTCTTCTATAACCTGTAGTGGCTCAGTTTTAGAGTTGGAGTAAAGATAATGGCATCATATAAAATTAAAAGCTTTAACGAGAACCAACCAGATCATGCTGGCTTGTTGGGAAGCGGGCTAAATATCTTGACAGACAGTGCTGAGCTGCTTCTCCAAATAAATTTTTCGTTCCCAGCTTTCAAAAGCTACAAAGTATTTCTATGAGGCATGTTGATCTGCTATCCCCCCTTAAAGATACCCTCCCTGCTAAACAGACAGATATTGGTCTGTTGTGGGACTTTAAGGGTTAAAGACTTAAAAGACAACGAAGTATAAATAGAATAGAAAGATTACAAAAATAAACTATTCACACTTTTCTACCGTGCAGTCGGCCTAAATACACATAGTCAATTATTACCTGTTAGTTTGAGGATGCTGATGCTCTTACTTTGCCTGTGAATATTAACCATGTTTGTGGTCGATCCTCTATCATGCGGATATTTGTAAATCAGATTTTCATAACAGTCAGTGTGGAGCTTCTGTTGTATAATGTTTCTGTGTATGCTTGCTATCAGATCATCGCCTCCTTTAACAGTGTCAGTGCTTGCTTTTTTTTTTTTTTTTTTAATCATGTTTACTGTGTAAATATGGTTTTATATAAGCCAGTGCCCGGCTGCTGTTGCAAATGTGTGTGTAGCCTATACTTTGTGTATGTTTTATTACATGATTATTCCCTTCATAGACGGATATTGTACATATTAACATTGTAATAATGTATATAAGAAAACATGCACAACCAACATTTTACAAATCATTTCATACAGATCTCCCTCATATGGGTATTTGAAGAAGATCTGCCCCCCAACCCCAAACTCACACATATTGCATCAACCCAACAGCACCCCCTTGAAACATGTTCCTGCAGCTGTGGTTAATAATAAATCAGACTGATATCAGCTTGGTCAGGAAATCTTCAAATGTAATTGCAGTTCATCACTCTGACCACAAGAGGGCAGTGAAAACTCATGATTGTGAACAAGGTCAATTAATACAGAATTTCATACACTTTTGGTAGAAACATTGAAACTAAAATATACTCTGTCTACCACCACCACACGTCAGTCAAGGCGGATAATAATTTAAATCGAATTGAGCTTAAAATATATTAAATAATTGAATCAATTCAACCTTGTTGTATTGTGTGATGCAGCGAATTGCATTGAGTTTGTTGAACAGTTACCATTTTAGTTCAGATAACTAAAATATTTTTTTATATTTTGGTTGCATTTACTCGAGAAGTTTTGGTGTTTTTTTTGTTTGTTGAGATTGTATTTGTATGTATTTTTTTGAGATACTGACAGGCAGGATACTTTTAAGATGAAACCTTGTCAGTTCCTCACCTCAGTGAGCAGAAAGGAGAGTGCAGCAAAGGCAAAGGACCATCCATACTTATAGGAAAAATAGGCCTCGCTGCTCTTCGTCCTGTTCGGCATTTCATCATTTATACTGGAGATGTACAGCACCAGACCCACCACCAGAGCCAGACCTGGGAGATAGAGTAAAATAAAACAAATTCAACGTTGAACAAAGACAAGCAGAAAAGAAGATTAAAAAATATGACAGGAGACAATCCAGAGGAAGAGAGATCGATGTACCTGAGAGGATGAAGAAGATTCCAGAGACAAACGCCAGGATGGTGCGGTGAGGACGGACGTGCCCAATGTTGTTGAGGACGAAACCGATGAACATGAAGAAGAGGCTGACCAGAGGGAACGGAGTGGCTGAGCGGATCATCTCTGGAGAGGATGAAAGCAGCTGTTAATACAGTTATCATAATAAAACAAATTAAAAAAAATAGCCACTATATAATTCATAAAAATGCAAATTGTGTGAATTTGACTATGAATATGAGGCAGAAAAATACATTTAGAAAAAACACTTAAGGTCTACCTTAAGGTCTTAAATGACTTTTGTGATTAATTTCAATTATACTGTAGTCTTTTTAATTAATGATGTTTGATAGAGTTGTCCAGAGATGTTAAATACTTTTTATTTAGTCTAAACCCGCAAAGGAAGCTTCTCTCAGGAGGAGGGGGAACAATGAGTCTTGAAATAAAAATAAAATGCAGAGAGATGATTACTGTCTGACCCTTTGCCAGATTTGTACTCCATGAGTGGAGTACAATATTAGCTCATTATAATGACAAACTAAAGTGATTTATCCTTCTGTTAAGTTTTGACATTGTGCTACGCTGAAGGACTTGTGAAGTGAATTGTCTGTGGAGAGCCACTAAGTATTCTGGAGATGAGCAGTGAGGGTTGAGATGAGTCACACTAAATCTGCCGGCCTCCATTCTGATGGGAATGTCTGGACACAACCTTATTAAAAAACAACACGCTTTAGCCATGAAAAAAAAAAAGAGCTTGTGAAAGACCTCTAGAGGACAGTTGTAGCTTAGCTTATTTTTTGGAGTTTTCTGTTGTGGTTACTCACTGAGTACGTTTACTGTGGACTCTGACGTCAGCTGGACATTCATGGGCATGATGTACTCGATGGTAAAGCAGCGGCCCGACTCGTCACCTGGAGAGGAAAGAGACAAAAACTGAAGACAAACTTAAGTTCAACTTCACTGTGCAAAGAAACACAGTTGACATGATCGAGTAAATGCAGCAGCTCTGTAAAAAGCAGGTTGAGGATTAAAATGTATTGTTTGTAATGTAATGTATTTGTTTTTGAGGCAAGCAGTAATGACAACAGTCAACCAAAAGCAAATGGCCAGAACAAGCAGGCAAAAAGTGCAAATAAGCAGGCAGTGGCTTAGTCCCAAAGCCCACTCTTGTATTTGCGAGTGAACAAGAGCCCACTGGTGTGACGTATTTGCCACAGTGCCCAAGTGCTCCTTTAGACCCTCAAGTTTGTGGTGTTTTTTTTAGAACTCACAGGGACACACTTTGGGCATCTTGTTACTTCCAAAAATACAAATATTAAGTCCAGCTCAGAAGATTTGTTGGAACAAATAGTCTCAAACATACAGTTACAATTAGATGAGAGTAACAACACCCTTTCAGAAGCTGAGGGGGGAAAGATCCTTAATACAACTATTTATCTAGAAATACCGGTACGTAAAAGATATGTAACATATTTTGGACTTGTTTCCGTCTGATAACATTTTTAAGTGCAGAACATTTTTCTCAATATGTCTGATAAATTATATTTAATATTTAACTTGACAGTCATTTATTCAATAATATTCTTATCAAACCAATTAAGTAATACAAATTACTGATATTAGGTTATTGTGATGTATTTGGAAAGTAATAATAATCACACAGAATCCAATATGTCATAAAAACTTCATGTGTGCGGATTAACGTTGAGACTAAAACCCACCTGTAGCTGCCATACTACACCCAACCAACCGGACTGGTGTGGCACAGTACACCATGGTGAATTGTGGGATATACTTCGCTCTGAATACTGTTTTAAAACATTACTGAGTTGGCTCTTTCTCCACACAGGACACACATTTCTACTATATAGTTTGTCTCTGAAAATCCTCAAGACCACAGCAGTGGGTAATGGGACAGATCCAGACAGGAACTACAGCTGAGATGGCACAAAAGATGACCTGGCTGGTCATGTTGGCTAAAGGGCAGCTAAATAAACTGCGGAGCTGATGAGGAAACTGGAAGCAGGTGTGAAGGTGAGTGAGCAGGGTAGGTTATGGTAAAGGCTGGAAACACAGACCCTAAACAACCCCTAAACATAAAACTGATACCAGAGTTGACTGTGATGTCTATAAACTGTTCAACATGTTGGAAAATACGCTCACTTTATTTTTTGCCAAAATTTAGATGGGAATATAATTACCATTCTCGTGTCTGTATTGTAATGGAGTTAGAGCCAGTTGTTTAGTTTAGTTTAGCAGAAAGACTCAAAACGGGGGGAGACAGATAGTCACACAGATAAGATACCTGTTAGAAGCCTCTAAATCTGCCTACAATGAGCATGTTTTATCTCATTTGGTAAACTTGCACAAAAACCTGAAGTGTAAAAATGACTTTTATACAAATGAATCAAACAAGATACGTTAACAAATATGAATTAGTTGGCTTTTAAAGCTCTTGTCAACATGTTAGAAAGAGTAAAAAAGAGCAACCCCAAATAGCAAGCTGGATTCATTAAGCCTTTCGAGGTGGATTTCAGACTTCAGCTCCCGATGCCTCATTTTCTTTACATTTAATCATCAGCTTCTTCATTTAAAAAAAAAAATTTTTTTACATAAGTGTCAATTTCATCACATCCTGCAAATAAAGCAACACAGGCGTTATTCAGTGTTACACAGACACCAGCTGGCATCAACCATCAGCTAACTGTGGCACGATGAGATGACATCTGTCTCTGAAGATTGTAGGCGTGTGTGCGTGTGTGTGTGTGTGTGTGTGTGTGTGTGTGTGTGAGTGAGAGATTATATTGCATTACTGAATTCACCTTGTATTATACTGATTGACTGAAACAGGACTCATATTTTCTGTCTTTCTGCTGCTCTTTCTCTCACTTTGCCTCTCGTATTCCACACTTACTCATAACCCTTCTCTCTCTTTCACCCACACACACACACACACACACACACACACACACACACACACACACACACACACACACACACACACACACACACACACACACACACACACACACACACACACACACACACACACACACACACGTGGATGGAGTAATTGTGAATGTCATTTTGTGTGAATGTCAAAGCTGGCGGCTGCAGTGACGATATGTCAGTGTGACAGGATCAGCTCCCCAGTGCTGCCACATTTACTGTAGATGGTTCTCAGGACAAAGGAACATCTTTGAATGTGACTCTGTAAAATCTAATGCCATTGTCTGTGCCACAGTCCTGATTCAACAGATGATTAACTGTCACATTGCAGGAGCACAGACAAATCTGTCCTGAATCTTTGCCTCAATTTTTGAACCGCACACTGCCAGTCTCATTTACTAACCAGCCAGAAAGCACACTCTCCAGAGGCCGGAGTGCAGTGAGGTCTTGATGTCAGTGCTCTGGTTCAGGGGGATAATGACGCCCTCCTCCAGGTACAGCCAGTAGTCTGTGCTCACTGCCACTCCCAGCAGCCCCAGGCCACTGATTGCAAAGACACTGCTCAGCAAAGTCAGGGCCTTCCTGCTGCACGCACTCATGGTAACAGCAGGACGAGTTTTCAGCAGCTGGTGGGTAAAATACAGAGAAGTCCTGAGAACAGTCTGGAGGAGAAAAGAGAAATGGATGTGATTACTGTTAAAAAATATATATATATAAAAAAAAATCAGAGGAAGCTAGATATGGAAAGACAAAGTGCTAACAAATTTGATGATTAAATAAGACATTAAATAAATAATCATAGCTTATAAATAAATACGAACAAAAATACACCATAACCTGTAAAATTGACTTAATATAATTCCAGCAGTTTAAATTTAAAAAATATCTGTCTGAAATTAATGAAAATTAATGAAACTAAATCCACCTTAAGTTATACTAGCACTCTTCATCCACCCTCTGCAAGAAATCAAACAAAAAACACGTCTTCTTAAAACATTTTTTTGATTATTTTTTAATTTTATAGTAATTTTACACATTTGTCATGATTATTTATTTCACCATGACTTGTCCATTTATTATAATTTCAAGCAGTTATGTAGGCGACATGGACAGTCTGTGTTTTTGGAAAACCTCACCGAGCGACTGTTTACTGGCTCATGTGGATGAAACTCTATTATTTCCGCTCCTTTCTGGCTTTTGCTGCAATGTAGAAGAAAATATTTTAGTGAGCACCACTCAGACGCTCTACAGATGCATTATCACGGTTTCATTTATCATATTATAAGAACAGCACAAATGTTCCAAATAAACACTTAGTTTCACAATAGAGTTGCAGTTAATATTTCTGAATCAATAAGATCTGTGTTTGGCTGTGTTGCAGGTAAATCCAATGCAAAGCAATATTTTCATGTCTTGTTTTCAGTTTAGGTTTTTAACTCAAGGGGCTGAAGAGCAAAGAAATTTCCCACAATTTTAAATCTTTGACACCATCTTTAACATTAAAATTTTTATAGTGTCAGTGAATTCTAATTCAGTTCATGTCACATCTGAATCCATCCAACCCTTCATGAAAAGAATCATAAAGTGTGTGTCAATAAGAAACCTATTTGAGCCTCCAGACTGAGGGACATTAAATGTGTTGTAGTCTTGTGTCTTAAAACTGACCTATTCCCCTCTGCAAGCAGTGATCCATAACAGCATTAAGACCTTTCAAATAACTGCTCTTTAATCCACTTAAATTGCCATTTCATTAATAAATACACAGCTAGAGCACCATCCAACAAAGTCCATATTCATAGATCACAAGTCTGACTGAAGCCCAAGCATTCAGTCCCCTCCTTGTTATCTGTTATCATCATCAGCTGTATTTTATTACTTTTCTTTTATTAGTAACAGTAACAGTAACAGTAGAGTGCTGACTGGAATTCAAGGATCAATACACCAGTGTCTTAAACCTCTAGTGTCGAGACCGCCAGGACGCTTTTCCAGCAGTACAACTGTATTATTTTGAGTTGAAAAAAAGTAATGCCCTCAAGAAATGTATGCAAAATCTCCTTTAGTAGGCCACAGTTGAAAAATGGCAAGGTAAAATAGAGCTGGAGACGGGAAATCATTTGACAAATTCATGTATGTGCAGAGGGCTCTTTGAAACTGTCTTCAAATGATTCATCAGCTAAATGGTAATCCACAATCCTGTGTGATTTGCAGGTGAAAATATAAAGTGGGCTTCTACATGACTATAAATGTGCTCACTAGTATGATTAACAACCATAATTTCATAGCTTGAATGACTTAGAATAAGAACCTTTTAGGGTTATCTCTTCACCGGTGTTTCAAGCCTTATCGATTCTGTGGAAAATTCATGGCCATCTTTCAATTTGAAGTAAATGGAAAAATATAACAGAGCAGATGTACTCACACTTCACTTATCAAACAGGAAGGGCTCTCTCATCAAAAATCTAGTGCGAGTGTTTTTGTTGCTGAAACATTGCTTCCATAATGCTTAATGCTTAATAATAACAATTATAATGGAACTCGTATCAAACCAAGCAGTTTCTCTCTGTGACTTATCGTGTGGCCAAATGTTCCAATGAAATGTGACAACTCAAAGAAACACTATATGCCCCAACATACAGTGTCCTGTATTTGGAGGTATACAGTATATAATTAAATCAGGATGCAGTACAGGGCTGTATTTTTATAGACTATAACTTGAATTTAAAGACTGAACTGAAACACACAAGTCTAGTTAATTGGAAGTGGGCAAAAAAAAAATATGACACAGACTTTATGACATGCTGTTTGCTCCTACCTGTTATAATCCGCTCTGTGCTTCCAGCCCTTGGAGCCCAGATTGTGCACAAAGTTGGCAATTAAAAACTCCCTTCTGCAGTTTTTCCTGTTAAATTGAAGAGAAATTCAGCAGCTGCTTCATCGATTTGGTCACAAACCCTTTCAGAAAACTGGAGTGAAGCCTGAGGGAAGCTTCGATGAGCGAGACGATGTGACGGCGTGTGGATGCTACAGTCCAACAGACTAACTGAGACAGACGCCTGGTCCTGCTCCGCTGTCAGATTTCTGCTGCTGAGAGAGAGAGAGAGAGAGAGAGAGAGTGAGTGAGTGAGTGAACATGGTTTGCTCATCTTGTGAGGACATGCACCTGTTTACACCATCCCATTGTGAGGACCGACATCCCACCTCATTTGTCCACACATCATAAATCAATACCTTTAAAGGTGAAGACTGGTTTAAGGTTGGAGTGAGTGTTAGGGTAAGTTAATGCAATGCCATTTGAAGTGATGAAACGATGAGTGTGTGTGTGTGACTGTACTTGTTTTTCTTACCTCATAGGGACCTCTTCAAGTATAAACACCTTCCTTGTCGGGACCAGTCATCCTCATTGTGATCAAAACCCGGTCCTAATTAGACAAAACATAATTTCTGAGGTCCTGCTTAAGGATAAAATGAGATTCGGCTTGACTAAGGTTAAAGTTAAGCCGTCCACAGTGAATGAAAGTAAATGTTCTGATGGGTATAGGTGCACAAACTTGTGTGTGTGTTTCAGGACCAAGGACAGCTCCACTCGGGTCTGACAGGAAGTAATGCAGGAGCCTGTTGAGGTGATGTATGCAGGAAAAAGAAAATGCAAAAAGTGCTGTAGATTAAACACACTGTACAAAGTGAAAACTTGTGCGAGTAAGGTACAATAATTTGCAAACATATTTAGCTGAAACTAAAAAACATTCCCCAAATAAAAGAGAGCAGAGGGATATTTCTTTTTAATATTTTTCATCCTTTATTTATACACACTATCCGTCATACCACAATGAACAGAGGAACAAGAATAATCAGGTTAACAAAAGCAGGGGCAGTGAAAGAAACACACAAACATCCCTGTGGCTCTAATTGTAGCCTGTAGTGGTTCTCTACCCTGACTAGCCTAACATTTGATTATCTCTGTCATGGGCTCAAAGGTGGGTTTTTTTTACATTTTTTTTTACATTTTTTTTTTTTTTAATCTCTCCGTTGATACAAATTCTCAATGTGAGACATGTAAACATTCAGTTTAACCTTAAAGATCTCATTTTGGTCCAGATATACGAGACAGCTGTAACATCAGTCTACGCATGAAGAAACTAATTCAGGGGTTAAGAGCTGTGGGAGATAGTCTTCCTAAATTTGGCAGTTTGTTTTTAAGCCTCACTGTTGTAACTTTGTACACCTCAAAACCAAAAGAATAAAGAAACTGCTGGACACACTTGACTGGAAACAAAGATTCTGTTTGGCACCACTAAAAAAAAGAAAGCCATCAGAAGTAAGTTACGCATATTTTTCTGTTTGGGAGTTAGCATTTTAGCCAAACAGATCGAGCTACATGACAGCGAGTGGGAAGAGACATGAGCAGAAAAGCGCACGATGCTGGTTGGATGGGGTTATCTCATTCTGTGCAACAAGGTGGGAAACTCCATGCTCCGCACCAAGGATCTCTGTTTCATGCAAGGGTCTTTCTCATGCTTAGATCAGGCCTCGCCTCACGCATGCACACAATATATTAAGAAATGACATGTTTTGGCCCCCGAAGGCTCTGAAATCCTCACACCATCTACTTGGTTTTGAATTCAGTTTGTTACAGAAGGAGTCAGCCCTGAGACGACCAAGGCAAGAGGGCATTTAACCGTTCCACGCACAGTAAGTGCTGCATATTCTCTATATGACACTGAGTAGTAGAAAACAATGGATAAATAGTGGAAATACATATTTCAAGGTTTGCTGATACCAAAGCTACCAAAGATTCAGCCAAACGTTATATATCTCTTTTTAGGGCTAATCTAAACATAGAAATGTCCAAACCGTCTACGGTAGTAAAAGCACATTCAGTTCATAGTATAAAATCTGCAAGTAACTTCTCTTTTTGAAACATCTCTTCGAAACATATTTACAAAAAATAATGGTTGACTTACAATGGAGGATTAGACATCTCTCTGGACATAAAAGTTGAATTAAACGGAACATAAAACAGGAAAAAAAAAACTTCTACTTATTTTCAGAATAAACGCACGACAACTATATATTAACATAGTTTATATCGTAATACTAAACTTTACAATGATACCAGACGTGTACTGCATCCTAGAGTCAACTGCTCATACAGAGTCAGAAAATAAGCATGCAACAGAGATCTGCTTTGTGCATATGGAAATAGCATCTTTAAACTTTAAAACCCTGTCTCTTTCAACCACAGTTTTCTGACCCTATATCCTGCATTCACACACTGCAGGCAACATCTGCTGCATGGAAAAGGCCTAGACAGCCTGTAATTGTGACCGCAATCCACTCCTGTTTCTCTATATAGAGTTAGATATACTGTAGTTACACGTCCTACAAAACAACAGATATAAATGCTCCGCATTTGAGGAGTTTTAGTGTGTTGACACCATTGGGAAAGGCCAGAGGGGAATAACATTACAAGAACTTTAAGAACTGCAATATAAATGTATTCTTCCACCTCTACTTTGGCACTCATGTAACAGTATACTACCTCTTTTTTTTCAGTATATAAATATACACATGTAGCAGTTCAGAAGAGGATAAAGCCAGGACAGAGCAGAAAAATATGTCCTGTTCTTGTCGTGCATTGCAGCTTGTTGCGTAGTAAGGTGGGGAACATCAGTGGGGTTCACGACAGACTGTATCTGTAATACCTAAAGAGATAGTAACTGATACTGAGACACATTCATTCACAAGGTAAAGGCTGTAGGTTTAGGTGTAACACAGATATAGATTCAGGAAGAAAAGAACATATTATGAGATGTTTGGGAAAGTTATGCAAAAATATCAGTTCCGTGTACTTTTTTGCTCTCCTCGGATTGTACTTGCTGCGACACACCCACAAACATCATCGTAACACTTTGCTCCTCTCTCTTCAGTCATTTCTGTACACAGGTATTGATAACTAGTAGACAGAACACTGTAGAGGATGATATGAGTCTGTTGACAGCGGGTTGTTGGGTGTGGACCGGAAGGAACCTGTATCAGTGACAGTCATGCTTGTTTTCTTTTTTTTTTTTTAACTTTCTGCTCTCTTCTCATACCACGCTATGCAGGGACGGGTGGATGAACTGAGGGTTGATATAGGAGAAGCCGCCAAACTCGCTCTGGTCGATGTTGGCGATGACCAGCTGGTCCGGAGGGGTCAGCACTGGCTGGGTACGTGTGAAAAACTTGTCGAAGTTCTCTGCTCCTTTGCCGCACTGAAAGAGGTCAAAAGAAGGATGGGATGTTATTTTGATTGCTGGACAGTTAAAGGCTACAAAAGGTTTGGTTAACAGGATCAGGACCATGCGATGAAAGGCTTTCCCTCATGAGTCTTTTATTAGAAAGCTTCTCACCAGTCCCAGAGGGAAGTGCAGGAAAATGTCGAAGCCTGATGTGTAGCCGGGCAGAAGTTGTAATTAGATTAGGAGCTAACCCTAAGCACCCACAGTAGAGGTCATTAGCATCAGTGTGCAGCTCTGCTTGGGGCTGTCATGTGTTTCCAGCTGCTATTTAAACTGTATATATGGATATAACTGCACAGTATCAGCACAGTCACGACACTTACAAGAAAAGGAAACAAATTCCTCTAAGAGTGAGTGATACACAACAAAAACAAATCTCTTGTTTATAGTGGATTTCAGCGCCTGCTGTTTGCCACACACGTTCTCAGGAGACATATCAGCATGCCAGAATTTTTTAGCTGCTCTACAACATAACAGAAGCCAAGCCATAAAGCCTCAGATGGATCCTTTGTTTTCCAGTCCCTTCAGACCAATTAATGACGCAGTGTATGAGCTCACAACTGTGATACACCACATAAAGCCCACTGAACTGAGGAATCCACTTTTAGCAATGTTTTCCTCCCCCCCCTGTGTGAGTGGGGACGGATACATCCGCTGTGTACTCTGCATTATTGTGGCCCTTGTGTGGAAGTAAAGGGAACTCTGCTCTTAGAGATCTATTTTTAAATCCTCGGTGGCAGTGCCTCTGCTGCTTCGGGCGCTGTGGGCAGAGAGGGGGTGGAGGATGCAGGGGGGGGGGGTCTGCAAACAGAGAAAGGAGCGTTTGTGGTGACAGGAGGAGGTTTAGGTGTCGGGAAGGAAAAGGGAAGTGGTGGGGGGAGGGGGTGGCAGTGGCAGCGGGGCAGGTGGCTGCAGCTGGGATCCAGCCTTCAGCTCTGCTGGGTGCACATAAACCATTACACTGGCTGAAGATGAATGAGAGCGCAGACATATAAAGCGTAGTCATCTGCGCATACACACTTGAAGACTCTCTGGGGAAGTATTTGGATTCTTAAAAAGTGACTCATGACACAGAATGACACTCATCACACTCTGCATGCTTGAAAGCAAGTAAAACCTAAAAAGGAATGCGTGCCAACTGAAACACACAGCTGGATGTTTCATTTTCTAATACTTTATGTGCCCACCCTGTCATTCTTCATCATCTCATTCTCCATTTGAAAACATCCACCTGAATGAATCATTTTATGAAGTGTACATGCTAAGGTAGAGACGGGGTTTTGATAAAAACAAACTGAGCCAAACATGAAAATAATCTTTTTGAACAAATGATTACACTATACTGTAATCTTCTATCTTATTCCGAGAAACAACATGGGCTGACAGATACATAGAAAAACTAAAATAATAGAAAGAACTTCCAGGAATGTGTGGACAGACTGAATTCTGAAAAGGGCATTTGTGCCAGACAGAAGCAAAGAAAAGCTGCTAAGGAATGCACATTGCAGCAGGGGCCCTGCTGTTATATAACCACGTTGGCCTTTCATAAAAATGGGAATTGAATTGAATTTCATTTGTGTTCTCTAGAAATGGACTTAAAATCTGAGCAACATTTGGACACCAAATATTTGCCAATATAACAAGGTGGTGCACAATATGATGCAAGTGTCGGTGTAGTATTGAGCAATAAGACAAAACAGTACTGTTTAGGCTGGTTGTATTGAATCAATAACATCTTAGGGAAAAATGTGATTCATTCAAACATTCTTCTTGGCTAAAGATTTTCTCATCTGTTTTCCAGAAAAATGTGCAATATCACAATACACATAAAGGAAGGGTCCCATTTACCAAGAAATAAGCAGACTGATTGACTGGTCATTTCAGTGTTATTATTTATTATATCTGCCCTACACACACAGTTTCACATAAGTGCACACACACAGCGTTACTCACCACTTTGGGTTTAAAGGGCGGCTGGATCTCTCTGTTGGCCAGGCGGTCCCAGTCGATGCGTCTGAAGAAGGCCTGCTCTCTGATGTCCCTCTCGCCCTCCGGGCCACAGCCAAGGCGCTTTGATGGGTGCTTGGTCATCAGCTGGTGACAAACAGGGGACGAATACGAAGATGTGACAGAGGCACTTTGCTGCTTGAGTGACCAAAAAAAAAAAAGACGGTAAAAATAGTGAAGCCGAGAGGGAAAGAGAGGAGAAAGAGTGAAAGCCTGTCTTTGAAGCTAATGTAACCACCTTCTTTTTTTTTTTTTTTAATGTTTTTATCTTTGCTTCTTGCCTGCATTAATACATTATTTTTTCAGCAAGATTACGCACAGCCAGACTGACACCCAACTACCTTTAAAAATAGTCACAAGCAATTGCACTACCTTTTTATATCTGCATTTAGATTCAGCAGCCGCTATTAATTTCGATCATGAATATTTTTTTTGCAAATGTGAAGCAAACAATAAGAGGGGTCGGGTTAATCTCTTTCGTCATCGGCTCTCAGATGATGAATGATATTTTTTGTGGCGGCACGCACCGCAACGATGTGATATCATAAATGAAGGTGGGGTACGTTATTAATAGACTTGATCAGATTGTATCTGAATCTTAATTGAATCTTCTTTGGTTTGCAAATCTACTCTGAAAACTCATTTCCTTGTTGATAAATAATGATAATCGTGACAGCCGTGATGCTGCTTCCCTGTGAGGATGTCACAAAAGTGGTGTCCAGGTGTGAGAAGAACAGGTGGTCGCTAAATAAAGGAGCACTTCTGAAAGCCAGTGGAAATCTGTGACTCAACTGTCCTGTCTGTGTTGTGCTGGAGAGATGAAACAGAAAGCCATCTTCTGTGTCATACAAAAAAAAAAAAATAAATAAAGGAAAATCTGCTGTTTGAGACAGGAGAAACTAAATATGAACCACTGCCTATTTAGAAAACATTCTCCAAGAAACCATCAAGTGTTAATATTGTGAATTTTGAACTGAATTTTCACATTTATTTAGAGGATTTTACACATCTCGTCATTTGTAAGACTGCAACTAGTTATTTAGTTTAGGTCAAGTCGGAACAGTTGACAATATAATAATGTCTTTTTTATAAAATTTAAAAAAAAAAAGACAGCGAAAAGCAGCGAATCCTAAAATGTAATTATTCCAGCTCCCCTGCTCCGCCTCTGAAAACAGCTGTATAATGTTAAGTGTGTCTCTGGAGGTGCTCATTCCAGTCCTATTGGGAACCCACCGTAACATCAACCATTAGTTTGTGAACTGCCATTTTGAAGAGTGGAGTTTGGCATTTGAAGCAAGCTGGCGAGAAGTGAGCAGTGGATCTGACTGAGAACCTGAGGACACTACGCCCACCCACCTACAGAGGAAACCTTACTTCCTACCAGTCCTGCCAATCAAACCAGACACTCCCCCAAACACATGATGTGAAGATGGAATTATGGAGCCAGAGGGTTTTGGGAAACAACCCCTAGTGGCCCTCAGTGGTATTGCACTTTAAGGCACTGCCATTGGCTTCCCTTTTCACACCTGGGGACTACATCCATTTTTATACAATCCATGGTCCAGTCTGAGACAGTAGCCCTGATGATGTCATAGTGATGTCACCACAGTTATCATGACTACCGGTACTCATTTCTAACAGAAACAAAACTAGGGTGTGGAGTTTAAAAGATTTGGGCTTTTACCAGGCAGGGAGGGGGTTCTGAAAAACACAGGATACCCCTGCTGCTCCGGTTTTAACCATTTACTTCTTATACTGCCTCTCCAACTTTATCAAAATGCAACACAAAACGACTTTAGAGCCCCTGAGGAAGACCATGTGTGGTTGAAAGGTTGTCATGTCCACGTATAATTAAAGAAGAACTGCAAACAAGATAGCAGAGTGTGGCTATTTTTGCTTTGAGCAGAAAACGTAGAGATGTGTCTATCAGCTGACGATTACATAACTTAGCCAGTGGTTTTCAGTTCCAACTCTTGCATGTCAAAGCTAATTAAAACAGTCCGAGCTCTCTGTTATATCATCAGACAATAAAAACGTAACCCTTTCCACCGTGGAGGTCCCTGATAGCCGGGTCAGGCTGCATCAATTGTAAAACGGCAAACATTTTTTCACGGTTTCTGAGTGAGGCGCATTCATTTTGGAGGCCATCTACTGCTACCATCATTAAAATGAATGCAGCACTTGTTGCACTTCATTTCTGTTGCATCAAATTGAGACTTTTTAGAGCAGGTTCAATAACCTCGGTAACATTATTTGTGAGCTCTGATTTACAGTTTTGATTAAGCCGAGACAAAAATTACAATCTCGCTGGAGTTTTTTTTTTTTTAACTCTCACACTGGCCTGGTAATGAAAATAAGGAGGCTTATTATGTTTCCCTGAATTTACTCCCCGGCGGATGCGTACACTGCCAACTACCAACACTGCAGACACACAGTAATTTGGTTTATACTACTCTCTGGAGTCCTCTTGGAAGACGTGTTTTACATGTACACAGTATATTGCCGTCTATATTACATATTCCCAAACAGTTGGTGTTAGATTGGATCATCCGGAGGGACGCATACTCCAAACTCTATGCTTTTGTAATTTTTTGTAATTAGTGTCATTGTCAGTCAAGTCATCCCTAACCCTCGCTGCGTCTTAATTTACACTTACTTGTGCAGTGCGTGAGTTTCAACAGGTTAGTTAAATGGCACACTGACGTTCTCCACTCATTTGAAACCATCACCTGCCAATATATCTCCCGGCTTTGTTTGTTTATTTGACCTAAATATTAATGTGATTTCGTGCCCCATGTTTCATGCACACAGTAAACACACTAGTGGCTTCAATCCAACAGTAGTATAGTGGTACTTAGTAATAACTTAATGTGCACGTGTACAATTTGGATTTGTATAGTGCTGCAGCAGCTTCCTGAGCTGCCGCAGTTACAAAATAGGGCGGCCCCTTCCTTTCTGCTACGTAGACATGATGGCAACCATTGAAGGTGAAAAGTGTCATGAATTTCATATTCAATTTGTTGACCACACCTGAACTTAATTTGATCATCTGTGGAGCTTTAGATTAACGAGCCAGAGACAGTGCCCCAGGTCATTTGGCCACCGAGCTGACTGTGTTGTGCTGACGTTGCTATTGTTTAGCAGCATGTCTTTTCTTTTATTGCATTTTTGGTAAAACTCTGTTTTGCACACTCATTGTCTGGACTGACTAGTTGATAGAGTTAAGCAAATTTTAGTAACTTGCTTTGTCGAGTTTTGCTGCCAGTTATTTTTCTTCTTCTTTGTCTCCTGTTCTGTGGCAGGTTTTGATTTAACTGAGCTTTTTATTTTCTAGTTAGTTTGGGTTTTTGCTTGTTATCTTGTCCTTCAAGACCCTGATGCATACTTGATTCCATTCCTGCACTTTTAGTTTTGTTGCTGTGAAACACTTTACTTTTAAAGTGTTTCGGCTTTGAAAGCGGTGGACTTTTTCCACACAGCCTCTCTTCTAATTCTGCAACCATTGTGGTTTTCTAGCTTCTGGTCTGTTGGTGCTCTTGTTGTAAGGAGACCGCCACAACAATTCGGAGGTAAATGGATGTCCACACACAGCCCACATGAATGCACTCTGACAATTAAAATACAATCACGTTGACCTTAGTTGACCCTCGTGGACCCTGAAAAATGTATACTGACTTTATCTGTCAAGCTGAAGGTTGTTCAGTTTGAACTTGGTGAAGATTGAGATGATGGCGAGGATGATGATAATGATAAAATGATAAAAACATGATGATAATAAAGAAAAAAAAAGACTTGGTTTAAGGGGTTTACTCATCAAAACTACAGATGACAAAGTGATTACTGTTTGTATTGTGATTGTTGTGCAGGTTGATATTAATTCCACCTCAGCAGTAGCTCCCTGAAACGTAAAATCTTCAGGTCTTTTAGACATCACTTACCCCCTTGCAGATGGACACAGCTTCTTTAGACATGGACTTGGGGTAGGACACATTGTGCTCCATGATAGACTGGAAGAGTTCGTCCTCGTCTTCTCCGTCGAACGGGGGCTGCAGGGGACCAACACAGTGTCAGAGTTTACATAGAAGGCATGATGGCGACAAGTTACACCTTGTAATCTGAAAGACACTGAGGTGTCAACATCAGCAGGTGAAGGTGAGATGCTGCGGTGTCAGATGTATTATGTTGCATCTCTGTCTTGTAGCTATCACTGTTACTTCACTTCCTGTTACATCCTGTGTTTATCAATGAATAGTATATGTACTTTGTCAAATGAGTGCTACTGACAGACAAACAATAGCAAAACCTGCATTTTTTCTTACATTAAGTGTCTCTATCTCACAAGTCAGTCAACAAAACTTTTAGTTTCTTGTTACAAGAGCATAGTTTTTAATAATAAGTGTAATATATATATATATATATATATATATATATATATCATTAAATGCTGCAGTGCTTTACTGCAGAGAATAAATTATGAATTGTATTTGATCACCTTTAATTTTAAATCATAACCAAACTTTGGGTGTTGCATTCGCCATTTGGACAGATTGATTTTTTTTCTAGACATTTGTGATAGCCATTACTTGTCATAATTTTCATAAATTTTATTGAGGAATAATAGTCATTCATTGGCTTCTTATATAAAGTGCAACTTACCTTATGATACTTTTCTATAGGTTGATTCATTAATCTCTCAATTATTTTTCAAACTTAATATTTTTTCTCTTTTTCCTTAACAAACAGTGACTTTCCATCATTAACTGAGCTGCAACTAGTGATTATTTTCATCATCAGTTGATCTGTTCATTATGTTTTTATGTTAATAAGTCATTCCAGCTAAAATGTCAGAAAATGGTGAAAAATGTCAATCTGAGTTTCTTAGAGATGGAGGTAACATCTTGAATTGCTTGTTTTATTAAACCAAACTGTTCAAAAGAACAAATATACAAACATTTTAAAGATATATGTTATAAAACAGAAAAATTTAGCAAATTTATACTTGTGAGAAGCTGAAACCAGTGACTGCTGTGTATTTTTATTTATTGTCAGTTGGATCTTTCAGCTGATTAACTGGCTAAATGTTTCAGCACAACATTATAAATATACACCAATAAATGTATATTCCTTGTAAAGGGATGATATAAAATCATTGTAAACAGTTGGTGCAGTAAAACAACACATTACCTGTCCTGCCAGCATCTCATAAAGGAGAACTCCGTAAGCCCACCAGTCCACTGATTTTCCATATGGCTGGTATGCTATAATCTAATGGAAACCAGATTACAAAAGGTTAAAATAACAAATATATACACTATATATTACCCATTTTCTACATGCAGAAATTTGTGTGTTAACAACTTCACTAATAGCTGTATCTCTGCTGCCAAAATCATTTTAACCTGTCTTTATATTGTCAATATATTGTCTGACTGCCAGCAGGTAAAGATGAATGGTTGAAATGCAACCCAAGAGGGCTTCAGCGAAGATGTTAGAGAAAAGTGAACAGAGGCATTTCTCTCGTCTAAACTCAACCCAAATCAACCTACTACCATTAAATACAGTCGGCTATTTTGAGCTGCCGTAACAAAGACGCTTTCTCCTATCATCCAATTTGCCATCCTACACCTTCCTCCCACACACAGTCTATACACACACACACACACACACACACAATAATAATAATCATGCAGACGCACAAGCAAAGAAACAAATCACAGCTGCACTCTTCTTTAACACACACAAATGCAGCAATATATACAGTTCATAAAGTTATAATCTGTTGCAGTTTACTTTAAAAAAAAAAAAAAACAGAGCTGCATGGTGTCCAAATTTCAATATATTTCTCTGGATTTATTACATCAGAAAATAGTTTTGGGCTGTCAAATGTTAGTTCTTTGGATGGAAATCCTTTCAAAGGCAAAACAGCACAGCGCTAGTTCGTATTTATGGGGCTGCTATTATAATATTATGATGGAAGACGAGAAATGGCTCAAAGTCTTGAGAAAGACAAACAATATCTGGTGGGGAAAAACATTTTTTTTAATGAAAAAAGAAAATCAGGGACGATCCTGAATTAGTTTTGCCAGGAAAGAAGTCCAGGAAGTCTCAAAAAAGATCTACGTGAAGTTTTCTGTAAGAACCAGCATTGAGGGCTTTCCTCACTTCCCACCTGGGAGATACTGTGCTCCTTTATGAGTCAGTGCAGACAAATGGGAGTGGATAGATATACAAAGGCGTATACAGTGTAAACAGATAAAACCAAACATCTCATTACCCCAAGTGAATCATCCCTGCTCTTTGTAATAACTCTGTAAAGTCATTTCTCTCCCTCTTATTAGCTGTTATCTTAATTATTATTCTTTTCTGTGCACTCACTCATAAATTATATCTTCTTTGACTATTTGGAGTTTCTGACCTTACAGCTCTTGCTGTTTTTTCCTGTGATATTTTTAATAGAATAGTATAAAGATCATCACGGACAGTAATATAAGTGGAATGCCTACAATGTCAATAAAAATAAGGCTTGTTGTTGGTATTTTGTCACATTTTTCCAGATAGCAGGACAATGTTTTCTTTTTAATTCTCTATGAAGTAAAGAGAAATTCTGTCTTTTGCCCCAGGAAAAGGTTGTCGTTATTGGGGTTTCCCCACACAATAAACTCTAGAACAGCAGATGGATGACAAATTAAAATTTTTTAACTTGTTCTTTAATTTGCCATCCTATGATGCATCTCTACCTTGTATAGTTCACACAGAATAATGTTAGTTAAGAACTTTCTTTAAAACATATTGCAGCACAAATTCTGTAACGCTTCTGTGTGAGGTAATACGACAAGTGTCCTGCTGCCTTGTCTTTGCAGGTACATGTCAAGTTACGAGGTGAAACGTCAGACGGTGTCGTGTTTAATCACTGTGACAATAAACACTTAAAGTAGCAGATGGATCCTGCTATAGATGGTGTTGTCTGTCACGCAGTCTGAAGTTACCTATATTTAACTGACTTTATGTAATTGTTGAAACAGCAGGTCCTTGATTTCAGACCGAGGTAGACAAAGGCAGGTCTCAGATTTTTTTTTGGAATGAATAGAATAAACCCTCAAAGCTCTTTTTTTTAAAAAAATTTTTATTTCACTTTATTAATCCCCGAGGGGAAATTTCTTCACTAGAGTATCTCTCTTACTACAACTGCATGCATCCATCGCTTTACTAGACAGGCCTGCCGTGCCTAGTTACAGTTGCTGAGCTATGATTGGACAATATCTGTTAAGGAGTGGAGAATTTAGCAAAGTGTCATTTTTAACAGTTCAAATCCATAATATACAGTAGCAGAAAATGAAGAAAATTCAAGAGTCCAAAAATAAGGTGCATCTTTGTTTTTTATCCTTACAGTAATGTTTCCTGTTTCCACATCCCAGACATCTCACCTCTGGTGCGATGTAGTCTGGGGTGCCGCAGAAGGTGCGAGTGGTCATCCCTTCATACATGTTCTCCTTACACATGCCAAAGTCTGCTATCTTGATGTGGCCCTCGGAGTCCAGCATCACATTGTCGAGCTTCAGATCTCTGCAGCAGAGACAGCTTTGTGAACATTTGTGATCATACATTTTGGACTGCTTTAGTACTTTTTGTGTGCTGTTGGCCACAGAGGATTCAGCGCTGCTCTACACCAGCTGCCACATCTCTGAGCAATTTATCTTGCCTGCAGCACACATCGTATGCTGGGTAACAAACAGTTTCCTGCCCTCAGATAAAAAAAATTCCCCATCGGTCTTCTTCTAATTTATTGCTCTTATGATTCAGCCTGCTTTTCTGTCTCAATCATTCATTTCTTGCCCTCATTCACCACTTCTGGCAGTCAAATCTGTCACAAACTGGAGTCAGGATGCCAAACACGAGGCTCCTCTGATATCAAGAATTTATATGAGGTACTGAAGAGGAACAGGGTGACCTTTGTCTCTGTCAAGCATTTTTTTTCCTATCCTTTCTATTTTTGCTTTTTAACATCAGGATGATTCGTGTGGATTTAATACTTGTGTCCGTTTTGGGGGGTTTCTAAGCTCTGCAGTTTAAACACCAGTAAGGTGAAATATAAACATCTGTGCTTTCTTAAATTCTCCCGAAATGACAAAAGGTCGTCATGCAACATCATGGCAATCATCAAAATCTGTCACCCACCTGTAAATGATTCCCTTTCGGTGCAAGAAAAACAAACCAACAGCAATCTCTGCTGCATAAAACCTGAAAAATTGAAAAACAGAAAACATATAATTCATTCAATATAGATTTGTCAGTGAAGAGATTCTGCTCATGAATCTCTTTCCCTAAAGAATAAATAATACAAAATCTGGGGATGACTGGCTGGTATGGGGGTTCAATTATTGATTGTGAAACATAAAGACCTTTCACTTCAATTCCAGTCATATATCACAATCTAATATAAGCATAAAATGTCAGCAAATATGTAGATCATAAATACAAACAGCCATTTTAATATGGATTCCTCTACACTATATACATTGATATCAAATTAGACACTCTAATATTTAATCACAAAGACATCAGAGCCTGTGTATTGCATCGAGCACTGTGTATTTTAATACAGTTATGGGGGCATCGTTAACAAAAGTATAAACTTTAGATGGCAATAAAACTTTTAAGCTGCTGGCAGGATATTGTCCTGATCCTTAAGCATATGTCAGTGGAGGAATCAGTGTGAGTCCTTACACTGCCTGTGGCTCCTTGAACTTGCCCATACGCTGGATGTGATACATCAGGTCCCCTCCATTAATGTACTCCATCACAAAGTACAGCCGGTCCTACAATAAGAAAAAGGTTTTGGCGAAAGAACAGTTTTAAATGGATGCACAGCATGGGCAGGCCGAAAAAACAGCAGCACATTACGCTGAATGATCTTCAGTAGGAAGACATAAACTTTTCAGACAGTCTACAGCCACATATTACCATGCCGAACATGATCTGTTCTGTCAGTGTGACAGCTCGGTCGGGTTATATATCTATATTATGAGTCGGGAACCTTTGATCAGTAAATGTGCTTTTTATTAAAAGACTCCTTCAGTCACCCTGTCTCCGCACAGAGTTGACGTCACACTGGAGACTTCGTATTCAAAGGTGGTCTTGTCTCAGTTTAAATTTTCTCTGCAGGAGCGCCGACAAAAGAGCGTAAAAAAAAAATAAGTAGGAAAGGCAAATACGAATGTAATGATGGACAGACGTGTGAGGAAATACACACACATGCACACACACACACACACACACACACACACACACACACACACACACACACACACACACACACACACACACACACACACACACACACACAGGTTTCAAATGACTATTTAATTGAATAGACAGCTGATCCATCAGTGGTATGGGAGAACAATGGCACTCTACAAATGAAGTAAAAGTGATATGCTAATTTATGGGAGCAGTCTGGCAGGCAGTATGCATTAAAAGCTGACGTGAACAGTGGCTTAAAGTTTTTACACACCACAGTCTGGAAGCAGGAGTGGAGCTGTGTGAGGAAGGGCGGCTTGTCTCTCTGGGCCAAGACCCTCTTCTCTATCATCGTACATTCAACATCATCATCCTGGATCACCACGTCTTTCTTCAGGATCTTTATGGCGTAGAGCTCCTCTGTTGACTTCATCTCTGCCAGCATTACCTGCACACAATGAAACAGAGACCTCGTGGAGATCAAAATACAAACAAACGGTGGCTGGCAGGCATTCCTTTGGCTGCCACATTTAAAGTGTTTTTAAGTTACATCTGCCATTTTGGCTCTCACCTTGCCGAAGCTGCCCTTCCCCAGCAGGGCCAGGAAGTTGAAGTCACTGAGTCGAACCCGGTCCATGTTACCTGAAGGCATACTGAACCGCCGGTGGTCTGACGGCGTTATCACTTTTTTACCATGGCCCAGCTTGGCTTTCTGCAGTGTATAACACACACACACACACACACACACACACACACACACACACACACACACACACACACACACACACACACACACACACACACACACACACACACACACACACACACACACACACACGCACAGGGGGAAAAAACTGTCTCTTGAGATTTCTTTGAGTGGTAAATTGCTTTTAAAATGCCTTTACAGCAAAGACGATATTCATTCAGATTTTAATTTATCTACTGCGGTGGTTGTATTGAGATTAGGTGTTGTGAGTTTTTAAATAAAGCAAATCCTAAAACAGTGCAGTATCTACACACATTTCTGTTCTGTGCTTCTACAGGTTGGTTGTTTTATTTACAAGACAAATAATGGTATGCATGATGTCTCCTATGGATCTTGAGGAGAGGACACAGAGAGCTTATTCAGTCGTCATGCTGATGTGTCACAGCTGGCCTCAGATATTCACATCTTACTGCTACACAAGCAGAACTTAATCAGTGGCTGCTTCATATTTATCAGTAGAAAACAAACATGGGGATGAAGGCGTGTGCTTGCCAGGTATTAGTCACTGTTGGATTTTTTTTTTTTCTTGCTTTGCAGTTTTCAGCAAGATAGAAAAAAATAAAACACATATTGTAACAACTGATAATGCAATAACTAAAAAAAAAAAATCACTTCAATATGGATTAAAAAATATCTCTCAGAATGGTTGAAAATGCAACAATCTACCAGTGAAATAAATCAATGATTGGTGAACATGAATTTGCAAAATGTAATATAAAGAAATGTAAAAAATGTTGTATCTATATTATTATTGAATAATATAAAAATGTCACAATTTGAGTTGAAGTGATTATGCATTTTCAATCCTTTTCAAGATATTTCACAGTGTTTTGCATGCTGACAATCACACTAATACATGATGACAAGCTCTGTAATCATTTATCAGTTGTTACATTACATACCATGATGGACAACAGCCATAAAAACTGGTATACTGCAAATTCACAAGTAACAATCTAATCAAGTTTGTCTAATAATTTGTGAAATCTTTTTTTTTTTTCCACTGACGTGGCCGTGTCTTTGTTATATTCAGACATCCTCGCAGATATTCAGCAGGATCTCACTGCTGGTGCATTTTGAGAAACTGTCAGGTGGGGAGTCGGCGGGGGGTCCCAGCGTTGCATGGTTCCCTGTTGCTATAATGACTGGCCTGCCAAGCATTCTTTGAACAAAAAGGGCAATTAGGACCCTGCAAGCTCCCACCAAGGCTCCAGTTGTTGTCTGTTTCCGTCAGCTAGAGCAGCGAAAATGGGCGACCGGTGGAGCTGTTGCTAGGACAACCGTTTCTCTACTCTTGACTCAATGTGAAAATATACTGTAAATAATAATTGTCACAAATTTATTTGATTAGCGTTAAGTGGCTCTTCATGTGCACCCGGTTAGGTCAGTTAACAGCAGACTGATACTAACATGAACTTGGCTAATAAATCAGTATACTGAGGGTGAGTGGTTCTAATCTGGACCCAGAGCACTGATAGGTCTGTATGCTAAGTAATTAATGTCACAAGCAGATAATGAAATCAACTGACCACAAAGATCAGACATATACAGTACTGTGCATAAGTTCATTAAAGTACAATAAACAGAAGAAATCCATATTTGGTATGACCAGCCTCTGTTGCTTTTATCGTGTAGTAACATTTTGCTGGCAGGAAACACGTGAATAAAGTCATCATGTGCTTGTTACTGAGGATGGTGCTCAACAACCTTTCAGTTTCTTGTTCTGTTCTTACCATTACCTTGGAGCGACACCTAGTGGTCATTTTCAAAACATTGCGGCTGCACAAAGTTGCCTTCAAACACCTACAAAGCAGCCACATATCAGTCGTATTATAAATATCACACTGCCACTGTATGGAGAGATCTGGCAAATACACCTCACACACCAACAACCTGTGCGTATGTAATCATTCATACAGTCACTGTGAGGGAATGAGAGTCCGTCCATGCTTCATGTCCTACCAGCCTTCTATAGTCCAGACCAGACTAGTAGAGGACGGGCTGCGAATGTGAAGCTCTCTTGACCAATGGCAGCACACTGATTTTAATAAGGATGATAATGCCGCCACAGGCCTGAGTGCGCCACACATTTACTAACAACAATGCTGTCTGGTGTTTGTGCTTAAGACAGGGAGTATATATGTGAAAGCTGATTGATACATCATTTAATTATGTTTTATTTTATTATTCTTAATCATTAAGAAATTTTGATTAAGATCATTGTTTGCCTTCATATCTTTAGTTTGAATGTGTCTTAGAGGTTTTTGAGCCTTCTTATCAAATACACTGTTGCAATTTGCTGTTTGTGCTGGAAGAACACAAGCTTTGTTTTGTGCCTTAAATAAATTGTTCACAGTCTTTCAAGTCTAACTTAAGAACAAGTTTGACAAGTTTTGCTTGCTGATATCACACACAATTTAACATCCTCCTTCTGTCAAATGGGCAATTTTTTTTAAAACCTATTTGATGCTTCAGCAGCTTGAGTTAGGCAGATCATGCGGATGCTTTCCAAAGTTGCAGCTATTGTTTTGTCTTTTTGTTGTTATTCTTCCAGTGCAACAGGTAAACACTGTCAGGCAAACCACAAGTAAGAACATTTTATGTTTGAAAAACTGCAAATTTGGGACATCTGTACTTCATGTGAAGCCTCATGCTAACTTTAGAATATATTTGCACAAATGGCCGGACTGGTGCTACAACACAGACTTGAAAAATATTGGGGCCATCATTTAAAGCCAAATGAAATCAATGGAAAGGTTAGATTTGGTTAATCTCTGCAGCAGATGCTGCAAAATAAGATTTAATTGTTCCTATTCAATAAAATGATCTGTCGTCCCTTTGGTTTAAAAAGAAGGAGGGAGTTAGAGTGAAAGTGTTAGGGGAGTCAGAGAAAGAAAACACTTTTTTTTTTTTATATAAATGTGTGTGTATAACAGCAAGCAAATTGGGCTTGTTCAACTATATGCGGTTAAAAGCCTTTGTTAGTAAATCGGATTAATTTGTGGAATCCCAGCAGAGATCCACAAACAATCCTAATTCAGTAAGTAAATTAAGTGTGATGCAAGCTGAAAGTGAGAGAAACAAAGATGGAGCAGGCAGAAGAGCTACCTTGAGATAGTGGATATTTAACTGGCAGGCCTAGAAGAAAGAAGAAACTCACGTATTAGTCAAAGGATAGCTGATGTGTACATGTGTGTTTTTGCAGGGGGGAAATAAAGATGACAGAATACACATGTCACACAGAGACATGTCACATTTTGATCAGTTAAATCATCTAGAAAACAGATTAAATCCTGTTCTGTCACGTCTATCGCATCTCGCTCTAGTTTCCATGGCAACCAAACAGTTGTGCGAAGACGCCAGCCTCAAAGGAAAGTCAAGGTCAGTGTTGTAAAGTATGGAGAGAAGTGAAGAATTAAAAGCAACACGGGTCGGTGTCTTGAGGGCTGCTGTGAAGAGATGACATTTACACCCAGTATTAAACACCTGTATGCACACATGAAACTGGACTTTAATAACAATCGCTCTCGTCCATGTCCATTTTCCTGTTTTGAGTCCCATACAGTATTGAACTTGTTGGCATTGCACTGTTCAATACAGTAAAGCAGCCACCTTGTTTTTGTGTGTTAATAAAATGGACATGAAAAGGTGATGAGTTTTATTTAAAGCTGCATATTGTGATGTGTTACATTAACAGAAACCTCACTGATAAATACCTGCAAACCACAGAGAGGCCATTATAGAGCAAGAGTGAGTTGTAATAAATGCTTCCTTAGACTTCATTGAAGGCTATACTTGTGTTTTTGTGGGCTTATTTCATTGATAACAAAGTGAATATTAAAGTTTCTCCAATTGGTATGCATTCATAGTGGCATTCCCTTATCATTTCTACTATGAATATATTCAGCTCCCTATGAATTTCATTGTCTTTTGACATGAAATGAAAGTAGTGACTGCCAGAAATTCAGAAAAAGTATATTCACAGGGTCTAAACTTGGTCAGATAACCTGTAAAAACAGAAAACTGGTACAAGAAGAATGATTGGGGGAGGAAATGAGAGTACAAATAAGTAACACAAAATACAATTAACAATAAGATTAGATCTCTTGTCTGGTTTCATACAAATGTCAATTAGAAAACAGAAACTGTAACTCTTTTAACTCTAAGTGCTGCTTAGCTGGAGTCAATTGAAGCCAGGAAACAAAGTCTCAAAGATTTCCCATCAAAATCACAAAAAAGAACCCTCCTTGGCTTAATTTAAAACGCCTCCAGGATTCATCCTACTGAATATCTTCTCGTATGTTGCAGCAATCTCACATCTCACTCTAAACAAACGTAGTGGTGCACATGCAACTATGGTGCGTCAACCTCGCAAACTTGCAGGTTAAACCTCAGTGACTTTGCAAAGTAATAGACTCTTTTAATTGATTATTTAAGTAACAACCTCTTAGGCACGTCTTCATCTAGCCTCCCAGATTACTGATTTTCCGAGTCAGGGGTAGAAAAGTAGTAAGTGTTTTAAATTATTATCTGCTGCTGCTCTTGCCCTTCTTACACAGGGCTCTCTGGGACTTGCTTCCTTTGTTGTAAGCTTTGTCTGTAATGTTTTTGTGTGCTGCCTATGTTATACTATTGGCACCTTCTCGTTTCAACTGTAAGCCTGTAATGTAGACACAATTGTCATTTAAAAACAAGGGCGGTCTCTCTGGCACACAGAGTGAAAAGCACAGGCGGGAACAAGACGAGGAAACCATGGCGACAGGGGATACGAACACATTTTGTTTCAGTGTGTGCACGTGTACATGTGTTTTTGTGAGTGTGTGTGTGTGTGTGTGTGTGTGTGTGTGTGTGTGTGTGTGTGTGTGTGTGTGTGTGTGTGTGTGTGTGTGCATAAGTAAAAAATAAAATCTACTTATGGATTTATTAAATGTTAGATATTACCCTGTTCCTCACCTCAAACTTCTGTCGCAGCTCCAGGTTGATGTCGTCCACCTCGGGAATGGGAACGTTGTAGTACTCTCCCTCTTCCTGGTTCAGCAACTTGTACCTGAGAGAGTAAAAAAAAAAGAAAAAAAAAAGACAAGTGAATATGTTTTTTATTTTATATAACACAATTGATTTAAAGCTGTAAATGAACAAATTTACGAATTTACTTTTAATTCATCACCCATATTTCTCTGTCCACCCACACAGCTGTGAATCCTTTTATTTCTGCAACACTTCACTCAATGTAGCTTGTTATTTCCATCCTTTGGACATTTGCAGGTCTGCTTTCTGCCTCTTCTCTAATGTACACATCCTCTAGCCACTTGTTTAATGAGCTGAAATACACTACAAAATGGAGGGACACACTCAAAAACACACACAGATAGATGCACTGTAGTAGTAAAAACTAGTGCCAAACATTTTTCGACATGGGTATTTCCTGGAGCTTCTAACTGCGCTCCCAGCAACATTCAATCAAGCTCGGTTTAAGGTAAGACTCGGCAGGTATGCAAAAACGAAAGAGCGACCTTAAGATCTCTGTAAGTGTGTGTGTATCTGACACAGACAGAGAGAGAGAGATGAAGAAATGACCTCAGCAGGCGCTGTTTGTCAGAGTGGGTGCGGTTGGTCTCGGCCGGCTGTATTAACGCCTGTTTTATGCACGATGGGCTGCTGCTTTGAAGGGAAGTTAGTTTTTCACTTGATGCCATTCATTAAAAGTTTCAAAATGTTTGCCTGTGCTCAAAGAATTTCACAGGTACAGCCTGTTACATAAACATGAAAAGATACATTTATTGAGCTGTATTTAAAAAAAAAAATTTTTTTTAACTAATGTGATATCAAACAGAGTGGGCCTGTCATCAGTTCTGTTTCTGAGCACAGCAGAAGAAAGTTGTGAACACAATATGTTGAAATAGTTAGAAAAAGTTGTTTCTTTAAACATTTAGTGTTTACACATTAATTCTGGAATGTGTTTTTTGGTCACCTGGTGAATGTAAGCCTAATTTGCAGCTGTGGTTTGGTCTCCATCAACTCCAAAGGGGAAACATCTGTTTCTTTAGCTGCTAAAATGCTCCTGTGAGTTCACCAGTTAGTCACTAACTGTGTCTGACTGCACTTTGATGTTTAGCAGGTGCTGCATAAGGAGATTTTAGAGCTTTTTCTACTTTTACAACTGATATAGTTTCACATTTAAGCAAATATTCACTTGTGAAGATGATACTTGTGATGATGATACTTGTGATGATATTGATACCACTCAGCTAGCCTTTTCACATCTTGCGTTGTCTTCTCCTTTTTTTTCAGTCATTGCCACATTTGTATTCACTAATCAATTTTAGCAACACAGGCAGAGGCAGTACTACAAGAACCTGAATGCAGTTAAGTACATTAGTAATGTAAAGTGTGACATACTGAGCTTTACAAATGCAAAATGTAATTATTTTTTCTTTGCTGACTGGATAAAAGCAGTGCCAGGTCAAGCTTTGGACAATCTGAAGTATTATAATAGATCCAATTCCTCAACTGCTGAACAGAAAAAAATTCGACCCAGAAAGATGACTGACCATCCACAGTTGGTCGCTTTGATGAGCTCGGACACTCCAAACGACATGGAGCCCATGAAGTCGTTCCGAGTGGTTCGGTCCCAGTCCCACACCTCAATGGACAGACGTCGGTCCTTATCTGATGCTTTCAGCTTACTGAAGACACATAAACACAAGGGACAAACATGTGATGAAGCAGCGCAAAACATCTACTTTTAATGTGGGTTTATAAGTTTTACAGTGAACTCTGCAAACTATACAGTAAGAAGGCTAAAATGATAAATCTTGACATAATTAAACAGAGACACACACATTAACTTTTTCACTCACAAGGTGAAGGACTCATTCCAGCAGGGGTTGAGAGAGGAACGGATGGTCCTGGTCTTCTGTTTGGTCTCATTCTTTGGGTCTGGGATGAGCTTGAGTTTAACATATGGGTCCGATAAACCATTCGGATCCATAGGAATCAGGTTTCTGGCTTCACCCACTAGAAAAAAATAAAACAGATAGACAAAATATAAGCATATGTGTTGGAGCATATATGTTGTAGTGTTTGAGTCCCCAGCCATATTCATGACTCCATTACACCACACTGACACAGGAGTTTAAAAGCACACAGATAGGAGACTGTAGATGATGTGATGGTAAGAGGGATGGATGTATAGAGGGGTCCGTCACTGCAACTCACTCCAAGATTGGACAGCAAATAGGAATGTTCTGATCTTTAGTCCAAATGACAGGGGCAAATTATCTGTGTGCACAATACTGTATTTTGCCTGAGATTATGCAGGTCAAGAAAGCTTTGACACATTGCAATATGGTTATTAAACCATTCTGGTAAAAAAAGAAAGAAAAGAAAAACAGTAGTTGCTTGAGAAGTAGGGTGAACTAAAAACATACAGTTCACGTGGGCGACAGTATGACTAGGTACCAAACTCAATTGGTACAGATCCAAATATTTTAATATAAGTTTAGATAGACAGGCAGACAGATACAGATCGATAGACATACAGACAGATAGGCACCACATATGCTGATAACAGGTGCTACAAAGAAACGATACTATGGAAATTCACTTAAGTTGAAGTGTGAAACAACACCAACAGGAGTCTAACACGAGTGGGTGTTACGCACACGTAAATCAAGAAAACCAGAAAAATACAACTAAGAATATGTCTCAGTTGTTCTGTTATAAAACGTGTAAATAAGACAAATGATAATAAAATTACACTGTCTGGTGTAGAAAATGCATAGATTTCTCAGTGTACTGTCGATTGTGCACTGAGGTTAAGCAAGATGAGCAGATAATGTGAGGTAGGTTTGACATTTCCCTGTGTGATAACTGAGAAATGGAAAAAAAAAAATTGAGTGCTAATACATAGCAACAGGAGAAGGATGAGGTGGTGTGAGCAGGCCACTTTCACCATGGCGACAGCATGTACTGTAAGTGGTCACTCCCCCACTTAGCAACATCATGTAAACACGCAAACAAATGTCAGCAACAGGACAGTCACAGATGGATTAAACAACAAAGAAATAATAACTCGAAACAATAAATGAAACATAAAGAAAAAAGAAAGAAAGACAGGACATTAGGCCACACACTAGAGTAACTAAATCTAAATCTTGCCAGGGCAAACACAAACAGATTGACAAAACTATAACAGACAGAGAGCAGAAACAGGATCACACTGATCCTCTAAAACCCTGTTTATTAGCTCAAATCTTCCCACTCTGCATATCTGTAAACTGTATAAATGTAATCACGGTACAGAATAACTAAGCAGTGCAACTGAGAGTTTCAGGCAGTCAATGTGAACTATCACACAAGGACACATTTTCTAAGATTCTTCATTAAAACAGCGATACATGTTTTTTTGTTTTTTTTTCCACTGAAGCATAACTATTCCAATGATGAAAGCAAACAGCAGACAAAGAGCTACTCATTAACGTCTGTTCTCTGTGTGAGATTTAATCATGTTCCTTTTGACATTTTGTAGTTTTTATGGTGAGGTTTATCAGGTAATATACCTCCAAGAGATTCCTATGAGCCATTGTCCAGCTGTTTTATGTGTGTATGTGTGTGTTTGTGTGTATGTGTGTATGTCGCCTGTACTTTGTGTATATTTCTTTGATTATTATTCCTTTCATAGATAAATATTGCATACAGCCTGTTTTTCAGGGCCATTATCATGTATATAAGAAAACATGCATTACATCTACAGCCTACATCATTTATAAAAAATCTTCACTCACTCATATTGCGCCCCTCCACCCCCCAACACACACACACACGAAACATGTTCTCACTGCTATGTAAAGAACAAATTATTTTATCTAAACATAGCAAAATGAGCATTACAACTTGGGGGTTGCCATCACTGTGTGCAAAGAGAAGCAAGAAAAAGACTGAAAACATGAATTTAACTTGGAAAAATAAATACAAATATTGGTATTGTTATTTGAAGCTAAATTAAGAGAGTGAAAGAGCATAGAGGGAGGGACTAATGTGAGCAAAGAAAAATTACGCGGAAAAAAAACAATCCAACTAGCAGAAAAAAAAAAATCTGAGAAGTTAACACCAAGTAAAAAAAAAAAAATGTAATGACAATAATTTAAATCATTATCATAATAATATTTCTTGTCAACTTCATATTTTTGCATGCTCTTCCAGTTTGATGCAGTAGAGGGCACTGCGGGTCTCTCGTTCAGAGTTGCACACAGTGTCTGTCAGAAGCTTCTCCCTTGTTTATGAATGTGTTGTTTTAACCTCATAGTTCATGTCTTGTCCAGGGCAAATTCTCAGCGACAATAATCGCCCTCCCTGTCTCTTTGTCTCTCTCTCTGTGTCTCTCGTTCGCCCACAAACCCACAATAGACACACACAAACACTGACACTGTTACACAAAGACACACACACACACACACAAGTAAGAAGAGCAAAAGGAAAATCTCATCATCCCACGTTCTGATCTAAATCCTCCCCTCTGCTGGCTGTGGCAGCATTCACGGGCATCAGTCACTTCCATGGCAACGCTGGCACCAAACAACGCCAAAGAAACTTCAACAAGCTTGTAAACACGCTAATGAGGCAAACACGAACACACACAGGCAGATAAGCACATAAGAACAGATGAGGACGGTTACTGTATTTGTTCTATGCTACACAAGTGTGCAAGTTTCATTCACAGCACATGTGCAGTTCTACTCCTCTCTCTGAGAGACAATGAAACATCATCAGCAGCAGTGATCAAGGACAATTTCTGTCTGTTGGTTGCTTAGATACAACAAGAGCTGCTTGCCGTCTGAATCCTCCCCTCTCCTCACTCCTTATGAGGTAGCTGCTAATAAAATTAGAGTGTGTTTGTATGCTTGTTTTGTCATTATCACTCGTTTGGGGGCAAAACAGACATAAGGACTGAAAATACAGATGTATTTTTACGGTGTCTGTGCAGTGGATGAGAGACTCCAGCAGCACACTGTCACTGAAATGAAGCAGCTGTGGACATTGAGCAAACATACATCACAGGGCATGCTCTCTCCACAACTGTCCTGCATTGGTGCAAAAGCCAAACAGACGCTTCATTTTGAGATCTTTCACAAAAGTAGCAACAAAAACAATAGAAGAAATTGCAATGGTACTTAGATAACACTTTAGAGTCAGAATCATTAGTAGTCTAGAGATAATGAATGGCAAAGTTGACGTTCTTTTTTTTCCTCTTAAATTTGTAATTTATTGTCTATTATCTCGAGGTAATTCCTCACTGGCTGATATCTCCTGCACTTGCTGACAGAGAATTTCTCTCCTTCACAAGTCTCAACTAAAACGTATCACAAAGATTGCAATAGACGTTCTGTTAACCGTTTGATTTATAAACACAATCAAAACAGCCATGCTAACATTATCTCCTGCATCCGAACTGAATGCCTGCTTCCTAAAAATGTGCCACAGCTACAAATGAGATATCGTTTGGATCCTGGGATGGGTGCGTGCAGGGCTGCGGTGGGCCGACAGTGTAATCTCCCGGAAAAGGCTTTGAAATTCAAATGTGTTGTTGCATAACAATGCCATGTGCAACCAATGAATGCCTTATAATCTGGGGGGGGGGGGGGGGGGGGGGGGAGAGCGGCATGGGCCAGACGGGAGCTGGATGGATTCCTGATGTGCAGTGTCAGGGATCCGAAAGCAGACGTCACACACGCACAGTGGAAGGAGATACAGAACCAAAATCAATGTGGAATTTCTATTTCTGGCCATTTGAAGGAAGTGCATTGAACAAAGACCGGGCTTTAGAAACTATGAGACTATGAGAGTGGGTGCTGTAATTACAGCCACATCAAAATAATAGAGCACTTGTTGTTGTTTTTTCAATGCGGAAGGTTCAGACTAAAAGTAAAAGTGTAAGGCTTGTGTTAAGCTTCTGTAATGTACAGTAAGCTGCACATGTCAGCTAATTAGCTGTATAGCTATCCAACTAGCACACTACCTATAGTAACTTTATGTATTTGATATACTAGATTATTTTGTAGGGTTGTAGGTTGTGTAAAAACAGCTCCATTTACAATTGCACATGCTGTCGCTGTTTTATCCACCACTTTGTGCGACGATGCTGTGTTTCACTGGTTTGCTGGAATGAGCCTTTGTTTTTCCAAATAGCTATTTGATATTTTTTTCTGCACACTTCTCAGAGCCTGTTTCAAATGAACCGAACAATAGAGACATGTCCCGGACCATGACCAGCCAACCGAACGGATGTTTTACTTGAACCATGCCATCCCTACGGGATGCCACTGGATCATTCAAGCTAATGTTAGCTGCTCTCTCCTGTGCTATTGGATTTCATTTGGAAGTTTATACTCCAATAATCACAAACAAATTTGTTACCAGAGATGGTGTTGAAGTCACCAGACACGCTGGTTGGTACTTGGGCCCAAAAACCCTCTCGTGTGTAATGTCAAGAATAGAAAACAGTCACAGCAATCTTATAATACACTGCCAGTCATAAGGCATATGTTTATATACCCGTTTTGGGTGCTTCACTGAAAGTATTTACAGTTGTTGGCAAATAAAAAAATGACCTTATTGCTGTTTACAACTCCATTATAGTGTGCTGTAGTGAGTTAGAAATAATTTGATAATTGATTATAAAGTGGTTAATGATGAATATGTCAGAAATATCAAACAAAACTTGTTATTTATTTACTGTAAGACACACTTAGAGGCAATGCAATTACCCGAATCAGAAACAGACGCAGACAGATTACTGTCATCCTCATAATTGTCAAAAGCTTCTTAGAATCAAAGGCCTACTATCAGATGTTAAGCCTTTATTTGTACTACAGGGCTGATGGTGCTATGAGTTGTGTCAGAGCAGGAAACATTTTTTATTCTTGCTCAACCGTGCTTTAAACCGGAGGCAAGCATGTCAGCAGTAGGAAATCTCACCCTGAGTAAACCACTGTTAACCACAATCCTCAGATGCTCTCTCTCTCTCTCTGTGTGTGTGTGTGTGTGTGTGTGTGTGTGTGTGTGTGTGTGTGTGTGTGTGTGTGTGTGTGTGTGTGTGTGTGTGTGTGTGTGTGTGTGTGTGTGTGTGTGTGTGTAGGCAGGTCATGGAGGGACGTTTGCATGTTTCCCTAAAACTCCAGAATAAACGTCTGCTCATGCCCAAGGCTTATTTCCATGTATGTCACTGTGGCTAGAAGAGACAGTGGCAGGAAGAGGCAGAAGAGAAGGATGAGGGGGGTGATCAGTGGAGAAAAGGAGAGGTAGATTGAAACAAAAGGATAAGAGAAGGAGAAGGCAAGACAAAGAATCTCACCAAGGCAGAGGAAGAACAAACGAAGAGGAGGATGTAGAAGAAAAAGAGAATGAAACATTGAGCCTGTCCACATTTGGGATTATGTGTCATGGGCGATCAGATCACAAGTCAACAGCTGCAGGAAGTACGGCAGTTCACGGCAGACATTCAATGCGTCTCCACTGACCACTTGATTGGCAACTTGTGATCCAATTTCACTTAACTGCTCCACATGCAAAAGAACACATACTTCACTCAAAGATACAAATAAATAAGCACATGAACATGTACATAAATGTATTACTTTGTAAATGTACATTTGTGAATGTCTGCACAGTTCAGTGTGGTTTCGACAGGGTTGGGCTCCATGCTATGGTGGATCATGATGCGTGTCAAACATTAGACAAGATAAACTATAAGGAAAAGAGGAGGCTTTTGTGATACAAGTCTCACGTAGCAACTTGTGTTTTTAATCACTAAAATGCTACTTTTTAGCCACAAGTTCGCTGTGAATCTCTTCTGCTTTCTGTACAGTTCAGCTGCGATCAGCAAAATCACACAGGATATTTTTTCTGGTAATAACAAAAAAAGAATCGCTGGCAGAGAAACCTCAGATGTAAGAACTGCTTCAGTGGAGGTTAAAAAAACAACATCCAAAACTAACAAACTTGCTGTTGGAAGATACAAACACAGAAACGAGGCACATTCGGTTTTCTTATTTCTTCTTCAGAAGTCAGTCGAGTTGTTGGTCTTCCAACAGGAGCTAGGATGCATTTGCGTTCACACTGCTAAACGAATGTGGCCACATGTCACACGGACGCCAATGTGTCCTTAATGCATCCTGTGTGCATTCACACCTGCACTTTGAGCTGACCACTTGTGATCCGATCACCCAGGACGGATGTTAATGCCAAATGTGAACACTGTCATTAGAGCTGGGAGGGAGAGGACTCAACAGAACGCTAATATCATCTGGCTGAAAAAGACACGATGAGAGAAAAAGGGCAGACGCTGGTGTCCTGTTGAGTATGAAAATGGAGGGAGATAACGGAGCATGAGCGAATGGACAGGAGCTCAGCAGGTGTCGAGGGGAAATGGATGACGAGAGGGGTGAGGCAAGCTGAGGTCCCAAAGGTACAGGTAGGGGAAGATAACCGGAAAAGTCAATATTGGAGGAAGGAATGGAGACGGAAGATAGACGTATGAGAGAAGGAAAAAGAGAGGAGGGGGGCTTCCAGAGAGCGAGCCTGGGGAGATGTGTCTGTTTTCTTGGCTGGAAAGATTTAATCAAGTTCACATCGGTGCGGTGAACCACAAAGGTCCGCCACTTGTCTGTGGGAGCCAGAGGGGAGCCGGAGAACAAGCTGAGGCTTCACTGCTCAGACTGCTGCCATTAGAAAGGAGGAGGGAAAAAAATAAAACACAAAACACAACAGAAAAACATACACTTCCTCTGCCTTCACTCCCTCCTGTATTGTTACCTGCATTGACCCATATCTCCTCCTTCATAAGGAAAACTGTCAATCACAGCCCAAACTTTGTTCCAGTGGTTATATCATATTCAGCCTTTCATTTTTATTTAATCTCAGTCCTTGGACTTTAATGAATCACGCTTATTTATATTAATTTCGATTCTTGTTGAACTTGATGGTAAAGACCTTGTAAGAGAAGCCAGCCGAATCAATATTATTGTATAGTAAACAATAAGTAAGTGAGTACATGGCCGTTGCACAGAAGGTGGAGCAGGTCAGCCACTCATCACAGACTCAGTTGCTCCCCAGCCAGTCTACATGTTGAAGTGTCCTTGCATAAGATATTAAAGTCCAAATTGCTCCCAGTGGTCAGGCTAGTACTGCTAATGAGTGAACGAGGGGCAGAAAAAAGTTTGTTTATCAAGATAAACAAGACAAATAATACTTTTTTGGGCTTGATGTTTGATTGATTGACCACAAACTTCTGCTGACCAATGGATGAAGCTCTGATAAAGACAGATAGAGCAGACGTCAGATAAAAATAAACACAGAAGTCCAGAGTTTGTATTTTTTGGAAATATCAGACACCACATATGCCAGTAGCAGGTGCCGCAGAGCATACTGTGGTATGTTCCTTGAAGCCGACCCACTGTGAAGTGGCACCAACACTTTCATAGACACTGGAACACTGGTAGGTGTTGTGGTATGTGTAAGCATAAAATCAAGGGGGAGAGAGAGAAGGCACATCAATTTAACATGGTAACAGCTGCCAATCTCACACACTCCATGAATGTGAGCCAGTTCAGTTTCATCTGTGTCCGTTTGGCCTAATCTGAGAAGACTGAGATAACTGCGTCAACAAGACCACCGTTGCCTTCATCGCATTTAATAGTCCGCCTCGTTTGCTCATCGTGACCATCACGACCAATCATCGTGACCAATTCAGAGACTAGCGCGAACAAGAACATAAAAGAGAGAACAGTAGATCAAAGTGTGTTCAGCAGTAAAGCAGACAAAAGAGCAGGATGTTGTGAACTGCACAGCAAATAAGGAACAGCAAGATAATAAACTGAAAAGCAATGCAAGCGGCCCAAACAATCAGTGTACGACTCCTGCAGAATACGGTATTCTCTATTTCCCTATTTTCTCCATCTGGAAGACTGTAATCAAATAAACACACACATTTTTATGAAAGCAATATATTTCCAAGTCAATCATATCTGCCACTCGGCTGTAGCTGTGGGTTATTCGTGTCTGATCCGCACTCAGTTAGAAACTATTTATTGGCCTCAGCAATCATATTCCCTGTCCGCCACTGTCTCGCCATGCTAATGTGAGATTTTGTGTGTGTGTGTGTGTGTGTGTGTGTGTGTGTGTGTGACAGAGAGAGAGGTTGTGGAAGTGACCCAGCAGGCATTTCTCTCCCTGCCAAAGTGGTTTTTAACATAGGAGAGTTCTCCACTCCAGATGCAGTTCTTGACTGACAGGATAATTTGTAAGTGTTGAAAACACGCACAGGCACAGACATACAGTATGCGGAACACAATGCACTATAAATGCAGTCATGCCCCTATTTTTATGCTGACAAAGAAGCAGACTACACTGTTTTTTTCTTTTCATGTGAAGTCGCAGTTTTACTTTAGTTACAGATGAAAAAGTTCAAACGAGGTGTGATTTCCTGTCGTTACCAAAGCAGGTGATCAATTAAGAATTACTTCAAGTCTGGAATCCTGTCCAGTGTTGGTTGTGGACATGGACACAAAAAAGACATGGTTGTTCTTTTATCTTCTTTAATTTGTTCCCCCAGTTTATCTTGATTTGTACAATGCCAAATTAACAGCACTGAATACCTTATAGGAGGGAGCCCCATTTATTCCAGTAGAAGTTGCACTGGGTGTTTTAGCCAGGCATAAAGTATGCACATTAAAAGCCTGTCTCTAGCTGAGCTGGCACACATGTGAATAGCAAGAAAACCATACTGATTCATCAAATCGAGGACTGCTCTGTCATGCTGTAAAAAAAAAAAAAATCATATCACTGCTCCACAATAGTGATTTTTCTGTTTTTCTTTTAATAATTTTGTTTCAGAAACTTTCCTTTTGGGTCACGTGTAGCAATGAACATAGCAGGCAGCATGTGGCAAATAGGTGGCTTAACCTTGCGCTCTCTGTGTGACACCTAATTTAATTTATTCATCACATATAGATTGTAAACATATTGCCCATCCCTGCGATGATGTATCTTGTTTAAATAAAAGCCTCCTCTCTGTCTATGAAATACTGAAATATTCTCATAAAATGTCCTTTCAGTGTCCCTGAGTGAGTAAGCACAATTACTTAATATACGCCTTCCGTGGCGGCACAAACACAGTGGGAAAACACACACACACACACACACACACACACACACACACACACACACACACACACACACACACACACACACACACACACACACACACACACACACACACACACACACACACACACACACATCTATATAGAGTCATCCATATGAATAAACCAGAAATTTCTTTCAGTGGTCTCAGTCACATCAGGGAGCAACTTGCTAACGTCACTCTGAGACTGAGTAGCTCTTTGCAGCCCAGTGATTCAAAGATAAAGATTAAAACAGACCTGTGACGTGTAGCCTGTCCCCGCTGACCTCGATCTTGAGGAACAGGCGACCTCGACGTTCCGTGTGGTCCGTCCCACACAGGCTTGGCACATTGACCACACACTGATTGTGCACGTTCATGTCACACGCTAGAAAGAGACAGAGAGCAGAAGCAGACACACAGTGTGCTGAGTACATCTCTAAAGGACTTGTGTTTGTCTGGATTCAGTCGTGTGTGTGTGTGTGTGTGTGTGTGTGTGTGTGTGTGTGTGTGTGTGTGTGTGTGTGTGTGTGTGTGTGTGTGTGTGTGTGTGTGTGTGTAGTTTTGGAACATCTCATGTTAACAGTTAACATGAGAAGGTGAATCATACATAAGCAGGGAGAACAGGTTGAGATTAATGTAGTTGTTTTCATATTTCTCTGGGTTTAATAAGGTTCGTGCAATTTTTAAGACATTGTGAGGAAAATTCTCTGCCTCTGAGGGAAAAAGTGCAAAAATAGTTTATGCCGTGATGTGGTGGGGAAAATAAACTTTACTGAATACTGAGTTACTCCAATTAACAATAATGAATCGTGAAAGATGAATAGGATAAACGAAAACAGATACTTCAGCTAATTTACAACAGTAAAGCTGAACCGAATGTCAATTGAACCAATGTCAACAACAATGTGGTATATTCTCATGAACCTTTGTACAGACATTTACACTGATGACCACTGTGACGGCTCAGGCCCCCAGCTCTTCCTTCCTGTTTTGCTCCCTGTGTTTTCTGTTGTAGGTGATGTCTCCACCCACTTGCAGGGCTGATGTGGTCTGCTTGGCCATGTCCCTTTGCCATGCGGACATGGTTTCCGGTGTGGTTGTGGGGCTCCGCCTGCCCTTGATTGGTGATCAGCTGCACCTGAGAGGAGGAGCATAAAGCCGGGCTTCCTCATTGATTGCTCTCTCTCCATGGACAGCTGGGCTCCTGGCAGCCTTTGAGTTTGGGTGATTTGGGATCTGTTTTTGAATACTTATCAGGGTTTTTTTTGCAGTAAAATAGCAACTAAATCCAGTTTACTGTGTGGACCTCCCATTCTTTGTTATGGCCTGAACGAGCCGGTCGTAACACCACACTTATCATATATGCTGTTATGCCACCAAAACAGCTCCGACCTGCCAAAGAATGGTCTCCACAAGTCAGCTGAAGGTGCCCTGTGTTGTCTGTCACCAACTCTTTAGCAGCAGATGTTTCAAGTTGTGAGTTGAAATTGCTGCAGATGAGACTACCATGTCAAACCCTAACCGTGCATACGGAGAGGATTCGACCCAGTTGTCTGGCGATAGTAATTTGCTTTGCTTATGTAAATACTTACAAGAAGATCAATCTATCCCGGCATGAAAAAATAAATCCTTTTGCAACAGTGGTGCCACTGAAAGGGACTCTGCCAAAACAATGCAGGGTCTTCAGGTAAAAAAAATTGCACTGGCATTTTACATATTACTGTTTTCCTCACAATTGTTGCACTGAGTTGCCAGTTGTAAAATTTTCTCTGAGTATTACCAACCTGTTGTCATTGGTTAAACCTTTAAACACGCGAATGTGGTCTTCCAACTGTACTTCCTGGATTGTATTTCGCTGTTTTATTGGCACCAACACACAGCCACACTAACACTGCCCTCCTGCTGACGTCTGAATACAGACTTTGTCTTTTTACAGTCAAGGGGACTGAATAGTTTGGGCTCAACGTTGTTATTGTATGGACCCAAAAACAGATGCATGGTAGGCTACAGACCTAACAAGGCAAAAGATTTAGAGTCTATTCTGATTCAGTGCAGAAGTTTATATTTTAAGTGGGTGACAGCAATAACAATAATAATAATGAAAGAGCCACTGCTTTTCTCAAAGGTGCAGTCTAGCTTAAACGTCAATAAGTAATCACCACGCTTACTTCGAGGTGAATTTCTGGATTCTCTTCAGTAACGATCGTCTTTGGTGGGAGGCAAGGGGGTAGATGGAAAATATGTTCTTAATTTTGAAAAAAAGAATTCTAGCATGAGAACGACTGCCCTCTTGACTCCCCCTCTAACCTCCTGTCCTTCTCCTCCTCCGTCCAAACATTCATCTCTCCAGCTCTCTCCTCCTTCATTCCTCCTCTTGGCATGCTTGTCAGGCTGACATGCTGGGAGGAGACAAGGAAAGACGAGACATGGGGAAGCAGCTCGTAATAGCGATGGCCTCCCCACATCAATTTGTTCTGGTGTGCTCCCATTACCATCTGCGATGAGGCCGCCACCAGAGACCCACAGATGGATGGACAGAGTAGGAGGAGGAGAGAGAAGGTGGGAGGGTGATGGATGAAGATGGCGTGGAAATAGGAGGGAAGAAGGGAGAGAAGAGGTACAGTAAGGAATACAAAAGAGGAGGGACATGAAATTAAAAAAAAAAATTCTAATGATAAATATGTTGTGAAACAGAAAAGAAAAGGAAATGCAGGAAAAATAATGGGGCTAGCAAAGAAAGAGAAAAAGTGGGAGGAAAACGAGACTAAAATGAGGAAACTACAGAGCAGGATGGGGTCAGACTTGTAAAGAAAGGAGGGAAGAGTTGAAAGAGGAGTGTGGGTGGAAAGAATGGGAGCGCAGAGAGGACTCCGCAGGGTGGGACAGTGAATTCTGCCTGGGCTGCAGATGTGGCTGAGTGTAGTTCAGTACCAGCCTATTCCCATCTGTTCTCATTAGGACCGGCTCTATAGGATGGAAACCAGCACGGCATATTAGACACAGGTGCACACACACACTCATACAGGCGGGGTGATACTCACTGTCACATTTCATCCCCTGGTGGATGAGACCATAGAGCAGTGAACCACAGTGGTCACAGAAGGTGGGACTGCCATACGAGTGAATCTTAAACTTGTGCTTGCTTCTGGGGTCCTAAAAGAGACATAGCAAAACAAAACAAACAAAAAAAAATTAAAAAAAAGAAATCTTGAGAAATATTTGATGTATTTTCTTCAAAAACACATCTCGAGTAGTAGTAGACTGGCTGACAGACAGAAGTTGTCATCCCGAGGACCACACGGCAAAAATGAGGTTGAGGTTGTTACAGTATTAACCAGTTCACTGTATTATATGTTACACCGTGTCAGTTTTTAAAACTTATCAAAACTGGATTCTGTAAAATCAATGATCCTCTCTGAAGTGAGGCAAGAAGTCATCCTTTTTATCTTTGCCATGGCAAGACTAAACAACACAACACACTAATGAGGCATAATTAATGGTGAAGAACATCTTTAGGTTCAATTATTATGTAACAAAAAAATCTGAAATAAATTGATGATCATAATTTAAGAAGTTGTGCAACTTTGACAAGTGTAAACAAAGTTTTCTTACAATCTGTTGTACTCTACTGTTTAATGTCTCTGCCAGAAATTAATGGAATAAAATGATCAAATTATAAAGAGTATCCAGACAGTTTAGATATTGTTTTGCCTCATTGACACACTAAACGTACTTCAGTTTGTGTGGGCAGCTGCATTTTAGATTTATGGTTAACAAATCACTATGAATCATGGGCATCATAAGGCAGGAGAGGAAAGAAAGAAAGAGAAAGAGAGAAAAACAGAAAGAGAGAAAAAGAGAGAAAGAAAGAAAGAAAGAAAGAAAGAAAGAAAGAAAGAAAGAAAGAAAGAAAGAAAGAAAGAAAGAAAGAAAGAAAGAAAGAAAGAAAGAAAGAAAGAAAGAAAGATCCAGATGGAAAGTGACCGCAATGTCAGACCATTATTAGTACGTGGGAATGTGTGCCGTTCGGGTGTCATCGTATTTGGTTTCAGTTCTCTCCCTCCTGGCATCCTTCCCAGTATCCATGTTATTAAAGTTTGTCTCTTGGATTTGATTAAACCTATAAAAACGGATAAAAAAAAAAGAAAAAGAAAAAAACTTTGCTTTCTTTCTGTATGCGCAAATCTATGAAAATTGAAATAGTCCCCACCTCTACCTCCACCTGCCTTGCTGCTCACCTGCAGCTCGATGATATGAAAACCCAGACATACATTAGCCCTGTTGTGATTGGCTCCTTTGTTTTGAGACAGCAGTACCAACGTGGAAATGCTCAGCCATCGCAGTGACTGCTTTTTTTCACTCAGGATGTGTCTCAAGCAAAACTACCACTTGGACATTTTAACAAAGGTTAAAGACTTGATTTTCATTTCAGCGGATCTTAAAGGCAAAAAAACACACTGTTAAGTGATTGTATGGAGCCAGAGGCAACATAACTGAGCAACTGTTTTTCTGCCACTCAAGCTGAGTATAAATTGAGCAACTGAGGACTGGGGTTTGAAAACTCAATACATTAATATTATATAATTATATTATAGAATATAATTCTTGCAACATTTGCACATATACACATGCAGTTGCAGAAATTGTAGGGAGATGTTCATCAACGTGGCAAAGTTTCATTTGTCGTAACTCAATTCATACATTTTCCACTCAGTATTGTGATAGCTGAGGTTAGCTAATTTCTACTCCACCAGAAAACAAACATAGCTGTAATTAAAGCCCTGTAAATGAGGGTGGATAAACCCCCACCAGCTTCGCCTCTATCATGCTGAAATGTGTCAGAATCGCTGCATGTGTAATTATACAGGCCACTGACTGAGTAAGTGGGCCCACATCGTTGAAGAGTGCCCTTCCTTCACAAATGCACAAGTCAAGCAAACAACATGACCACAGAAGAAGATGGAGAGCGAGAAAGAGATAGCAAAAGAGAGACATAGAGGGAAAGTCTGTGTATGAAAGAGGAGGGAGTTGTTGAGTAGCTCGGGTGTGATTGGCAGGGGAATGACTCAGTGGCGTGAGGGTCCCAGAAAAGTCTAATTAGCATGTTCTCCTTTTAGTAAGCTTGCCTATTTTTACCCCTTTCCTCCAGCCTTTCTGTGAGGCTTTTCTTGTGAAAAATAAAAAAACAAAAAAAAAAACAGATGGCGCTGTGGTCATGCCCCTTGTGTCCTGACAAGGTCTTCCCTTTTGGGTCTTCTGCAAACCATTTTTGCCTCCTTACTGAATTAACACTCATTCTTCTCGATTATTCAACTGTGGGAACATTGAATTCTTCTTAAAAGAAACTTCTTGAGTGAACAAAAAAACGTCAGGGACAGAGGAGATGCTACCTCTCTTATCTACCTGCCCTTTCTTTGACATAATCAGCCCTATTCCTTACTTTCTTATCCCCAAAGTCTCTGGAGAGTGAGCGCAAGCTGTTTCTTGCTTTTATACGTTTTCTCCCTTCAACTCTCTGCTTCTGCTCCCCCTCCTGTTGGGAGTCTTGGGTGAAATTAAAATGGGAGGGTTTCCACATGCAGTCATCCAGAGCTGCAGGAAGATGCACAAAGTGAGCACATAATCTGCTCAGCGCCCATGTGTGCATGCCAGCGTGCATTTACTCCACCCGGAAAAATGCAGATGCACATTACAAACAGATATTAGAGACTTCTCTTTTTTTTTTTTTTATCCCCTCTTTCACTCATAATAGTGTTTATCTCCTTGCTTTCAGTAAGATTAGAAGATATTAGAAGATGACAACACCACTGAGCCCAAAATGACCTTACAGTGGCACCAAAACCTCCTTAAAAGCCTTTTGCAAGGCCAAAACCAGAATACAGCAGATATATAATTTGTTAGAAATTGTATTTTTTACGAGTTAAACTCCACATTAAATATTTCAATAAGCACAATGCACACATTGTAGGCTATGGACTTCAATATATATTGAGTTTTGCAAACAACATTAGCAATGTTAGCCTTGAATATTCAGATACTTTCATCTCTACCAAAAGAAGAATGACAAAGACAAGTTAAGCCTGCTCCCTTCTTTGATGTGATTATGTATCAAAGATAATAATATACATAAGATTTAAATGTGCAAACACTTGAAGAGGCAGCACTCTTGGCAGCTTGCATCATGGCCCACGCTGCCACATTAAAATCAAGTGTTTTGTGGTGTCAACGTGCAAATGCATGGTTGGAATATGGAGCACAATACCTAAATATTCCTACAGAAAAACTCCAGCCCTTTGATTTCAGATCACCTTTAAATCAGCCTCTTCTTCTTCGTCAATTAACCCAGAGTCTTCTTAACAAATCACATGAAGGGATACAAGTCACCAGGAGAAAACTCTGCTGCGTCTCTGATTTAATCTGAGCAGTTCGACTCTTTGCTTTTACGTTTCTGTTGATCTTGCTGTATACTTAACACTATACTGCTTTAATTCATTAGACTCCAACCACCGAGCTTTTTCTTTGTTTACGCACCTCAATTCTCCATTTGTGTCATTTTGAATCCGACAACTAAGTTTGTAAACCTAACTGTACTATAAACAATAAGTGATACTAAACGCCTGACTACAACAGTGTTGTGGTGCTTTCTGGATTGTAATGATTCTAAAAATTAAAAAGAAGAAGAAGAAGAAGAAGCGCTTTGACTCAGCAGCTGATGCTCATGACAGTTTCTCCACAGTGACTTCGGGGGTGTTTCAACCCCCTTGGCCTGGTAAAAGTGCTCAGTCATCTGTCCATGGGTGAAACGCCTTGGAGTTGAGCAACTGAATAAAAATTATGCTTGCTTTTGTTATGTCAGTTCACTCAGATGCACATGAAAACATGCATACACACAACAGCACCACAGAGCTTTCAACAGAGGTTTGCTACAGGAGATTTGTTGACTGCTACGCATTTATCGTTGTTGTTGAGGCATGAATACATGACTCACAAATCATCATTCAAACACATGAGGTTCCAAGGTGGTTAGTCATGAAGCTGGGGCTCTGGCAAATGCTTTCACAAATTTGTGCTCGCAAAACACATGAAACACAAATGTCTAAAAGTATCAAGCTGGTGTGATAAGTCCTCATTACAGATTCAGACATCCTCTCAGCCACTCCAATAGTGGACATCATGCTGTGCTGGGAAAGATGCTCTCCCACAGCAGACCGAGCAGCTGATTCCAGACCAGAAGTTGGTTGCAGTCAGGCGAGTTGATCTTGTTGTCGAATTCTTCTGAGCGTAACGAGGGCCCCATCAAGCAGAAGAAGAGGAAGAAGTCGATGATAAGAGCAGAGTAACAATGAGTCAAACAGCAGTCTTGCTAATTATAGTCAGGCATTGATAGACACATTGCCACCGAAGATGGTAATATCTAATTACTGATTGGAAGTTATGGCCATGAAAAGTTAACTGGAGAGTGAAGAGGCTGATGGGACTCATGTCTGTAGTTAATTGGTTAACAGACAACCCTTCAAAGCTGCCTTCACATCTGCTTCATACTTATTGGGTTGACAGCTACAAAGATAAAGTGTAAAGTTTCATAATCAAAAGCATTTTTCAGTATGCGATCGTCATCCTTGTTTGATTTGATATGGTTATGAAGACAGACTAGCTTGCTTGTAAAGTATCTTACAATATCAGGTAGTGTCAGTTTTATTCATATTGCCAAATACCACAGCTTCCAAATCTGTGCAACATTCAACACCCTCTGTCCTTCAATCCTTGATTCATATGTGGAAAAACTCCACGCCTAAAAAAAAATGTAAAAGCGGGAAAATGGAATAAACCTTACAAGGAAGCATTAAAGGATCTCTACCAGGCACAAAGTAGATGTTGTACGTACAGAAAAGATTCACATTGGATGAGTGTAGATCTTGAACGTAGGAAGAATATGTTCTGTGAAGATGTCATGTATATCTTTTAGGTGTCACCAAACAGAGAAGACTTGCGCTACATGACCTCCTCACCACCGTGAAAACCAGGCAAGAGCACAGTTAAAGCAGAAATACAAGAAATGTCTCAAGGCAGCACACTGAATCTCTCCAAGGCCACTGGAAAAGGAAAAAGATGGGAGAATTTGCCTGTGGGGTCCAGCACAATGCCACTTTACCGTCATTACAGGTAAACTGTGGAGCTCCCTGTTGACAAAGTTTGGTTATATTCAGTGTTTCTTATCAAAATCCATTGTGTATCCTTAATTGTGTTTCATGTATTTCCTTCCAAAATTACATTTGTGAAGCCAATTTCTGGAATGTTTAATATCCTGCGTTGTTTGTATTCATGTTTCCGGACTTATAGTCTCCAAATGTGGTTTGGATCTGATTTGTAAAAATCACATTTCCCCTGTTTTTTCCTTTTTTTCTTGTGAACCAAACTTTCAAAAATCAATCTGGACATAACCAAAAACAAAATTGGGCTGGCAGTGTGAACAAGTCCTAAGTATTGGACAAGTGGACAATCTGAAAGCAGCAAGAGTGTTGGGCCCAATCCCAATGTCGACCCTCACACACTCACAGACTTTGAGGCGCGTTCCCAGTGAGTCCGCGAGGGTTTAGGGTTGTCCCACTGTCAAATGTTAAAAGTGGGCATCTTCTTCCCAATAAAGTCCGGCTACAGCTAGACCCTTCTCGTTGTCCCGCCCATGGTATGCCGCCATCAAAATGTAAACAAACAAAGCATGAATGATGTTAGAAGTGACAGCCTTTTCTGATAATTAACTAAAATGAATAAACATTATATAGGCTTAAATATAGCTCTATCTATCAAACAAATGTTTAAAGCTACCTAAGTGGAAAATTTGGCAGAAGAGATATTTTAGGTTGAGATGGTGTGTGTGTTAACAGAGACACTCATGTGCAGCCTGAAGAAGTTCGGGAGAGAAGCTTGACCTAAGCCTGCTCCATTATCCTGTCAGGTCTGATCTAAACTCAGCATAGACCGAGGGCTACTACTGGAACGAGCAGCACAGAGCCGTTTTCGAACAAACCTTCAGAATTCAAACAACCAAGAAGAATTTAGAGGAAGCAAACAGACAGATTGGAGAACTGATGCGATTTAGTGATGTGAATCAGTGAAGCTCCAGGGACTTTTTCTGATTTGTTGTTTTACCAAACAATCACTGGAAGTATTTTTTGCAAACACACATTGGATAATAGCACAATGGTCCCCAGATATCAGTGAGGATTTAAATCTTTCAAATTCATCAACAAACAGAAAAAACACAGAAACTACAATTATATTAAAAGACTGGGATACTGTGAATGTGTGTGTGTGTGTGTGTGTGTGTGTGTGTGTGTGTGTGTGTGTGTGTGTGTGTGTGCGCGCGCGCGTGTGTGTGTGTGAGGTGCTTACAAGAGCAAAGTTAACAACTGTACAGTTGCTATGGTGATAATGGGTTAGAGAAAATGAAGAAATAGATTGAGAGTCAGTGGAGAGAAAGTAAATCGAGAGGGAGAGGGAGGTACACCAGTAGAGAGTAAATCACCAGCTTAATAAAATTAAGTGTGTGCACGTTTCTGCAGGCATGCACACGAAAGGCAACAGTATCTATGGCGAGTTATATAAAAGAAAAGCAATGAAGAAATGAGCAGCGATCTCAGAGCCAGATGCACATGATGAAATGCTCCCTTTCCTCGAGGCTGAAGGTCAGCTGCTCGGCTGAAAGAAAGGACTGTGCAGGGTTGTTTTTAGCCGAGAGGATCATCAGTTATTCTCTACTGGTAGCGTGGAACCAAAATCAACTAGTGTTGTCAGGCTCATCCAAACATACACTGCCCACAGCCTCGACAGAACAGGCAGCAGTCTGACCCACGATGGAGAAAGGCACACACTGCAGATTGCACTCAGTGACTGGTTTATAAACAAAAGTGTGCCTGAATTGTTTAATGTGCATCGGTCTGTGAGGATAAGTCAGAGGAAGATGGAAAGACAGACTTGTTGAGTGTAAACCGACAGGCCTGGGAAGTTGCAAAAGGAGAATGGTGGGGGAAAAAAAGAACAAGGGCATCTTGAGGCACTGATGGTCCAAAACAGAAAAACAAAGAAAAGACAGACGGACCACAACAGATCTCGGGACAAACAGACATGTGGACATAACAGGACATGGACGTCGGAGACAAGACTGAACAGTCTGCGTGTGTGTGTGTGTGTGTGTGTGTGTGTGTGTGTGTGTGTGTGTGTGTGTGTGTGTGTGTGTGTGTGTGTGCGCACAAATGACAACAATCAAATTAGATCTTGAAAATAATTGACTGCTGTTGTTGATTTTGAGAACAACTTAAGAGACATTTTTACCACAAGGTCTTATGACCTTTACGTCCACTGAACAATGCTACAGTGGAGTCTCATGTCATTCAAATTTCTCCTTGGAGCACTCCAGTCCCTCTAAAAAGTCTATTCTGTCCCAACATGCACACTTTTGTGTGAATCCTTGCTTCCCAGAATATTTACAATGGCAGTGGAAGACATGACCCACTCAACTGCAATAGCCATGTTCATGGAAAATAAGTGAGGTTGAAATAAATTTGAATTACCTTTGAAGTCAGTGCTTCAAGTGTCACAGAAGAAATATTACTATTATTAACAGGCTAAATAATATTTACCCTAAAGAGTAAAGAGACCTTCATAAAATAAGGGGACTGCCCCTTTAAAGCAGCTAACTGTTTTTCAACACGTTTTAATGGGGTTTTAGTTTCTACTCTTCAAAAGAATATGAAAGTTACTCTGATGTCAAATTTGATCACAAAACCATAATCCATCTACAATCTCTCTTTTTCTCTTTCCCACATGCACACACTCCAACACACACACACACACACACACACACACACACACACACACACACACACACACACACACACACACACACACACACACACACACCGAACCATTAAAACACAGACCCTGACAGCCGCCCGAATCCCGGCGTGGAGTATTGCTTCAACCGATCAATCGTATCACTTGTAGAGACTAATCTGTCTTCTGACACTGATAAAAACAATAATGAAGCCATGACTCAGTAGAAAAGAAAAGAAGACAAAGGACAGAGGGCGGCAGAACTGACATCAGATATATCAACAGCGGAAAACTGCCGCAGACGCAATGAATGTGATGAATAAGACTCAGGGCGGGGAAAAAAGCAGACAGCAGAAGAAGCTTGTCTAAAGTCAAGAAAGACGGGAAACTCCAGCTGAGTTAAAAGCACAAGAAACTGCTCATTATCACGCCATCTCTTTTACGGTCTCCCAGCTGACATTTCACACATCAGAAAAGACTTGCAGCAGCAACTATGACCCTGTTTGCTGTCTTTAGGTTCATCATTGTCTTCACACGATGGCTGTAAAAGCACCTGTATTAACTATCCATCACTGGTTTAATTAGCAGGATGACATCTCTCTCGCTCTCTCACTCCACCTGCAGCCTCCTGTCAGTGTTTAAAGGGCCATCGCCTTCAGACTATTCCTATGTAGGCTCGTTATGTAAAAGTCAGATTCATAGCTTGTACATCAGAAACAAACTAGAAACTTTAAACACTGATACAGACAGAGGAAACTTGTATAAAAAAAAAAGCGTTAGCTGCGAGGTTGTTTCATGCACAGACAGACTCCTTTTTTTATGCGATACTGTGCGGTTTCTAAAGCCACTGATGTTGTATGAAGTGATGGGGTGTGTGTGTGTGTGTGTGTGTGTGTGTGTGTGTGTGTGTGTGTGTGTGTGTGTGTGTGTGTGTGTGTGTGTGTGTGTGTGTGTGTGTGTGTCTGTGTGTTTCTGCCCATGGCCTGCCTGTTCTCTTGGCAGTAAATGCATGACTTGTCTATCTGTCATGTGTTGTGTTCCTCCTCTGCTTTTCTAGTCTTGTTAGTGAACTAAACATCAAAGGGCATTAGTATATCAAATACGGCACGCACATACATGCAGACATGCGTTGCCACATGCGCACACACATTTACGCAGACAGAGGAGGAGGATATGGATGAGCTCATTAGTGGGAAACTGTACACAGAGCAATGACGGCAATCTCCAAGGATACGATGATTTTTGATGATGAGATGTGCAGTCGATTATAGAGATGACTCAAACAAACATTACTGTGGTGGAAGAATTACTCAGATGGTTGAGTGAAAGTACGAGTACAACAACATAAAAATACTTTATTAAAAGCACGAAACTATTAACAACAAAATGTCCTTGAGGTGTAAAAAGCACTCAATCCGAAGAAAAGTGTCACTTCATATCGTTATACATGACATTATCTGCATTATTACGACAGTCTAAGTAGCATTTTACTGATGGAGCCAGTTTTGAATGATAGTCTGAATAACAGCCCCTTTCAGCTTCGCTGACACTCCGAACAACTTGTACACACTCTTTGACATCCATAATCACCCTGCTGCCTGTGAAGAGCTGCTGAGAGCCCTTCCCCCTTCACGAGCCAACACACACACACACACACACACACACACACACACACACACACACACACACACACACACACACACACACACACACACACACACACACACACACACACACACACTGGAGGATGTCCAACAGCTGCCGGGCAGGTGCAAACCTGACGAGTCACAAGAGCACTAACGTGCTGAGCTGCGGTCGCGGCAGCAAATCAACAGCTATTTCATTTTCATATCATTATCATCTAACTACCCATCTTCCCACCCAGACTCCCGGGTCTACTTTTAAAAGGGATATGTATACACCTAACCATCAGTGTACTACACGCACCAAGCTAAATGTACAGTCTAAAAATAAAAAGCTCTGTAATATCATATCATCGTAGAAAGCATAATGTCAACTTTCTGTTGAAGTTAAAGTTGAAACAGGTTCAAATGAACATTATATCCTTTTATTTATTTTATGCATAGAATACTGAATGATAACTGCTCTTTATTAATTAAATAATGAATGATTACACTAAGGTAAACTAATGAGTGATGCTTACAAAGTAAATAAAGCATTAAAAAGTTCAAAAGAAGAATTGAAATTATGAAACAAGGAGAGTGGAAAGGAGATTACTGGTAACCACTCAGTGCTGTTAGCAGGTTTTTCCCAGTAATCAGGTTACCGAGGTGCATGAAAACACAATCAGTGGTGCACTGACAACTACCTCCAGCTGCAAGTGGACAAAGTAGAACTGGCACATAGAGTTAGCAGATCAAACACACCTCACACTGGACTGAACGACACCTCAAATCAGTCGAACAAGTCAACAACCTAAAAATATCCGTGACTCATCAAAGAAGATAAATGTAGGCCAGTTTTGATAACACATAACTGCTATTCACAAACAATCCCATGGACTACATGTGAGAAGCAAGCTTTTTCCCTGGACCTCCTGCCGACCGCAATAAGACTGTACAATAACTCACCTCTGGCAAAATCCATCACATAACAATAACACTGTTGACTGTGTTTCTTGGTTGTTTGTATATAACATATATAGATATATACTGTACTGTATATACTATATATACTGTGCATTTTATATTTAATATTTTTTACCGCTATTTTACTGCTATTTTATTGTTTTCCTATTATTCTATTATTATCTATTGCTTCTGTATGCTGCTGTAGTGAAAAAAAATTCCCCTCGGATATTAATAAAGTAACTACCCTACCTAACCTAACCTAACCTAACATCGTTTTTTAACAGTATTACTCAACCCATCCTGCTGGACTGTTCCCTCTGCTTCTTTACCATATTAACCATCTCCAACAAAAAAACCATCACATCTGTATCACACATACAGCCTCAGAAATCATCTACCTTCTTACACCAGACAGAGCCATCACACTTCATAATAGCAAACGACATTGAGTCCACACTTCACATTACTGCCGTCTGATCGGAGATGCAGGACTTGAAAATGGGCAAGAGCTCACTGTCGTAGAAACTTTGTCCCTTGTGCCTCATCAGCCCTAAACAAACAGCCTCGCTGACTCCGTTGTCTGGATCTGAACATATCTGTATGTGAGTGCTTATATGTACATGGACACGTGTAAAAGTAAAGTATTAGAAGTGCAGTAGAAGAATTAAGTGGACAAAAACAAAAACACTCAAGCGAAGTTCAAGTGCTTCAAAATTGTACTTAAATACTCTAAATGTACTTAGTTACTCACACACACACACACACACACACACACACACACACACACACACACACACACACACACACACACACACACTAAAATCAAACTGAGGAGACACAGGTGTTGGGCCCTTAATCTTTCCCTGTTGCGCTCTAATTAACAGTAGAGGAGAGATCCAGTGTTCAGATGCATTCAAACTACACCTCTGAACACGGCACACCCTTTCATCACAACCCAACTTTCATCATCAAACACAGCATTTAATTAGACTGACTATGATATGAGGCCTGCGTATATATGTGTGTGTGTGTGCGCGTGTGTGTATATCTGTGTTTTGGCCTCTCTCTGTCATGAGCCGCTGCTAAGCTTTTGTGGCTGTATTCACACAACGGCCAAGCGGGGTCGTCAACCTGTGTGAGTATCATCACTTCCTGACTGGGGATCTCTGTGACTGCAGTTGTCAAGCTCCATTAGGAGACACCAGCGACAGTAGCTCCATCTCTGCTCAGTGGTAATTGAGCTAAATTGCTGTGAGAGAGGCTGAGCTGTTTAGAGGATAGTTGACTTTGTCAAGAGGTAGTGGAGAATCCCACTTAGAGTAATAGGAACCCACTGTGCCTACCTGGCTAGCACTTATGGTTTCATTCAGTATGCAAACACAGGCACCTTCTGCTGTAACACACAGTGCACATAAAGCGTGTCCTCTTGTATCACACCAGGGAGCTGAATATTTGAGCTTCAGAAAAAGAAGCCGGTGGCACTTTTGACATAAAAAAAAGGGCTCAAAGAGTCTTAAAAGTAATTCAAAAAGATGTTCAAGATGTTTTTTTTGCCTTCTGTTGACAGTAACATTAGTTCTATGTGGCTGCAGGGTGTTAAGAGACACTATACATCTATAGACTACACGTGAAACTATAGTGCAAAAGTGGACACTGCATGCAGAAGGCTGCTTCATTAATTTAATTAAAAATGTTTGAATAAACAGCTGCACAAATTTTACGAGATATACAGTGGGTACGGAAAGTATTCAGACCCCTTTCATTTTTCACTCTTTGTTTCATTGCAGCCATTTGCTAAAATCAAAAAAGTTCATTTTATTTCTCATTAATGTACACTCAGCACCCCATCTTGACAGAAAAAAACAGAAATGTAGAAATTTGTGCAAATTTATTAAAAAAGAAAAACTGAAATATCACATGGTCATAAGTATTCAGACCCTTTGCTGTGACACTCATATTTAACTCACATGCTGTCCATTTCTTCTGATCCTCCTTGAGATGGTTCTACTCCTTCATTGGAGTCCAGCTGTGTTTAATTAAACTGATTGGACTTGATTAGGCAAGGCACACACCTGTCTATATAAGACCTTACAGCTCACAGTGCATGTCAGAGCAAATGAGAATCATGAGGTCGAAGGAACTGTCCAAGGAGCTCAGAGACAGAATTGTGGCAAGGCACAGATCTGGCCAAGTTTACAAAATAATTTCTGCAGCACTCAAGGTTCCTAAGAGCACAGTGGCCTCCATAATCCTTAAATGGAAGAAGTTTGGGATGACCAGAACTCTTCCTAGACCTGGCCGTCCAGCCAAACTGAGCAATCGTGGGAGAAGAGCCTTGGTGAGAGAGGTAAAGAAGAACCCAAAGATCACTGTGGCTGAGCTCCAGAGATGCAGTAGGGAGATGGGAGAAAGTTCCACAAAGTCAACTATCACTGCAGCCCTCCACCAGTCGGGGCTTTTTGGCAGAGTGGCCCGACGGAAGCCTCTCCTCAGTGCAAGACATATGAAAGCCCGCATAGAGTTTGACAAAAAACACATGAAGGACTCCCAGACTATGAGAAATAAGATTCTCTGGTCTGATGAGACCAAGATTGAACTTTTTGGTGTTAATTCTAAGCAGTATGTGTGGAGAAAACCAGGCACTGCTCATCACCTGCCCAATACAATCCCAACAGTGAAACATGGTGGTGGCAGCATCATGCTATGGGGGTGTTTTTCAGCTGCAGGGACAGGACGACTGGTTGCAATTGAAGGAAAGATGAATGCGGCCAAGTACAGAGATATCCTGGAAGAAAACCTCTTCCAGAGTGCTCTGGACCTCAGACTGGGCCGAAGGTTCACCTTCCAACAAGACAATGACCCTAAGCACACAGCTAAAATAACAAAGGAGTGGCTTCGGAACAACTCTGTGACCATTCTTGACTGGCCCAGCCAGAGCCCTGACCTAAACCCAATTGAGCATCTCTGGAGAGACCTGAAAATGGCTGTCCACCAACGTTCACCATCCAACCTGACGGAACTGGAGAGGATCTGCAAGGAAGAATGGCAGAGGATCCCCAAATCCAGGTGTGAAAAGCTTGTTGCATCATTCCCAAGAAGACTCATGGCTGTACTAGCTCAAAAGGGTGCTTCTACTCAATACTGAGCAAAGGGTCTGAATACTTATGACCATGTGATATTTCAGTTTTTCTTTTTTAATAAATTTGCACAAATTTCTACATTTCTGTTTTTTTCTGTCAAGATGGGGTACATTAATGAGAAATAAAATGAACTTTTTTGATTTTAGCAAATGGCTGCAATGAAACAAAGAGTGAAAAATGTAAAGGGGTCTGAATACTTTCTGTACCCACTGTATATCAATAAATATTTGTAGGCCTTACTGTCCCCATTTTTTTCCATCATTATTTTACCAATATGACTGTGACTTTTTTTTTTATCAAATTGCTGCATAATGTTGCATTAGATTTATTTATATTTTAAGTCTTTTTTATTGAGTCTTGAAAAACAGATTTCAATTATTGCTTTTTGTCCAAAAATGTTACGGGTTTTTATGTGGTTTTTTTCTGGCATACAAATTCGTGGAATTTTCTCAACCCATAATATTTTAGTTTCATCTGCAACTCCAAACTTCAAATTGCCAAAATTGTAGCTCTGTGGTTTTCACTCAACCACTCGTCCAAATTAAACAACAGAATACATGACTGGTTGATGGCATCCAGACGGACACTTTGTGCTTCTTCTCATCTGATACCACAACCGTCAGGAAGAGATTGCAGCTTCAAAAATAAAACTCTTTTCTGAGTTTACACTGCTATTTTTAAAGTGGTGGATTCAAATTACAACTTGGTTAAGGTGTAAAGTCAGGCAGCAAGCTGAAAACCTTAAAAGAAACTAAATCAATTCTGGGTTAGAAGCAGGAAATGAACAACAGTGACATTTTTTTGACTCAGACATCCTGCCAGACCTCCTCCCCCTGCAGACTGTGTGGCTCTACATAAACTTCAGCTGACTTTGCTCCCAACAGACAAGACTAGAGGGCCTCTTCACTTGAATGTTAACATGCCATTGTTGAGATTTGCAGAAACAATAACAGCTTTTTCTTCTTGGCAGGGGGTCTTTTTTTCATTGGAGCAATGAATTTATGGCCAGAAAAAATAAATCTGGATTTGAAAAGTTATCTCTCATGGTGCCCTCGAGCCTCATTTCTTAGTGGAATTTAGATTAGGCTGTGGTTAACCTGAGTTAACACCTCCCAGGTGTGAAGAAGCAAACATTTCTCTCAGTGAAATTTTCCTGGATAAATCAGGTCAAAACAATCTAAAATACTAATAAACAAATGACAGAGGAGATGTGTCTGTAACTGCTGTGTGTCAGCAGTCCTGCCAAGGATCAGTGTCACTCCTGCTTTCTTTCTCTAAAGAAAGACTACAAACACATCCAATTAGCAAAACATCACAGTCAGGAATTAACTAAATATAAAAATACCACATTATACAGAAAAGGGACCAAAACAAGAAGACCTTTCGCATGCAGGTAGAGCTAAAAATAATGAGGTAAGAAGCAGACATGCTGAGAATAATTGCTGGCTAAAAATATCCATAAAACATTCTTTCTCACTTTTTGTTGCCGACAGTCTCATCTAAGTTCAACAGAGTATTTATACACCTTTTTTTTTTTTTTTTTTTTTTTTACAGGACTGAGACAATCTTAGTTCTACAAGGGGCAAAAGCTGACTATTACCATCCTGTCATAAAAGTTTAAGGAGGAGGGAACGCGACACAATTTTTCAGGTCATCTATCACTTGACTTCCTACAGTGCTTTGCAACAGTCCCCGTTTTAACCCAGTTCCCCTGGTGTGTTTATTAAAGCTTTCACTTTCGAAAGAACCGGACAAGTGGGCTGTTGAACATACTTCCACGATAATCACTGTGATATCGTCACGGAAACCATGGAGGACAGGCCCCATGTGGCCATCTCACATGGAAACTATATTTAACCAGTGCACAACATAAACACTGAAAACAAGGAGGTGTACGCTCATACCTATAGTTGTAGCACACACACACACACACACACACACACACACACACACACACACACACACACACACACACACACACACACACACACACACACACACACACACACACACACACACACACACACAGTGAAGTGAACGTAAGAGGGTTTAGGTACTATTTCCTGTGCAAGAAAAACTAAGAATAATGACATCCAATCATATCTGTCACTAAAATGGCCGACTGATTCTGCAGGTAACACTGTGATATTTGTATGATGACTATATATTAAATCTATACAAAATGAACAAGTAAAAACAATTGCAAAGATGGAGGAGTACAATGAGGACTATGGAGTGCAAGCTTTTATGCATTTTCTCGTTGATATTTCCTACATGCATTAAATACGATTTTTGAGCTGTCATAGCTTTACAAAGCCATAATGACATTTTGAAAGGTTTATTTGCAGTATTTGTCAACAATAATAACTTTTCCTTTAAATGATGACTTATTATGTTATTACTGTGAACCATTATCTGTTAATAGAGAGGTAGAAACCACCGTAATACACTTTGCTGTGACCAAACAAAACATAAACCTCAGCTGGTTCTTTTGAAATGGACAGTAATATGTGTATGTGTGTGTCCCCGGGGCCTACAGCAACGAAAACAACATTAAGCTCCTGATACTTAACACCTGCTTTGAATTGTGACCAGTGCCCTCAGGACTCTTCATCTCTTCGATAAATCCTTCATCTTTTGCGTCAGTGAGTACAAGGAGCGCGGCTTTACACAAGTGGTTATAGGCCATGTGACGTCAATAAACAAACAAACTCTGGGAAGTACAGGACGCACAGTCACTCCATGGAGTGCATAAATTAAAGCCATGGCGGCAGGGGATGCAATCACAGACATATCAAAGTAATCCTCTATGACTGTAATGTGTTTGGAGGACGGTATAGTGATGTTTTTTGAAGCACATATTATCTGATCATTATTGTCTTCGGTGCATAATCACAATATTTAAAACAACAGCATAGTAAATCATATATCATTTTTATTATTATGTAAAAAAAATCATACCCAGCGATGTACATAGAAGAGGAGTATTTACGTTTACTCTATTAACGGTGTATTTTTGTGGGCTGAAGTGAAGCCTTAAGTCAAACTGAACTTCATTGGTGGTGTTTGTTTTGATTTGAGTACTTTTTTTTTGCTTTTCTATCATTATGTATTATGTTCTATTCTATTCTATTATTTTATTCTATTATTATCTTATTGCTTCTGTATGCTGCTGTCGCGAAAAAAATTCCCCTCGGGGATTAATAAAGTAAATACCTACCTACCTACCTACCTTTTATATATAAATTGCAGTTTCCACGATCTGCCAGCAAACAAGAAAAAGTACGTTGACAATAGGTTCGTCTTTAGTCTTTTATGAAGATGTTTATATCTAGTAGGATTACTTTGTATATTGTGCATTTATTAATGAAATATAACTAGTCAGAAATCTGCATTATTATACAGCACTTGGGGAACCACAGGAAGACTTATAGGTATTGGAAAATACTGTAATAAACAATGTTATCGGCTTACAATGACATTATGGTGTGTTATAAATGTTTAAATTACTTATAAGGGCTAAAGGGAACTTAAAGTGTTATCATTTTATCATTTAAGAATGTAATTGGACAATACAGTCCAATTGTACATAAATAATATGTGTTATATATCCCTGACTAAGAAAAATTCTAATTTCAGTTTCACGTATGCGTTTCATGTAAATATGTAAACAAATGTTCTGATGTCGTCCGTCGTTGTACACTTCTGTGTGTGGGTTGTGATGTCATGTTTCCTAAACCCTCTTACGTTCACGCTGTGTGTGTGTGTGTGTGTGTGTGTGTGTGTGTGTGTGTGTGTGTGTGTGTGTGTGTGTGTGTGTGTGTGTGTGTGTCTATCTTGTGCGCACTAACATGTGTGAGCGTGGATTATGTCAGATGTCCTGGCAGAGTTTCCACTTTGGCCCCTGATGTTTCTGTCCAGCGTCCAAAAAGCTGACGATTACCACCGTACCACTTGATCGTGCGTGTGGATACAAACGCGTGTCCTGCACTATTTACGTCTCCGCAATTACATAAGCAACACAGCTGCTCTCTGTCTCTTTGTCCTTTCTCAATGCAAGTGCTGAACATGCAGCTTTCCCCCAAACTGTTGCACGAGCCTGAGCTACATGCAACTTGCAAATTACTTGTTGACTGAAAGCTTTCAGATCATCTAAGAGTTATGCAGCATGAGGTTGAAGCCAAAAGATCAACAGCTGGCTCGTCAGTGGGCTGCTAATCCACGAGGTGTTAGTGATACGGGAACATCCTCAGCTGGCTTATCCATACATACTATACTCTCCTGATTAGACAGAAGGGTGTATCACTGATGATATGACAGGTGTTCGCCTTACAGAAGATGGACCTCTGACCTGTGGCTGTACAGTTCATCAGAGATAAATGTATATGGCTTCGCTGTGGAAGTACTACAGCTTTAATAGTACTGAATGCATCTGGTACAGTGCATGTGACCGGTCACAACCATTCATTTGCTAAATGTGCATCCATCTGAGGGACAGTAAAGGAGGAAAATCAGGGATCTTAGTAAAGATAAGAAAATAATAAAACTGTAAGCAAACTAGAAAAAAAAAGAGATAAAGATCGGAACGGCAAAAGGTTTGAGGAGAAATGATTCTCGTAAAGATGTTTTTAATTAACAATGATTATTGTCTGTCATCTGGATGTACTTTGTTTTTAAACCAGATGATTGCAGATGCAGAGTCTGTGTTGAATTAAGGAAATACAATGACATTATTAATTATTTATCTTTGCAAATGAGGATTACGATGAAACTCCGACATGACAAGTGCAAACACAATGTTTTTCTCAAACACTACACTGGAAAAAAGGAAAAGTGACAGTCAAGATGTGTCACGAAAGCAATTTTTCTCAGAAAAAGTCATGATGATGCAGTAAATGGAATTAGAGCTATAAAATTTACCACGAGCTTTTTTGATTCAGACAAACAGCCCTCAATTTTGTGTTTACAAAGATGTTGTTTGATGTTTGGGAAAAAAAAAAAAAAATTATAATCACAATATAATCTACAGGATGATATAATTTCTCTCTGGGCACGACCTTTTATCCACCACTTTAATGTGCATTAAACCAGACTAAAGTCTAGTATGCATTTTTTTCCCTCTGTCCCTGTCAAATTATTGTGACTGGTCCCATTAACTATATTGGACTTGGAGTATTGTTTGACTCCTTCACCCTCCACTGAGATACACGAGGTGATAACCCGTCCTGACATTTAGATTATGAAAAATAACGAGGACATATGAATGTCGCAGCGATGCAGATCCTTACAGGCGAGGCACATGACACATTATCAACCCACTCATTACACAAATATCCAATTACGCAGCCCTTGTGTGAAAACATAAATATTTCACACATCAATTTGAACATGCCACGGCTCAAATGATCGATCATTTTTTAAGGCAGGGTTTGCGGCGGCGTCTGCACAGGCCTGATTGCGATCAAGACATTTAGAGAACATTAGAGGTTTGGTAGTTTGGGCTGATCTATTCTTGTCAGGCTGGGCGTCTCAGACGGAGCTGACTAATGATCCTTTGGCCTTGGCCACGGCAGGAGGGATCAGTGACAGTTTAATGAGGCCACAGGGCTTCTGTGCTTACAGCGACAGAGGGAGAAGCAGGAGGGCGATGTGGTGGAAAACACATAGGGAAACAAGGGAGGTAAAAGGAGTGGAGCAGAGAGATATGCAGTAAAACCAGACAAGAAGAAAGGAGAGGGGAACAAACAAAGCGACAAAGCTTGACGAGAGATAAATGAGAAAGCAGGGAGCACGCAGTTAAAACAAATGTATGGCTGAAGGTGTCCCACTGACGTCCTCCCACTCCTGACATGCCTTTGAATTCCCCTCGGGGATTAATAAAGTGTACCAAAAAAAAAAAATTGCTGCGTGTGTGCTCTTGTGGAGCATCCCATACAGCCCGGTGTGTTTAATTATCAAAAAGTGACAACTCTGGTAAGAGGTTTTTCATCCCCTATTTATCCTCCTCTTCTTTTTCTTATGTCGGTGTGAGATGAGTCACCCGAGGTAACCGTCAGGAAGGGCCATCCCTCTTGACGTCGCTGCTGGAGATGGGAACACCATGGGGTGTAACGCCTGCATCAGCATGTTCGCACCCAAAGACAGGCGGAGGAAGTTGGCAACCAACTGAGGAGTGTGGACGAGGATTGAAAGAGAGGGAAAATGACAGTGTGAGTAAATGAGCATTTATGGATCACATCCACAGATGAAGCTAACAACAGCACGTCAAGGTCTGGGGATAAAAGAAAAAAGGGCAGGTGTGCAACTTTGACGAGGGCAAAATAGTTTGATGATGAGGTCGGAATATGTCAATGTGAGGGGCTCTTGGTCAAAAAGTTGTCAGCATCTTTCAACACTAGTCCACAGAGGGAGACGCCATGAACTGGAAACTCGCAGCAGGACTTAAAGCATCTGCTGCTCATATGTTGGTAGAGGTCTAGTAGAGTATATGCCTTGAAGGGTTGAAGCCACTTTGGTGGGACCAACAGGATATTAATGAATCACATATATTTCTAAAGATAGTCAGTACTTCTGAACCCACCCTTGAGAGGCTTTGTGTGTTTCGTCTCTAACCAAAACTAACCTTACTAATGGTGTGGTTCTGTCTGGTCACTGCGACTTTACTATAAGAGACGACGAGAAACGAATCAGAGGAACACAGAGAAATAGAGATATGCCTGTGTGAACAGATAGCGAAATACTCCTAGAAGCTCAACAGAGCCAAGCTTCTAGGAGTATTTCACTGTCTGTTCACACATTTTGTAGCACAGCAGAAGTCACAGCATCCATAACTTTCTGTTGAGAAAAAAGAAGCACAGGAGAACGGGAGAGTTCATGCAAATGTCGGTATATCACTAATTGTTCTTGTAAAATGGTGCAAATCAGTAAGTCTGCGTATGGTAGATGTTTCACTGTGCTCTACCTGAGACTATAAAGTAGGACGCTGATTCTGTCTGTTCTCCGAGGAGACAGTCTTGAGTCATACAAGCTCCCCCAATGCTCAAATATCCCCTAGCTAAATACTGACGGTGCACACACTGGAGAGCTAAAGCACACACAGGTGCACACACATTTCTGTAAACATGAATGCACACACACAAACTCATATACCCCGAAATGCCTAAATATACCCAGAGGACTCAGCCAAAAGCCTTGAGACATGTTTTTCTTAAAGAGAGCATTATGTAATGTTGATGAGCCAGGAAGCGGAGACAAGAGGGCGGAAGGGTGAGGAGGGAAGACAAGGGGGGAGGGAAGACCGGTGAGGTGACATCGCCAGCGGAGCAGCACAAACCACGGTGGCTTTGTCGGAGACACGGAGGCAGACAGGAGACCTCAGCATGGCTTCTCAACCCTGGTGCCTCATGGGGAAAATTGATTGCCCTGTTTCAGCTGTAGATTTACCCGAGACAGCCTCTCTTCTTCACCTAACCAGTCAAAGACCTCTTGTAGTTGTACAAATGAGGACTTTTGTCTCTCAGGCAGAAGTCAGAGGTAGCGTGATGTCGTAATAGTGCATGAAAACCTCTGGGGAAGGAGGTCAACCTGCACGGATGGGCTCACAGTTCACATATCCTTCACCCTAACAGCCAACTTTGTTTTCTTTTGACCTCAAATATCATGTTCCATAAACCTAAATGTCACTCTTTTCAGTTATAAACGGTATGTATATAGGTGTCTCCTATATTGACCAACATCCAAAAAATGAACACTAAACTCTGTAGTTCATCTTAGTTACATGTGAAAACATTTTTACACATTGCATTGGTTACACAACCTGCAACTTTACTGTTTTGATTCAGGCTCATTCCTTTAGGCCACAGTAAGCAACTGTTTTTAGCAACAACAAAAAAGCCACTATTTACTTAGCAGTATAAGCCGAGCACTGTATATGGAGACCAAAAACAGAGCTTAAAGGAGAGTGACTATTGGACTACATATTCAATTGAACACTGATGTTGCTCCGTGTCTGATGAATATGTAAAGAGACAGCTGTTTGCTGACCTGCTTGACATTTTAGTCACATTACTATCATCTCTACGATCATCACTAACTTCAACCGAGTAGGTTTGGTGCATGAAGGGCTAACCAAACTTTAAGAACAGTGGTGGCAGATCAGAAAACTGTCACTTTAATCCTTACTTTAGACGGAAGCATCACACAACATTGACTTGACAGTATAGTACATAGATGATCAAACTAGGATAAGTTAATAGGTAAATGATTGCGTGGTGCTGTAGAAAGCTCAAAGAGAAGACGGTAAACGGCATCATTTTGTCGACTGCCTTTCAGTCCACGCAGATTCACAAATAATTGAAGTCTTGAACATCTACAGCGCCAATGAGGTTGTGCAATACAGTCAAAAGATCCACAGAAAGTGAGCAAGTGGACCTTGGGTTGAGATTGACATCATGCAACAGGCTTTCTTTTAAGAGAAAAAAGGTGGTATTTGACATAAAAATGTTAATTTGTTAAAATTATTAGGTGTAAGCTGTGAAATAGTCAAAAAAGGTGTGGGTATGACAAGACGAGTCAGTCAAGATGAATGATGTATTAAACAAGCAAAAACCTCATTACAGTAAACAAGTCAACAGGTAGTGACCCACTTTCAAGAGAGCAAAGCTGATACGTGACACCTCTTAGCCACTTTTGAATATCATCATTCAGGGGGTAAAGGAACATGTATTTTGGACTGAAATGTAACAAAAACCTATTACACCCCCCCTCCTCCCCTCCCTGCCACCCCTCCACATCTCTCCTGTGGTCCCTCCCTGGTGCTGACATTAAACACTGAGCTGCCTCCGCCTCCAGTCTAAGGAATAGGTCAGCTCCCTGGCTGCCGTCTGCCGGCAAACACACACTGTTTACCCGCCTGTCTGCAATTACACACACACACACACACACACACACACACACACACACACACACACACACGCACGCACACACACACACACACACACACACACGCACGCACACGCACACACACACACACACACGCATATAAACAAAGGTAGGGGTAGGCATGAGTAGATGCAAAGGCTCACACACCACCTGATATAGTGTAGGTGTATAAGTTATTTATAAAACTCTCATCTGATAAATTCAATTGCACTACTTGATTATCTGGAAGTGATGAAGTGCCTAGTAAAACTCCCAGCTGGTGTGTTTCAGTCTGTGTTTGATTGACAGTAGGGGTATGGGCAACAACATTTACAGTAAACAAACAGCAGGCAGTGTATTATTAGCAGTGATTTTGAAGAATAAGGTCCCAACCAGCAGCTGACGAGCTTACTGATACTGCAGGTATGTTCTCATGCTGTTTAATGTGCTACAGCTGACATGAGCAGAACATTCTTCATGAAAAAGTGTCATGAAGAATGTTTTGTTTGTCAGCTTCAACAAGCAAAGGTGCAGGACAAGATGTGTGTTTGTAAGTTAGATAAAATGACTTTAGCAGGGAAGCTAATATGTGTTATCGTTTGTGGCTCTGGAGTTGTGTAGTAGACTCCTGTGATGTCACTCTGACTGTGCTAAACCAAACTAAGCGGGCAACCAACAGTGACGTCACCCATTGATTTGTGAGCGGCTGTTATGAAGCCTCAACTTTGACTTTACGGCTGTCGCTATCTTACTAGCTCGGAGCGGTTTGGAGCCAGAAGTGACCATATTTTGATGAGCTGGTCACCAGATTTGATTCAATCTGATTGGAAATCCGACCATACTACGTCCCGCCCACTGATTTTGGTAACCTGAATGTACTACAGGCCTGTCAATCAAACAGACACGCACCCAAAAATGTGCCTTTTTGAGGCCTATTTTCTAATGAATGATTCGATTATTTTCAGATGGACCGCCAGAAAACGAATAAGATGGAGTGACTTTAGCTAACAACACCATAAGAACTTGTGCAAAAACCTTGTGTTGACTTTATGAGAGAAGTTGAGTGGGAGTCTATGGAGCCAAAGGCTTTTTGGCACCAACCTCTTGTGGCACTCGGTTGTAATGCAGCCTAATATTTCAGACCAGGAAACTACGCCCATTTATATTTTTATATATATATATTTATATATATATATATTTATATATAAAAGATACTTGCTTTTTTTTTTTTTTTTTTATTAATTAAAGAAATTAACAAGGGGGGGCACCATAATGAAACAAGAGAATAAAAAAACAAACATTCTCCCTTTTTGTTTGTGTAGGACAAAATCTAATTTCAGTTGCACTATAACTTGTTTATAAATGTAGTATGGCAACATCCTGGTATAATTGCTAGGCTAAAATTAGTGACGCAACAAACCATATGTTCAGTTTACAATGATATATGGTCAAAGTAAAGCAGCTTATCCTCACATGTGAACAGCTAGAACCAGATAATGACTAGCTACTACTTGTCCTTTTACTTCCAATTAATTTTCTCACTTGTCAGCTGTCTCAGCTCTGAGCAAATGAGCATGCCTACAGCAACAGATATTTGGCCATTTGGAGGCAGCAGAAACAAACTGTCAACACAGCGTTTATGTATTATCACCAACCTGTAACCCAGGTGCTGCGCCAACATCTTTGTCATAATAAACTACTAAAACATGTTTCCTCATGATTGTGTCTGTATTTCAACAGTTTTTTTTTTTTTTCCCCCAGTATGACCTAATGAAGAAAAGATTAACATATTGATATGGCGGGTCATTTTTTGACATTTTGACATCAGAACATTGTTAAAGACAAACAGTTTGAGGAATAACAGGGAGCGGAGTGCTTTATCAAACTAAATGAATAAACTAGAGAGAGTGTGATATAATCCTGCATCGCTAATGACCTGAGGTATGCATTTAAGCATTACAAATGCTAATATGCTACACTAGGGAACCAACTCGGTAATATTTCTCTGTGGGCTCAACTGTGAGCAACACATTTCACTTTACATGCAGTCTTTCTCCCCAATTATTAATATAAAAATACAGATTAAAACAGTTTCAAGTTCCTCATATTTTCTGTCCTGTGCATTACAGACAGAAACATTGGCTCCTGCTGACCAAATACTTTTCACACAACCCATGGGCTGCGGGCGGAGAGAGATCAAGCCAGGACACACATCTGCACTCTGCATTTGTTTGTGCGTCTATTATAAAGAGTGTTGAGAGCTGCGTTTATGACAGCAAAGCAGGTCTCGTGTCCCTGGCCAGTTTTCGCTGTTGCATTTGTGATGACTGAACGGCAATGCGAGCAAACTGCAGGAGCTGCTGGAAAGAAATGATGAACCTGAAGAAAGTGTGAAGAAAGAGGTCAAAGGGAAATGAAGGAGGGAAGGAGGGAGAAATGCTCATCAGCGCTGTAATGCTACTGTAGATTTTACAGAATTATGGACACCTGACAACCCAACAAGCTCAATTTGGTTTTGTTATAAGCAAATCAAACCAAAAACCAGACTTAATCTCCAAGTTTACTAGAGTCAGACAACAAAATTAACCTTGATATCAATTTCGGATTTGTTAAATGCCAAGGAGCAAGAGACACACCTATCAAAATGACATTTCAACGTGAAGAGAATGTATGATAAAACTAAATCCACCTCTGCTATCCATAATCTCAATGCCCTCTGAGGCATTGTTATGCACATTAATCATTGTTGGCAAAACCCAATTTGAGCTTCATAAAATTATGCTCAACAGTGAGGTGTTGTTCACACGCAGCCATTACGCTATTAAATCAGGTCAGGCTATGTGGCGCGCTTTCTCATCTGAAACATTCCCCAACAGGCCACTCCAAGTCTTTCACCTGCTGAGAGTGCAGCTTTTATGATTATTCATCTTCTGCACTTCACCTCAGTGGGGAGCAGGATGTGGCACCATCATTAGTCTGTCTGCACTAAATGAGCTTCCATTCATTCAGCAATTACGTCCATCGATGAGTGCTTGTGTGTCTGGAATAATTAAAGACAAAATAGGCATCTTAGATGTGAAGCGCAGAGACAAAAGATTCTGTTGTTGTCGTCTGTGAGTTGGATAAGGTTAGACCTTTCAGTCAGGTTTTTGGACTCATTTATCTTGCGGACAGAGCATGGACTGGCGAGGTTTGTGGACATGTGGTATCACAGAGAATGAAATGATACATTATTCACTCAGAAAGTCAAAGTTGGTACAGCTGGTAACAGCCACTTACAAAGTTTTGCAAAAGTGTAATCTGAAGAAATGGACCAGGCGCCTGAGGTAAACAGAGGAAGTTCAACTTAAAAGAGATCAAAGTAGGTTAGTGTGAGGAGTACAATGGGTCACAATAACACAGCACGTCAGCCCAGGAGACACAAACATGTCAGGCAAGCCAAACTCCTCGATAGTCCACCTCTCTGAGCAACTCTTCTCTTCAGTAACACGGCAGCCACAAGCGCCGGCTCAGACTGACATTTCTGGGGCAGCAAACGGTGCGTGTGTGTGTGTGTGTGTGTGTGTGTGTGTGTGTGTGTGTGTGTGTGTGTGTGTGTGTGTGTGTGTGTGTGTGTGTGTGTATAACTGTGTAGATGCCTGACAGAGATATGTAGCTAAAGACACAAACACATTATGAATACAAAATATTGGCTAAAACAAGTTTACCTGAGCAGTAATGTAAAGTTCTGATTGATTTAGGGGTTTAAAAGCCAGCAACCTTATACTCTGTTTTCCCACTTTTATATGCTTATATTAAAGTAGGTTGAGAAACAGAAAATAGGACATGCACAGAATACCTCCAAAGGAAGGCGACCAGAAACTATCCTGATCAGATGTGCAAACCCCATCAGCCATATCCTCTCAACATGAAGGAACAGTGGTCGAGCTCCTTCCTGATGTCTTAATTCCTGCCTCTGTCCCCAGTGATGAGGACCAATCTCAGAGTTCATGACCACAGTTGAAGGTCGACACATGCATGTTGATTTGTGGTCAAACTGCTCTGCTCTACACCATGTTTTGATCTATTTTTCAGTCAGTAAGTATGCACAGTCTAACTAATCCAATGAAATATCAGTTTTACCAACTTTGTGTGTCAAAATATAATTACACACATTTGATTGACACAATATTAAGAGGTCTTTTATCTGATTCTGCACTGAAAAAGAGAGAAATAAGAGGACCAAAAAAAATGTGTGAAAGGGCAAATGACCCTAAAATGTGCGAAATGAGAGAGCATATGCAGCTGGTAAACAGAAGGGCAGGTCGCACACACACACACACACACACACACACACACACACACACACACACACACACACACACACACACACACACACCATACACACCATACACACCATACGCAGCCCAGCAGGAAGAACACCCCAACACTAGCAAACGATGACGAAAGTCACACATGCACAAATATACAAGTGTGATCATGGGCTGTACTGATACTCATCATCAGTCATTCCTGTAACTGTCAGTGAGTCGGTATATGTGTGGGTTTTAAGGCCACTTACAGGTTCATCTCGCAGGCAGGCTAATTACTCCTCATCTCCATTGTGCCCTGATTGCTGTTCCTCCTTTCGTTCAACACAGGCCGGTAGGCATTGTCCTGTTGACAGACACAACATACTACAAACCACATTCTCCTCCCTCTTCTCTCTCTCTGTTACGTATACCCTCTTTCCCCCCTCCATCTTCCTGCAGGCAGAAAGCTCTACAGCTCCCAGACTTCCCTCTTTGCTCTATTTTCCCCACTCTGGGTTCATGCAAGGAGAAGTGACAACACTGTAGATTTCCCCCATTCTGCACTTGCCCATCCTTGCCTGACCATCCATGTGCTGATTCCTACTTCACATTACTTTTCTGGCCATCCCTAATGTACACTCCTCCTACTTTTCCTGCTTCTTTAAAAAGACATAAGGACTCATTTATGAAACATTACGTAGGATCCATCCTAAAAGTGTCCATGCGTTGTGCACAAAAGCCAAAACAGTGTCCTCAAAAAAAGAAATTAAGATTTTTAAAACCGCACACACGCACACTTTGCATATAACGTTCTCCTGCATATGTGCACGTAGATCAGCATCATATCCGGCCCTCTACACAGCCACATTTAACAATCAATGGCCAATGCAAAGCACCTCATGAATGTTGATGAGTGGAAATGAGCCTGCTGGTTAGTGGTTCTTTCTGTTGAATCGTCGCGAAAACGGAAGTGCAGAAATGGAAGTGCTTGTGTGTGAGGTTGAAGAAAGAAAGCACTTTTTTTTTTTTTTTTTTTTTAATGGCCACAGCAATGGGGTCACAAATAAAATGGTCATATTCAAAGGTCAGTGAATTTTTTTTTTTTAATCCCACTATCAGCGTGTCTGCTACTGCTGGGGGTCTTTTGCATGGGGGAGTAGCATATACCTCTTTTAGGTTCCCTTTTTTTGTTTTGTTTAGGTATATAAAGGTTATAAATGAGTCCCCAGGACCTCAGGTAAAGCAGCTTTCTGTATTTTTCCACAGGAGAAGATTCACTAAATTCCTCTTAATTTAATAAAAACTTTGATAGAATCTCATTGCCCATATTCAAATTGCCAGTCTGCTTTTTTACTTGATGTCTTAATTCCCAAAGTCTTCACACGCTTTATAACCGGCTGCCCTGTCTTTGCCTGCCCACAAAGCTCTCTTTTTCTGCAAGCCTTTTTTTTTTATAGCCGCACTTCCTTCGCCCTCTGAAAATGTCAGGACGAGCACGTTTCAGCACACTTTGATTTCCCCTTATTAAAAGGAGAAAATGAATTCTCATCCACACATAACCTACTCCCATTAATTAACATTTCATAAGGAAGTTAGACATAATTGACATGCGAGGCATGTTGATAGGTGAGATGAATGGTTCTATTTGTGCTGATATAGTATCTGTGTTTATCTTTGAGATGATCAGGCCTTAATTACCTTCCATAACAAATGCATTGATCACGCTATGGCTGGAAAAACTGTGCTGTGGAACTGTTTTTCCATTAGCTCTTTGACTCTTTAACCTAACAAGATTTGAAACGAAGCGTCCCGTGTGCAACATGCCAGTGGTGTGGGCTGAAATGAGCCTGAGGATTTAATCATCAGTGTCCACTGATATTATGTCTGTTTTTGTTTTGCTTATAATTTTTTAATAATTTAAACTTTATTAGCACTAACCCAGATGTTATGCTGAAACTCTAGTAAATCTCCTCTCTCTTTATAATGAGGTTGCACTCGTTTCCTCCTGTTCATGTGCTCCTTTTCCTCTCCAGGTCTTTGCGGTTTATTTAGGCAGAAAGCCTCTGTCATTGTCAGCCTGCAAGTGGATTTTAATGGGGCGCACGGTTAATAAGCAAAAGGAAGCTCCATTCATCACTCATGCTGTGGAGTACACACAAATATACTGTACGCCACATATATGAACACACAAACACATACACACACACAATGGTATTACATAATCACATTATTAAACATGTTTTCTTCCGGAAAGCACACAGAGGAGGGCGGAGGAGCCAGTTGGTGTTGTTTTATGCAGCTGTTGGAGCCACATTTCCTTTTTTATCTAGCTGAACCTTAGAGGAGAGGAAGAAAGCAGTAGTTTGAAGTAACAGTGTGGTTTCACTACGACCGTTTAATTAAAGCTATCTGAAAGCTATAGTTGCTATAATAAAATCAACAGCTTCTTGATAAAACACTGAATTAGGAAAATTAAACAGGACAAATTCCTTTGAACAGTTTTGTTTTGTTTTCTCGTGAACAAAGTTTCTGTACCGGCAAAAAAAAAAAGGTATAACAACATGTTGAATGCATTTTCTTGTCATAACATGTAACTACATTAAAAACAACACCGTCCCATTAAGACCCATTAAATCAATCAGTACAGTTAGCACTGACCCAATCAGACAGTTAGGTCATGAGGTACTCAACCCAACATGAATCATGATAGTTTGGTTTTAAAGTACACACAGAGTGCCATATTATTGCAAAACAACACCTCAAGGGTCGACTAGTTTTACTACCAAGCAACAACCAACAGTGATGTCACTTATAGACTTGTGAGCTGCTGTTGTGAAGCCTTGAGTTTGGATTTTGGCCATAGCAATCATGCAATTTGGAGCCCGAAGTGAGCAAATTTGGATGAGCAGAGGAGGAAGGAGGAGGACGGTGGATCTGACCACACCATAATGACTTGGAAAAAAAGGAATTTACTTTGTATTTAATGAGAGAAGTTGAAATGGGAGTCTATGGAGTCAGAACCTTTTAGGAGCCAACCCCTAGCAGCCCTCTGTGGTATTTCAGTTTAAGGCACTTCTGTACTGGCCTCACTTTTCAGACTCGGAAGCTACATTCACTTTATAAAGTCCATGGTAACTACCTATTTTCATAAATCCAACACCTTGGTAGCTCACAGGATTAGATGCTAACACTACCTTAATATGACAACCCACATTCCACATACACCCAAGTAAGACACTATCTAGTACAAAGCCTCAGCAACAAGGTGAGAGAGTGCAGCATCTCACACTAGTCACATCATTCTTTCACATCGCTGCTGTAAATTGTATATACAAATTATAAAATGGTAAATGGCTGCCTTTAATTGCTATGGCAGCAGGCTACCATGCAAGGCTCTGTGGTGACCATTGGGGCATGTGGACAGTGACATGTGTCGACCCTGTCATTACTGGACAACATGCTCTCCTTCCTGAACCCCAGCCACTAATGAAAATAAATGACAGATTGTTTAATAATGAAACCATCATGAATGTAGGTAGTTGCAAACTATCCAGCACGTATTGTGAACCAACACAGAAAAACAAAATGCGAGCTTTGAGAGACAAATTGCTGATTTATTGGCCCACTGGCTCAGACCTTTTAAATTGTGGCCCACCCACTGCCGTGCAGGGCGGACGCTGCTTTACAGTAACAGAGGCAGGCATTTGCAGAAGTCAGCTGGTGGCTGCGCTACAGTACAGACACCCCACTGAGTGTGTTTTGGTACGGTGGCCATTTTTATAAACGCAAGCTGGATGACAGATAATAAGGGCAGAGGGACCTGAGGCGAGGAGAAGCAGACTGTGTGCTTCATCGTGTGAGTGTTCTCCGTCTCTCTGCAGCATAGCCTGGGGACAGTCATGTAAAACAGCATTGGTCACACTCCAACATTTACATGTGCTGCATTTAGGCAACGTGCAATGTTTTCATTTGGACACCCCATCAACGGCACTAAAAAAGAGACCGTCTGATGCCAAGTGTATCCCTGCTCTCACACCCAGGCACAAGAAAACGTGTAAACATGGCAGTGATAACACTAAAATATGTACTTACTGTGGAAAATATGTTTGATATATTTCCTGTGCAATTAAGTGTGCGACTTGGCACAGTAGACTGTTTACATGATATTCTTACTCCAAGCCAGGCAGTGTTGAGAGCCATTAATAACAATTTCAAATAAACACCTATTATCTATTTTCTGTAGTTTAATATCCAGATGAAGGTATTCAATGTTTAATATCACTGGTATTCTCCAATTCCCCATTACTGTTTCCTGCCTTGGGACAACAGGTGTACAGTATAACCGTTTCCCTAAGCAGCCCAAACATTCATTAACTAACAAACACAGACTTATGTAACCAGGCATGTGACCAGTATCTGCAGATTGCAATTTGATATCTCTAATTAAATCAGCAGCTTATGTAGTTGCTCACATTTTCCCGCTGGTCAGAGATTTTTGAGCTTTATTGATTTCTGATGATTAAAACATTGGACTTTGGTATCCTATGAACACTACATGTCATGAACAGTATTGTAGATTAATTACTGTCTTTACCCAACTCTCAACATTTTCCTTTAAATTCTGCTTTTGGTTTTCTTTGGTCATGGTCATCGTAATACCTATGATTATTTATTTATATATATATATATAATTTTTTATTTTTTTTATAAATACATTTGTTTTTGCTTGTTTGTTTAATTTGTGGGACAAACTAGAATCACCCAGCTTCAACCTAAACGTCAAACGTCTTTTTTTTTTTTTTTCTCAGCTTCTGTGTGTCGGTAGACATGTAAAAGAATATAAATAAATCAACCAATCCGGTCGAAGTCTGACAGTGAGATTGCCGAGCAGCAGTCAGTCCAATAGTAGTAAATAAAAAAATTAATTTGCTCGTCATTCCTCTTTCGGAGAGCAATCTGTGTGGAATTACCAGAGGCTGTGTTGGTCGGGGACATCTGGTCTGCCTAAAGTAATGTTGCTTACTACTTAACACATGGACAGATTGTGATTTTTGACTGAAGAGCAGCCTCGTGTCCACAGCCCTTCAGTGTTACGGCCTTGCATAATCATAACGTCTGTAATCTAAAGAGCCAATCTGTTCCTCTTGATTAATGGCACACCGACAGACGCTCGTCTTTTAATTTACCTCCCAGACTTACATATTGCATTGAGTGAATGTCACGTTAATTCATCGCCTCTGCCTGCTCTTGGGGTGCACTCTGCAGCACGTGTTGATGTGCTGAGCGAAGCTCGACTCTCTAAGCTGTAATCTGCTCTCTGTGCACTTCAGCATTAACATGTAGGGAGATTTTATATTGTGTAAGCTGCGCTCTGTAGCAGCAGCGTTAGCTCGCTCTCACAGCTGTTGCTGCAGGTCAGAGCTGAGCTGCTGGGAAGGTAATGGCTGGAGGCTGGGAGGCTCATGGCGCCAGACGCCACTGAAATGTAGGCTACTGTATGCAACGCCAGGTGAGGCTAATGCTGATAATACTGATGTATGTGCAGTGAGAGAGAGAGAGAGATCCGAAATCTCTGATATTTGTGCAGGAGCTCAGTTAAAAAAAAAATGAAGTAAAGCGTAAGATGGACAATATAAACATCGGCTAGAGGATACTTTTAAATTGTCGGTGACCAAATAAGAGAGAGAAAGAATTCCCCCAGAATAGCGCATTTACTCAGTAACTGTGCAAGGACAGAGGCTGCAACCTTTTGGGGTTAAAAAACAGGCGCAGTCAGCTGTCACAGCTGCCAGCCGCAGAAGGAGGAGAAGAAAGAAACAAGGGATTTGCCATGTTTCAGCTCACCAGCTGTCAATGTGTCAAAGCGATGCAGAAACATGCAGAAATTCAACTCTTTTCATCCGACTCATTGGGATGCTGTGGCACTTTCTCTCTCACTCCTCCCTTCTATACAGGTAGACAGTAAGCAAATGACAGTTGACAGGTAGCGGTGCACCAGGCAACAAAAAAGCCAGCCATCTTGTTATTCGGCACAAATAAGCAGAGCATCAACAACATGAGCTCCTCTGGGGATTCAGGCATGCAGTGAGTGATTGTGTGCTCATAATCATGTCATCAAGACAAATTTAATATTCCGTGTAACGGTGTCAAAGACAGAGCAGCATTGAAATATTATTCATAATAGTCATTTGTCCGAATTTAGTGCAGTAAAATAACGTATGCCAATATTTTTTCAGCAAGCACTAAAACTATATTATCTTAAAACATTAGACCTCTTGACCTCCTTTAATCATCACTGATTTCAACTGTTTACACTTGCTAAATATGTAATGAGGTTCAGTCATGATTTTCAGATGATTATGAAAATCATATCTCTATTTACAGACTTTGTAACAAAGCAATTTTCACGTAATTTATCTCAAAAATCAGTAAAATGTTCTCCTATAAATAAATATTTGCAATTGAAAATAAGTAGCCCATGCCTTCAGAGACATGGTTCACAATACAGTGAGAAGATGTAAGCAGCATCAGTAGAAAGTATCCTATTGGCTATTCCCACCAGAAACTGACAGCTCAATGCTTACTGATTACATTTACATACAAATTTAACTATCACTAATTATCTTTGACAAGTAAAGACCTCATTATCTAAAAAAAACAAAAAAACCCTGCTTTACTCAACAATAAACTCATAAATCTGTCGTCATGTGTAGTGTATGGGTAATTGGCCACAGCGGCACACAGAGGAGTCCACATGTAACATCTCAACAACACATTTTACAGCTTGACAGATCCAACCATTATTTCAGTCTTGTCAAAGTCCTTTAAGTCTTATGCTATTGTGTAACTGACAGATTTGTGCCTTCGCTTTTGTTTTCTGGTGTACATCCAAAAGAGAGCAAACCGCCCTCATTGGACCACCAATAAATGAATTACAAACAAGTCTGTCAACCCTCCATCAACAGACAGACATTGGCTATGACTATGGTGAGAGCAGAACTGCTAAGCAGAAGCCAAAATCCTGCAAGGACTCAAATTCTTGCATGTAAGAAAAATGGATACACATCACAGAAAGTTTTTCTTGGTAATCTATTCAGTATTCTGGCTGGAGAAGCCAAAGGCATGAAGGAGAAACACAAAATTTGGATGAGATGGTGGATAGCGTGTTGAGGGGAAAACAGACTGTAAACTCCACAGAGATTGACAACAGAGTGTCGTGAACTGCTGAGCTGCTGCTTTCCACTGAAACTGATGAAACAAAGTAAATAATAATAGCTCCAAATGTGCTTGTTTTAATATATTTATTCTCATTACGCGCATTATGTCAACAGTACTGATTCATATTGTAGAATTTAAATCTTCTGTCTGTCAACACCAACTGAGCCAATTTAAGTCCATTTGGCACGCTCATTCAAACAACATTTGTGATTGGTTCAATGATCAGATTGTCTGCCTTAAAATGCAACAGAGATGCATGTAAATTTGTCCCTGGCATATGGGACTGATGGCTGATGAGGTCTCTTGCCAGTTGCTCCATATACTTGACTACAGACTATGTTTGCCGCAGGGCTTCAACCCCAAATTTGTATATACTGTTTGTGCACAAAGGAGGACTTGAAGAAGAATAACATTGATCAAACTGTGGGAGCACAACAGACTGCAGACCCTGCCTTGCTTTCAACCAATTTTAACATTACTAACTTCTCAAAGTTAGAATTTATTACCAAATTCTTATGTTGAACGGCCTCGGGGTGTTTTTGAAATTGCATCAACCCCCTTAGTAATTCTCCCTCTCTCAATACGGCAGTGAACACAACTTTTCTTTCAGCACCACACAGCCATGTGCTGCTGATTAATTAGCAGAAGTCACCTGCAGTGTTGGTTATGTTGGTTAGGGTCCCCAAATAGGGTGCAACAACAGCACTCCACATACGGTTGATGATGGAAAATGGGAAATGTCGCAAATCGCTTGAGAAACAGTTTACTTGCACATAGGCAGTAGTATCATTATAAAAAGCAGAATTTAACTACACAATAGCTGCTAGTATAGACAACAAGGACAACAATGTCTGTGATTCAATATCCACGTCAAGCTGGTAGTGAAGGCAGATGTTTGTTTTTCCTGGAAAAGAGTCATGTGATAGGGGTGAAACAAATCAGGGAAGGACATGCCGTGACCATAGACAAAAAACGTAGATGCAGCATTGGCATCTGGATCGTACGTCAACGTGGCCGCCATTTTGGTCCGGGCAACTTGCTACCTTTCTCAGTAGGACACGACTGGAGCAAGGATGCCGGAGTCGTGTGCTGCTTGGCATTGTTCAAATCACCGTACTATTCAAACTAGATCTCAGGGTAAAACCTTATACAGGTACTAATGTACAAGTGTTTGTGGTTTTATTTGGCCATGATAACATTATGTTTATGGCAAACTAATTGGCCACAAGGGTCAGACATAAATAGCTAGCGTCAGAAAATCTGCTCTATTTGCTGTCTGAATACAGAACAGTGACAAACAACCTTGTCATCATTGATTTACACCATTACAGGGACAAAACAGAATCATTATTATATGTACACTACATTTCTAGATGTTGTTTTTAGCACATACTGTTTAAAACAGCCAGCAAACTAACGGCAACAAAGTAACGGCCTTGTGGGACGGCTGTTAACACTTTATGTTGCCCGTCACTATAGTAATTAGTATTGTTTACTGGCACAACACCCTAAATTAACCATAAAATTACTTATTTTTGCGTTGAGCAAGTGTATCTCTTCCTTTCCCCGCAAACATTGCAATGTCAAGTGACATCAGACCTACTTATCGGAGTTCTCAAAATCTTGAGTTTTTACAATCCTTATGACAATGAATCTTTTCCACCATATAAGTATATCACTTCATGTAAGCCTAATGTTAATACACACTCCTCTCTTGAGTGTCTACTTGAGATTGTAGTGTATAGATTCTAAGCAACTGGATGGAAAACCTTATTTTGAACTCCACGTTGATAATAAACATTGTAATATAAATACAACTAATTGAAAGCGGTTGGGAATTGGAAACGTTATGGTTTTTTTTGTCTTGAAAACTCCAGCTCACCTATTCACTTGTAGGTGATGACAGCCCAGTTTTGCCTGGACCAATATGGCGGACGCATTGACGTATTGCAGCAACGTGTGGAAGTGATCAATGTGGCGTCTATGTATATATGTCTATGGCCATGACTGTAGCAAGATGAAAAATGCAACCTCTGTAGGTCTTTGAAAAAAGATTTCCAGCACATGATGAGTTGCTTTTTAAGTCGCCTCCCCTGCAATTTCTGGTAGTAGAACTAAAGCCACCCAAAAAAGTCCAGACATGACATAAGGGATCACATCTGGACAGTAGCAGCACTGCAGTAAGTCAAGTCAGTAATCACTTTTCACCAGTTTGTTTCACTGTGCATTTGTTCAAGTTGAACAAGTTCCAGCTTGAGAGGAAAATTAAGTCAAAATGTCATGTTGGGCTTCAGAAAACTAGGATTTCGAAAAATTGTGATCTTTCACTTTTTTTCTTACCTTTCAAAAAACAAATATTCAAATGAGTAAATAATAGGCAGATTGACTGATAATAAAAAACAATCTTTAGATGCTGCCATACTTTTAGTCACTGGAGCTGATAATCTAACTTACTAAAGAATTTTCGTTGTTGTTTTCACTAGATGTTGGTTGCTTTGATGGGGTGTCGATATGGGTCATATAAGGCTTTGATATTGTGTGTGCAGTAAAACTCAGACCTGATTCAGGAAAAAAAATACCAGAACTGAGTCTTAAAACATATTTTTAACATTGTACACAATAAATATACAACACATTATTTTTCCAGTTTCACAAATATGTAAATAATGTCCATTATAGCAAAGACACTCGATACATCAAACATATGAAGCAGAATTTATGAACAAATCCTACATGAAACGCATGCAAATGCTCTGCAGAAGTGTTGTTAATGAACAGAGAAAAAGACAGAAGGCTGGGGAAGAGTAGTCACAGCAACAAGATTTCTTGGGGAAATCAAGTAAAACTCACAAAAAGGAAAAAAGACCATTTTAAAAGGATTTAATCAGGTCAACGATCCTATTATGGATATGTAATCTGGTTGTGAAACCCATATTGTTTCTCTGTGGATGAATCACCTTCATTCACTGGCTCCAGAGTGATCCTTGACTGATAATACAGCACTATTTACCACCTACGCCTCAATGTGCTGAATGAAAAAGAAAAAGAGGAGGGAGAGCACTTTTCACTCATATGCTAATGTGAACACCTCTCCGTTTTCTCTGTGTTGTTCTGAGTGGATCAAAGCATCTGCCGGAGAGATGACGCCATTCACTCACTGAGGCTGGTGCAAGGGTCACCCTCAACCCACAGTGGAAAGGGGCAGAGGGTGAGTGTGTATGTGGGACAAAAACTGACATGCGTGTGCTTCCAAGGCTGAGGCCAGATTCAGATTCATGACACCACACACACCGATTCAGAAGCTGTGGAGCCGAGATGGAGGAGTGTAGATGGAGGGATGGTGAGAGGGAGGGGTTGGCATATGCTGGTGAATCACTGTCACTCACTCTGAGGGCTGGACAGCAAACAAAAACAATAAGTTTCAATCCAAAGAAACGTGTTAATGCATTGATGCATTAAATCACATACACTGTATATATCCACTGGAGGACACTCGATTTTGGTGTTTGTGGTAGAGCCACAGGAAAATTTGCTGTTTGGTTTGTAGCTTTGTAAAATTAAACATGCAGTGTGGAATTTGTGTCTTAATAATTACAAAAACACTGCCGACATGTGCTTCCATCAAAGGCTCTAGTGTAGCCTCCTCCGTCCCTACGGTTGCAGCTGTAAAATGGTGGACAAAGTGTTTTGGGCGTCACAATCCCTGCAAAATTTCTCCAGCAAAAATGTATCCATTTGCTCTGATTACATTTGGAAAGTCAAGTCAAACAATTTTATTATTTTATCTCCATGTTTACTTTAAATACAGAGAGCAGCTACAGCCTTAATCAAGTTTGTGCGAACTCATTCGGCTTGAATGTAACAAATGTTCATTAATACATAAAAGTACCGCGCTATAGTTTAACTACGGTGCATGGAGACTGTTTTGATTGAGCAAAGTGTTAAAAAATAACAAGACTAAATGAAATTAAGTGCTCTGTATTTCTTTTTTTTAAGAGCAGTTGGTGTACGAGAAAGTCCTGTATCATTATTTGGAATTCAAAGAGGTTCATTCCCAAAGGGCTCCCTATTCACTGTGCGCCAAAGACAGTCAGTTGATAATGGGCACAAAAACAGGCATGCCAAAATTCACAATGGGCACTTGAAGCCAGTAATGTAGGTGTGTGTGTAAGTAAGTGAGAGAAAGAGATAAAAAGAGAAGCAGAAAAAGATGATGAGAAACAGTTCAGCAGGAAGACAGACAGACGTAGCAGAGGAGATGCATGGATGAACAACAAGAAAGTAGCCCAGGAGTGATACAGAAAATGAAAAATGGATCTCGGAAGGTAGGAGACAAGACTGATAACTATTAAAGCAGAAACCAAGATGAAAAGAAGCCAATACAGAGCAATTGCTTTGATAAACAGTGGACATTAAACAAAAGTGTTCTCTTGAATGCCTGGGGTGTAAACAGCTTCACTAAACTGTCTACTAAAAGATTTGAATGGCTGCAGATGATATTTAATAGGAAAACCCTGAAAATCAGCAGAGTATCGTTGCTGCAGTAATCAAGTGTGTAAGACAATGTGTCATTAAAAACACAATGTGATTCTTATTTGTGAGAGAGTGTGGGTGCGCTTCCTTGTCTTAATTAGCTCAGCAAGGAACAATTCATTAGCAGATCTTTCAGTCTGGTGAAGCTCAACACTCAAAAGTAATGGGCTTTTTAGGGTTTGCAGTGGTACAGTCGCGATGGGAAAAATGCAAATGACGGGACAGTGTGTGTGTGTGTGTGTGTGTGTGTGTGTGTGTGTGTGTGTGTGTGTGTGTGCGTGCGTGCGTGCGTGCGTGCGTGCGTGTGTGTGTGTGCTTACAGTATACATGCAAATACTGCTTGTGTCATTGTGGATTGATGGCCTTGCTGTTACTGGTTGCGTGTCAGACATCAGTGCATGCTTTGACTGTGTTGGACCTCCACCTCTTATCTAACCAAGGACAGATCCCTTTCCTGGCCTGCGGGAGGAGGGAACTGAGGTTCGACTGTTACAGCAGGGTCGCACATGCATCCTGAACAGAGACACTGTAACCCAAGGGACCACAGAAGCCAAACTCCAACACCGCCCTGAACCGGCAGTGTCATATGGGCTTAGAGGAAAGAGAGGAGACTAATGAGGGATAATGTTATCACGCCTGATGTGTGGATGCAAAAATAGTGGATCCACAACAGTGAATGTAACAGAGAGGTGCTTCACATGACTACAGATGGTTGACTTCATAAAAAGTGATATACAGCAACACTCTCTTCATATATTATTGTTCCAAAGGTGTTTCAAATGGTCTAAATTGACTTCTCTGCGTGAAACTAATAAGAGAGGCTCTATCATCTTCTACTGTCTGCGTGTCAAGTTGAAATTTAGACAAATAAATAAAAACCATGTTGTCTGTAGGATCTGTCTGCCTGGACACATCCATGTCTGTCCAGACTCATATAATAAATGTAATGAAGACTCTTAAGGAAAAAGGTAGGGATATATAAAGAAAATGAAACTTTGTTGCTCTTGTGACCTGCTGGTGTGTGTGTGTGTGTGTGTGTGTGTGTGTGTGTGTGTGTGTGTGTGTGTGTGTGTGTGTGTGTGTGTGTGTGTGTGTGTGTGTGTGTGTGTGTGTGTGTGCGCAGTGGTGTTAACTATTTCCATTGTCACTGAAGGTGGCTACACAGTTCGCCCAGATTTGGAGCACCTGTCCTCGACGCCTAGAGAGCGTCCAGGTCCCCAGCTCTCCCATGGACGCTCTCTCTCTCCTGGTCAGGACACATCTCCACTGGAGTTTGCACGCCTGCGCTTTTGTTGATCTTTTGTTGTCTTTATTTCCTTATTAAATACCTTTTCTGATCGCCATCATTCTTGTCCTTCCAGTTTATGTCATAGCTTAAGAGCCAGGGTTATGACACAATTGTTTGGCTATATGCCTACTATATTTGTGAGTCAATTCTTTAAGTTAAACAAGCAAAGTCAAATTTATCGTATGTGTGTTCACATGTTCAGCCAATAAAGCTGATTCTAATAAAACACAAAGCTGTAGCCACGACGGTGGACGATGCTTCAAATATGGATGCAAAGAAACTCTAAAACGTGAATGTTGCACACTCATCTTCATCCCGACAGCACAGAAGATCTATATACTCAGGTGTATGGACATATAGAGAAAAAGCTGGAAAGGTCCCGCATAAAGTATGTACTTACATCTGTGTCAGGACCCTTGTCGGCTCCAGGACAGGAGAAGCTGACGAACTCATGGCACCGTTTGTGGACCACAAAACAGCACACTGAGAGACAAAAAGGAGAATTTTACAGTGAGCTGTTCATCTCATCTTGTTTTCACATGCTCATAAAGTGCATTTGAACATTAAATCTGCTTCTTACATGGACACAAAATAAGATATCCTTATTCTGTGTCATGCAAGTTATCAGTCAAATGGTTAAGAGATAGAGAAAGAAATAGAGAGAGAGAAAGGCAGTAAGCGAAAGAACATGCATGCAGATTATCATCAATCATACTCAAAGTGACTTTGGCAAGCCTCTCTCGAATGGACACTCAAATGCTTACAGACAAACAGACTCCAGTGCCTGTGTTCACCCACACTCACCCACACAAAAAATGTCAGTATGTGATCTCGTGCATTCTGCAGCCCTCGGCTCTTAACAATCTGTTAGGGTTGCTGCTGGTCGTATCATTGTCTCCCACTGAACTGGGATGCGCCTGCACCAAAGTGTCAGTCAGCGTGACATGGCTGACATAACACCTGACACTGCTCCCACGTCAGCGACAGTGGCATTTACATTTGCACGCCGCCACAAGTCTGGAGGGAAAAGCAAAAACGTGGACATCTGTGAGAGATAGCTCACAAGCTGACTCGCACTCTGTGTCCCCAACTGTATTTATCTTTTCAGTCCCCATTCTTTCTTCTTTTACATTTTCACATAAGCTTCGCTTGTTGAAAAGCTGCCTACATGTGTGTTTTTTGTCCTTAACTCTGCCAGCCAAGTCGCAGTTGCCAGCCAATCCGACGGGCATCGGTTAAAATGAAATAAAAGAGTTTACTGAGAAGTCCAAGAAACCGCAGGGGTTCAGCTAATTATACATATGTTGGACAGACAGACAGATAGATAAAATAATCCTTTTTATTGTCCCTGGTACCATCATTAGTATTTTTATCATAATAATTTTGTTGACATCAATATAATCCTAATCCAAACCTGATACTACAGCATTTCTCTTTGGGTAGGCTACATGCGTCCTTGCTGCTGGTGTAGTGGTGGGCCTGTGGCATGGTGCAGTATGAATTCATCTCTTTGACAAATAAATACAAAACGAAGCAGAAACAGTGGAAAGGCGGATAAAAAGATCAGCAAAATAGTAGCCCACAGTGATTTATCCTTGCTCTGAAGTTGTCATCAGTGCCATTTGTCATTTTCATAAAGTACAGTCCCCAAAAACAGAAGCAGGCTGGGTTTTCTGTACAAGTGAAAATGCAGACGGCGAGGATTTCTACAACCAGGTTGGTTTCTCAACATCTATCACAGGGATTGCCATAAAATGTTGTCTAGATATTCCTGTTTTCAAGAGGATGAATGCTACTGATCATGGTGATCCACTGACTTTTCCTATAGTTTCACCGGCAGGGTGACACAGTTCAATTGGTCGAACACATAGGCCTATATGGCTGTACCTGCTGTGGCTGGGTATCGTTCAAGTATTTTTAATACCTTGACTTTAATACAGATACGACATAATACAATACCAATTTTATGAATCCATTTTGACCAAATTAAAATTACATCACATATTAAAGTAAAAATTGTCAGCTTTTATGCTGTTGAGAATGTTAGAAAATAACTCCGGTGTGTTTATGAAGCTACAATTTACAGATCTACTTTGAAGGCCTCACATTCAGACTATTGGTACTTTACAATTTACAGATGCTCCCTAAATACATGTAGGTTATTGTTAGATGGTGCGATTTACTAATGTCCGCTAAACACCTCGCATACAGACTATTTACTAATTATCTATTAATAGATGCCATTTTCCATATATAAAGATGGAAAACAGGATGGGCAAATGCTGGAGGGCTTACAGGGTTTCGAACAGCAGCCATTTCTTAAAAAATATATATTTTTAATTACTCATAAAAGGTGAGATCAAGATCCTTTTTTTCTTGAAAGCTCGGGAATCAAACCAGTGTTGAAATCACATTTTATTTCCTGAAAGAGTGTCAAATCAAATTCTGACCTCAGAGAATTCATTCTCACTTCATATCCTCCTCCAACTTGCCACCAAGTCAAACTTTCAATGCTCCCATCCCACATCCTGCCCACTCAGCAGCCATCAATGAAATTAAGATAACATTTGCTTACATGCAAAAGAAGAGTAGAACACACATGAAATCTGTTGTGTGTGTTTTCATCTACTGTAACATGTCGTTTTACTCAGCAGGATTAATTCAGAGTGCAATCATCAGGTTTCTCTATTCCTCCCTGCAGCCTACTTACAATCTGTGAATCATGGGTGTAATGACGTCCGTGGTTCTCTCTCTCCCTCCATCCATCAGCACTCCTCACACCCTCGGCCACACACCCACTTGCCCATCGCTGCCTCTGGTTAGTGCTGATCTCAGACCCGTTCGGGTGGCTTGTGTTGAGCCAAGCAGATTGTCTTGACACTGATCCCAGTTCAGAGGTGAAGGAGGGCCTCTAAGCTGTGTATAGTGGAAGGGATAAATCTAGCTTTGGAGTGTGTGTGTGTGTGTGTGTGTGTGTGTGTGTGTGTGTGTGTGTGTGTGTGTGTGTGTGTGTGTGTGTGTGTGTGTGTGTGTGTGTCAGGAAAGCTTACCCACACTTACACAAAACAGAGACAGCGTTTCTCTGTGACTATAATCCTTGCTGTTGACTTTCATGGGCATGCACACACAATGATACACACATGGATTTGAAAGCCATCTTAAGAAAGTAGGAGCCAATATGCTGCAGTGGCTGAAACACGGAGGCATGCTGGAAGCTTACAGGAGGTTACATGCACCCCGCCAATCAGGAGAAAGCTACAAAGACACCTCACATGCCTTATACCTGCTCTGCATGGGCTGAAGCAACAAAAATGTACGTTTTTTTTTTTTTTTATCCTCTAATATAGTGAGAAAAAAAGAAGAGGAAACACAAACAAAGAGAAATGAAGAGCTCCTGATAAAAATGTTTTTCTAAATTTAATGCCACTGTAATAAATCTTGTCTGTGACTCAGGCTCAGGGAACTGACTGGGAAACTCAGTATTAAGAAGTGAAATTGTCTCCAGATGGTTTAGTCCATGCAGGGAGAGCTGTGTGAAGCTGCAAGAGCAGAGGTGACACAGTGACATACTGTATAGTCAGGGATATTATGATTAATTACTACGGGCTTTGTTTCACCAGCCTAATTGCATAAGCACAGAGATAAGGGGCTTTGGCATTACAAAGCAGCTTACACAACACAAACCCATTCTTTTGAGTGTGTGCAGAAGGTGGAACACGCATTATGCCCTACATTTGCATGCATAATTTGAGTGCCTGTCTTTATAGGTGGCATATTCCCACACATACCGTCACAGCCATATCCCTATCTACTCACTGTTGATCCCTTCAAGTGTGTATTTAGCCCTTGCTAATCTGGTGAAATTGATAATCTACCGAGCCGCTGTTAATAGAATTATGTTGTGCTGCTGCCCGGAAGAAAAGCTTGCAGCGGAGATACGGGAGAGAGGGCAGGACACCTGCAGCACAGAACCAGCTCAATACTCGCCGTACACATTCAATTGATCTGGGCCCCCGGAGTGCATCTAAACACAAAGAGAGCTGAAGCTTTGATCTGAGATCCACAGGAGGAATGCAGGGATGTGTGCGAGATGACGGATGAATTGGCAGAGAAGGAGGAAACAAATCTACAGAGGTTTAGGGTTTCCTATAACTGTAGAGATGGATGTTTCGAAGGGAGTCAGAGATGTTTTTATTAGTTCAAACGACTGCCGTGCTCTCCCCTCTACATTGTTTTTAGTGGAAAAATTGTTGAAGTGACGTTGGGTGACCACTTTGTCACCTAGCTTTGTCACCATTGTCTGCGAATAAAGATCAAAATAGTCATTGCACCTCTCCTTGTGCAATTCACTTTAAAATAACACAAAGACAAGCTTCCTCTCGACCAGGTAGGTGATTGTGTAAAACGCTCTGCTCCCCCCGCCCCCCGCTTCCTCATATGTGGTCTTTCTGTAGCAGATTTTCTGTCATTAAACGCAAGAATAAATGGCAGAAAGGAGAGGAGAGGGGAGGAGAGGAGAGAGAGGTGTGTTGTCCTCTCTTGGTTATTTTTAGGCTCGATTCTGGCCAGGGCTGGAACAGTGTGTATTGAACCGCACCGTGGTGGAGAAGTGAGGGAAGACATTTCCTCTGCACTCCTCTACACCTGGCCAATGGACACTATAAATACATGGGCGGCATATGCTGATACACACATCCATGTGCAAACACAACTACATACTTGAGGCCAGCATGTATGTGACAGAGGAGTGAATGATGAATGGAAAGCTATTCCTGCAAGGTGGTATAAGTACAGAATGAAAGAGGTGGAAAAAGCTGAAAGATAACTATGGAGTGAACGGGCCAATAAAAGAGCTGCGTCCTTCACACGGCAGAGTTGGCCTGTGTTGAGTTCTCGTCAAACTTTGATGACGTTCAAAGGTGAAAGAGAAACTATATCCATCAGTTGTTTACCATCCTGATTAGTTCCCGTCGCCTTCTGATCTTACACTGGAACATACATGATCTAATATGAACTTCAAAAGAGGGTTAGTAGCTTCATACGGACAGGCTGTACCTCTGCACACGGTACGAACAACTTGGGAAATACAAAAATGCTTTGCAAACAAAGACAAGAAATTTATTCTCTGTTCAACACTTAAACATTATCATACCGTGAGCAGATGTGTAGAAAAGTGTATCATTCCACCCTGTCAGTATCACCACAGAAGCTCTTCCAGAAGTCTCAAACTTTTATAGTGACCTCTGAACTCCTGCCTTTGCAGTGAGTGACAGATCTGAGATTCTCAAAGCCCCAGGTCACATGACCCATAACCACCAGATCTCTCCTGAGATCCACAGTCCACCACAGTGGACTGACACACTGACAGTGCAAACAGTCATAGAGGCTCCATGCAGCAGTGGCCTTTTTAGGTTATTTTGTGCAGTGTAATATTTTACTTAACTATGGATGTGTTGTTTGAATGTAGGCCTATTATTTTAGGCAAATGCAGGCATACACATGGCACTTTTTTCAAAAAAGAACTTATTTTGGTTAAAATGATCTGTATCTCTGGTTAATGTTGAGCCACCAACGCTTTGTATTAATCCTGGATTTACAGGATTTCAGTACCTTCCCATCTGGTTATGATTTTTACAAACAGTTTCTCAAGTGATTTCCCAGAAAATGTATTATGTGATTTACTGGAGATTTCTATTTTAATACATATACCACCACTCACTCCTATACAGTATGAATGATAATGTTTACATGAACACATTTACAGTATCTGTTTCCCACAATAAATGCTCCTTATCGAAATATACTTTGATATTTTGTTGCTTTCAGATTTTCAGGCACCAATAAACTTCAGATGCTTTCAGTATTTTAGGTTAGGTAGTTACTTTATTAATCCCGAGGGGAAATTAATTATTTAATTATCTCAGCATATTTATAGTTTCTCAGATACTTTTACAGCGTTTACACTCTAGCTAGTCAGAAACTAAGGTTGCTTCATTTTAAATGTATTTTTTACAATCAAAATCAATTTTAAAAATCCCAAATAAACTCTGGGCAAGACCTGTCTTGTATTCTAGTGTATAATCAGAACAGATCTTATAAATAAGATGAGCTGTATGAAATACATGACAGAGTTTGAAGACAGGGAGGTCACCTTCAAATTCTATAAGCATGAAAAACCCTAACCCAAGTAATGGCAAACTGGTTCACAGTTACAAACTGTGGCAACACTGTAGCAGACTAAATTGCATCAGTATATCACAATATAAGTCTCTGTCCTTTTGCCACCACCCTTGGGAGATGAAGTGTTTGTGATACATACTGGCAAGCAGCGTTTACCTGCAGAGGAAGGAAATGAACAGAGCTGCAGCTACAACAAAGGCCTGGAAACTCAATTTCAACACATACATTCAATTATGCATGCTATAGGCACACAAAGGACAGAGCTTGGACAATAAGGACACAAACACCGTGAACAGTGAAGATATGACCTTGAAAGCAACAATTAAGCTCACAAAGACCACTGATGGACTAAATAGCAAGAAAAAAAGAAGAGAAGTGAATGGGAGAAACAATAGAACAGAAATAAAGAGATTAGAAGAGATAAGATTTGATGAGAACAGAAAAGAGCAGAGCATAAAAATCTTCCTCCGTGTGTCCCAAAATTAGTAAAACTTCCTTCAAATTCGGTTTGTGTCTAGCAATTATCTCCATCACCACAATAACCTGCTGTATGAATATGCATTTGTATTTGATTGTTTATATATGTGCATATATAAGAAATGTCTGCATGCCAATGTGAAATTGCAGAGAACAGAGTAGAAAAGACTTCTGGCGAGGTTGAGCACAGTAGGAGGACTACTCAGTTTTTAAGAAAGCAAAACCAAATAGTCATCACAATTTTATTGAAAAGAAAGAACAGAACTCGAATAATCCCTTCGTCAACAAGTCAGATTGCAGTTTACATCCACGTCTGTCCAGGTGAATATAATATATATATATATGGTGAAGACTTTAAAGGAATCCATGAGTTCACATGTTTGGTCAGTCAAGTAGATTGTAACAGAACACAAAGTTATAGTCAGAAAAGTAAACAATGCTTTGAACATGAATGCAAAGAATGTACAAACTCTAAAACAGGGAAGCTTCACTCACATCTTCAACCCGACAGCACAGAAGATAAAAAAAAAAAATCCACACAAGATTAGTGTCACCAATTCAGTATCCGACCAGATGTGAAACATTGCCACAATCTCTCCTTCTGTTCCTGAGTTGTGGTGTTAAATAACGGCAAGAAAATCATTTCTTCAGAACATCATGATGTCACAGTGAGGTTGACCTTTCACCTTTTAGATAAAAAAATAAAAATAAAAAAAAGGTCCTTACTTTACCATTTTATCCGATTAGATATTTGTGAGAAATGTTGTCATAATTAGCATATGATTTGTAGAGTTATGGCTACAAACATGTTTAGTGCAGTCACAGTGAACTTTGATCACCAAAGTTATCTCCACTTGAATTAAATTTTCCGAGTGAAAATTTATGCCAAATTCGAATAAATTCCCTCAAGGCGTTCCTGAGATATTGTGTCGATTGGGGCACACAGACAACTACCTAATGCCTCTGGCCTGGCGAGCAATAAAACAAGGAACATCTGATTGGCTGAGAACACATGGGAGGAGTTTAAATGGAATTCAAGTCGAGTTTGGCCTCATCAGATTGCATCTCAGCACTCGGTAGCCCCTCCTAGTTTCCATGAACACAGCACTGCAGGTTGACAGACGATGGCTGTTATCACCTTGGTGGTGATAACAGCCATCGCCTTCTAAGATATGTGTTGGATTATGTATGTCTGGCTATATCGTTACAGCTAACACAGAAAGTATGTCCCCAGGGGAAAAGCTGCTTCTCTATTTTGCATGTTGTGGTTTGTGTTTCTCACGTTCCCATCAGAGAACGGGCGGCACGGTGGTGCAGTGGTTAGCATTGTCGCCTCACAGCAAAAAGGTTCCGGTTTGAATCCGGTCCTTTCTGTGCGGAGTTTGCATGTTCTCCCTGTGCTTGCGTGGGTTCTCTCCGGGTTCTCCGGCTTCCTCCCATCATCCAAAACATGCACGTCAGGTTACCTGGCGCCGCGCTAGTGGCAGCCTGTTGCAGCAGCTCCCCCCTGAGAGCCCCCCTGCTGTAGCAAAGAAATTTCCCCTCGGGGATTAATAAAGTGAAATAAAAAAAATTAAAAAAAGAAACAATTAAGAGCTCCACATATCCACATTGTGCAGACTTGTTCAAATTCCAGCAGTTATAATTTTCTTTGTGGTTCAAGCCAGCTGCAATAAATCTCTTATTTGGGTGCCAGTGTTTATTGGTCCTTCATTATGATCCAGACTAAAATATCTGTCCACCACTATGGAGGTTGATATTTTCATGACAATTGTTAGATGCAATGCAATGAACTTTAGTACAGACTATCATGTTTCCACTCAGGATGAATTGTCATTACTTCCATCTAGTGTCATTAGTCAGGGCATTATACAGTACACTACAACTATTGTTTTTTAAATATTTATGACAAAATATCGAGAAAAAAGTTGCATCAGCCTCAGCTGTCATTTGTGTTTAGTGCTAATTTGTGAATGTGTGCATGCAAACACGCCAAATAAAAATGTAGAAGCTGGTAGACCTGCATGCATGTTAACATTGTCATTGTGAGTATGCTTGGTATGCTCATGTCAGCATTTAGCGGCTATCATGGCTGTAGACTTGTCCTAGTCTCATTAATAAAATACATTATTTTTTTTTCCACGTTTTTAGGTTTATGAAGGGCAATCAAAAAGTTACAAGACTGCTCCTGTTGTGCAAGAACGGAACACAGCACCTTGATGCACACTGAGCAGGGAGAAACTATACGTTCATGAATAAGTATTCAGAGTAATGTCATAAATGTCTCTATGAACCTGAAACCACACCAGTGTGTTGTTGGGGGCAAGAAACCCGTGCATTTTTAATGCAGTGATAGCAGGCGTGTTGTTATGAGGGAGAACCAAAGTGCCATCGCACCACAGTTCAGGTCATTCGCACTGAAGGTTTTCCCTCAGATGCCTCAGAACATCACAGTAGAACTCGATGTTGACAGTCTGACCCTAGGGGCCAACCTCGCAAAAGTCAAACCCATCTGGTTGCACTCCTCACCTGACGAGCCTTCCTCAGCCCCTCTTGAAACGCAAAACATCTCTCCCAGCTCCTTGCTTCATTGTTTTAGATTTTCTGAAACAATTCAAGGGTCCCCCTTGAGGATTTCCAGAGTTAAACACAAAATTTGATGAGCGCTGTTTGCTCAGGTCCATGGTAAAATCGCAAATGCTCACGTACCAGCGGTCACAAAAACTTAACGTAAGTGCTGATTTTGATTCAGCCATGTAACCCGAAATACATATGAAGGTTATAGCTTCCCCTTGTCCGTTCAGGTCACAATGTTGTGCTTTATTCACAAGCATAAGGAACCGATTGCCCCTCATATGTCAATAGCAGCTGTACTCCCAACTAGCAGACAAATTGGTATTAATACATCAAGTTAGACATGCGGTACCCATAATATCATATGTTATGATATATAATTAACTAACACATAGTCCACACTCACATAAATATATATTCTATGCAGCACTAATGGTGTTTGTATTAAGAAATGGCCACAGGAGAACTGGATCAATTACTCCAAAATACAGGTGGGAGTGTTTGGGTGCCAGACATCTCTGAGTCACACAGGGGAAATAGTGATACTGCCTCATGAATTAAATATGACTCTGAATGCAAATACAGACACACACAGATACACAGGTTCATACAAACACAAACACATATGTGAAGACACGCTTATGCTTTTGGTTGCGCACATTTGATATTTGCACACCAGCATAAGAGCATAAATGCACACAGATGCTGCCGCTCGCTCATTTTCACACTGACATGCAAACACGCACACTTAAGCACACTCATTTACACACTCACGCTTTATCTCTGTCAGACAAGACACACACACCAGCAAGTACAGTGTACACTTACTTCGTCTGATTCTCTTGTCTCCTCATCTTCTCAGTTACTCACTTAGACATACATATAAACAGTCAGGGATGTATCACTTACAGTGGTCTTCCACAGAGCCCCCTCTGCCTGTGTATCAGGTGTCACAGTGGTAGTAATGTAATGAGTCTGGCTAGTTGTGGTCCATCCAGACGCTCTAAGGCTGACACTGCAGCACACTGACAGGAACAAATCAGACCATACAATAGAGGGAAGTGCTGGACGTAGACACGTGAAAAATATACAACCACTGAATATTCATACTTGCTGGTCGCCAGAGGTGATGATTTTATTTACACTGACTCTGGCTTCTGTGTGTGCAGCCTACACACAGAGCAGGGTGGTCAGGCGAAAGGCTAAGGTCATGGACAAGTCCAAGTCTGGTGCCAGGGGACAGGCTGATACCACACATCAACATCAGAACATCTTCCAGCGGCACTGCATGTTCTCGACCAATTTGCTTGGGACCAGCGAAGTCAAGGCTAAATTTGTTTCAGCACATTTTGAAACACAAATAACGCACTTCTTTTTTCCCCTCACTTTTCATTAATTCACTCACAGTTTATTTTTGTTTTTTTCTCCAATACAAAAAGAAGAAAGACCAGAAAGAAACCCATAGAAAACAGGGACCTTGATTAATTCTGTGGCAGGAAAACCAATGTTAGCATTATCCAAGGAATAAACACATGTACTCCCTGAAAACTATGTATTATATAAAATAGAAACACTAAGCTCTATTTACCACTACTGGTCGGGTTATTTGAAGCCACAGGCAGGCACAGCTGCAGGTCTGCAATCTTAGCTGCCACATTTGATCAAATGTGGCAGCTAAGCAGGTCGGCACAATCGCTACGCAGATATACCAGCATTGATGTTTGCGCTTGCCCTTTGTCTTGCCTTGCACAAATTGTCATACACTTCACATCAAAGCAATGAGTAAAGATGCTTCTTACCTCTTCCACAACCCAACTTTGCTTTTTCATTTTTTTTTTTTTTCCCCCTCTGCGCAACTAGCACATACTGATCAGCTTGAGAAACTTGAGTCCTGATGCACGTACACACTGCTGCAGGTTTTCATTGCGCAGTCTGAAATGGTTTTGTGTTGCCATTAGTCTTTTATCTCAACTAACATTAAAGCTCCTGAAAAAAAGCTCATGTGTGAAGCCTTTCTCTATAGCATTGAAGCAATGATCTCCAACTTGACAAAATGAAAGTATAGGGTAATGTTTAGTAACATTTATCCACATAGCTGAGCTCCACCAAACCAACTGAATAAGAACAATAACAAATTGATACTCAACAAACGCATACTCACCACTCACTTTAATGCAGGGGTCTTCAACCAGTAGCTCGCAAGCTACAGGTTGAAGACCCCTGCATTAAAGTAACACCATGTATTTTTGCCTGTCTTTAAGAAACATACACTCAGCACTCACAACATAATAGGTTTATTTCCAATGACTCCCAATACACATATATGAGTGCTTTCAACCAACACATCCTCATATCTTGAAGAATAGGTCATATATATATATATATATATATATATATATATATATATATATATGCCTTAGTCGTCATGGTAACAATAATAAATATGTGAATAACATTGGGAAACAGTGACAGTTTGGTTCAGTTTAGGCACCAAAAGTACTTGCTCAGGAAAAGATCATAGTTTCAGTTAATTATGTTACTCAAGTTATCTTATGTACATAAGTTAAAATACTGTAAGTCAACGTTGACTTTTGTTTTCACACGGGACAAACAGCAATTTATGGGTGAAAGTCCTTTGTTTGATCTTTGACCCCTGACCTCCTCCTTATACCGACTTTGTACCTCCTTCTTCCTTTGCTCCCATCATAATTACCAAGGCCACTAGAGGTCGTAATAAAGACGGGTTGTGTTAAGCTGCTTGCACGGACAAACCTTAAGGCCTTGTTTTAGAGAAGGAATGTCTGGGAATAAAATAATTGTTTTAATAAAAATCATACCTTCCTCAATACACATTTCTTTCTGAACTTCGACATGAATATTACAGCTGGTAGTAATTAAAAAAAATATATAATACAATATCAAAGATCCTCCGCTGATCAGAGACTGACAAATCAGATATGGTGACAGATGTACAAAACATCGAATGACTCAAATACTTTTGCAGGTAGCAAAATGTCACAAGACGACAGCTACAATGACAACAACACCCGATGGTGCTTTGGTTAACCATGAATCATATTTAAATTTATGTATGAATCATATTTCTCCCCTTGTGATGGGAGATTGGCGTCAGATGAACAAACACAATACCTAAATTAAGATCAGTCTCGCTGGCCTTTTGCGAGCATGAAACACCAGGTAGTATATTTTTAACTAACAAATTCATTTGACGTGAAAAGATTTAAAAAACAACAACAACAACAACAAAAAAACATGTAAAAAATGACATTAAAAATTGGAAATAAATAAATTAAAGCTTAACTGAGCCATTTGTTAATTAGCTGTCACGTAGGTTGAATGCACCCGGATGCGATTTTTTGTTTTTTTGTTTGTTTTCTTATTATGAGTCAGTAAAGCACAGAGACGTTGGGCTAGAGGCTTGATGAGCTGATCCTGGGTCAGCTCGGGCCAGTTTACTGCACAGCAGCCTAGTAGACAAGATGACAGGACAGCGCTCACCGTGAGGTCTGCTTTCTGCTATAACGCATGTATACACGCGCAGACATGCATGTGTTTAACCATGACATACGGTGTACACACAAACATGTCCTCATCAAGTTGCACAGATGGAAATGGACATATTGCAGCAAATAAGTCACAGATGAACACTTACACATCCAAACAGATGCCCGATATCATTCACATTCACACACACACACACACACACACACACACACACACACACACACACACACACACACACACACACACACACACACACAACCTCTCAATCTCAGTCACTCTCATAAGCTGTTCAGAAGAGTATTTCTGTAGCACAGAAACTGCAGAGCCCCAGAGAGACACAGTCATGCTATATTGAGGTCAAGATGTTTGAGACAGAAAACCTGACCACTGTAAGTGGAGAAGCAGTCAGTAAACTGTAGTGTTGCTTCAGCCCCTTTATTGCTGATTAATGGCACTCGGCTGAGAAAGGGAGCATGACTCCTCTCATCACTAGGCGTCTCTGTGCTTGGCTAATTGGCCTAGTTTATCCACACGCCTGCATCCAAGCCTGTGCAGAGCGATTAGTCAGCCTGTCAAGTGCAAGGCTCATACCATTTGGAGCTGAATAAGGGAGACAAAAACGAAAGGCAGCAGCTGTGGTGAAATGGCATTGTGTGCTTTCTGCAAGATGGTTTCAATTAGCACCTGCTGCCTCCCACACTACCCTGCGCTTTCTTATTATTTATTTTTGTTATCTCTGACTTTTTTCCCCCTCCATTCTGTTTCAACAACACTGCTTTATTCAGCCTTGATACTGTGAGGACTTTAAGGATAGAAGTGCCAACCAGGTCAGTCAGACAATCCAAAACAATTTACAACTTTATGACCGCCAGAAGTGCTTTTTTGAGACTTTTTGGTTGCAGCCGCCATCTCCTCAGAAGAAAATGTGCTGACATTGTATCCTAGATGGCCTTTTTCTTTGACAAAACCAAGTATGTAAGTAAGACCAGTACAGTGAACACCAGTAAGACTGCAGCCATGCAGCCAAGCTGTGAGGGTACCAAGTGGAGTTTAGAGCTAAATCATCTGCATATGATGTTTAGCATATAGGTAGTTAAGTTCACTATCTTAATTATTCATCTTAATTAAGCATGTGACACACTAGCACCACAGAGGCTGATGGAAATGTCTTCAACTCTGTAGGTATTTGAACATAAGCCAAAGTATAGAACACATTGAAATTTTACCTACTGGTGGTGCAGGCAGAGAACTCAGGGGAGCAGATAAAAAATACATGCCGATGGACTGACGAACCAACTCATGGATCAATAGACATCGCCTTAAAGCCATGCTGCTAAAATGACAACAAATTTGATCATTTTAAACCTTTAAAAAATCTTATTGATTTACATATATGTACGGGCAGATGTTTTAGGTGAAGGTTGTAGTTCATAAAGACCTCCACAGTGTACATGATACTCAAAGCCTAGCACAATAAATTGATGCTTCATGGATACAAATCTGTGGTTTCAATAGCTTCTTTCTGCTTTACCGAAACAAAGCATGAATTGGGACCAAAAGAAAAGCACAACAATAAAACCCTCTACAGCTTGTAGGATGAGTGGGCGAGGTGAGCCTCGTACCTTTCTGTTCATTTTAACTGCTCTCTACAGTGGGGTAATTTAGCCCGTTGAATACGCATGTGGTTAACCTCACTTTCAGATACAATTACGCCCACTTCTCTCAGTCCCCTCTCTGCCACAGTGTTTCTTTCCAGCCCTCTCTGGCTCCAGGTGAAGAGCTGCTCTTATGGATGGAGGCCTAATTTTTCTCTCAACAGCTTCCACTGCCACATTGTTCCAGCGAGATGTGCCCTGTCCATGCAGCCGGCCAGGATCAAAGAGCTGTTGACACAGCCTGAACCAACTTGTCAAGGTTACCGAGTCTGTCTGACATTCAGTTTGCTTTACAGAACCGGCAAGTGTGTTGCAGGGATGACGTGCTTTTGTAAAATCTCCTAGATGGAAAAAGACTACATGAAAGACACAGCAGCTCTTCAGCATATAGGTGTGTGTGTGTGTGTGTGTGTGTGTGTGTGTGTGTGTGTGTGTGTGTGTGTGTGTGTGTGTGTGTGTGTGTGTGTGTGTGTGTGTGTGTGTGTGTGTGTGTGTGTGTGTGTGTGTGTGTGTGTGTGTGTGTGAAGAGTCCTGCTGTCTGTTGCTATGTGGGGTGTGGCTGATGTATGGCTTACTATTTCTGCTCTGCGGAGAGACATGTTGCCCCTTTTGCAGCGAAACTACAGTTTTCAGAATACATTGGCAAGACCACATGTTCCTGTAAGACAGATATGCACGAAAATGCACATACTAATAAATCCTAAGGCATTTGGAGGCATATGATGAGTTGATTAAATGAATAATAATAAAGAGAAAGTGGATAGATGTTCATCAAGTCATTTTCTAACCTGAATTTATAAGTAATTTTATTGGTATTACTCCTGTTCTAAGTTTGTTTTCTTAGATAATGTACTGTTTTTCTTGTTAAGCTGCTTGAGCAGAATAAAAATGCAATTTAAACATTAACTTAGCCTCTGGAAAATGATGATAGGCTTTTTTCCCCCCACATTCCCTCATCTTTTTTATTTTTTTTTATTTTTTTTAGATCAAATGATAAAAAAAATACTTGTAAATTGCAGCATATTAACAAAATAGATTAATTAATTTTGGCTAAGGGGCTTTCAAATTTGTATTTCCTAATATAACCTATTTTTTGTTTCTAGTAACTGTAGATGTACATACAAAAGACGGATCACTCACACGCTTAGTACTCTATATTGATTTGTATGAACATTTTGGCATCAGCAGATGTACAAATATAACATTTGTAAAGAGAATCTGTCTTGTATATGTAAAAGTAATGTATTTGCAAAGTAAATTGGGGAATGATCAGCTTGTCAAATCAATATAAAAACTATGAAAGCAAACGTCAACAAGGACTATTGCACCTTTTCAGGAGGCATGATGACAACAGTCATCGTGATCGGTGAGGAGACATAACTGAACATTAGCATATCCTCCCTCTGGCTTGAATGCTGAACGAGCAGGGAGACTTCTCAGGGAGTCCCGCTACCATTTTGCAAATTCATCACGTTTGTTTCCAGATATCTTTGATAAAAATATAATACAGTGATTTGTGACAGGAAAAAAGGTGATGTCTAAATATAACAACAGTTGTTAAGATATGATGCAGCCCCCCTGAAAACCCACAAACATCCGTTTTACACTGAAGGGAGGCAAAAATACATAATGATTTAATTCATTTTGTTAGAAAACTCCACACCTTAATGGATAGAGTTTTGACTATTTCCAGCCAAGTGGTTTAATTTATTAATTTCTCTTTAAGAGTTAAAGAAAGAGAAGTTATAAAATTGCCAATTTGGCTCTAACACACGAACAACAGAAAGCACTGAATCTGAGAGTTCCTTGTAATTTTTATCAACCCCAGAGATTAGGGTTACTCAGAGCACAGATCAAAGGATAAAATTCCTTCCATTCAACCGTAGAGATGCCAGAAAAAACATGGTTGCAAAGCGCTGATTCTCCCCTGTGGTGCTTGTTGCTATATTTGCCCTGAGTGGAGCAGAGAGGCTGGGAAAGACGAAGAGGAGACACAACCATGACACCCTCAATTAGGAGTCGGGGCTGACGGCTTCCGTCTTCTGCCCTCCCTCCTCTCTGCTCCCACAAGAGAGCATGAGGTGAGAGTACTTCATGAAGTATGCATGTGAGACACATGGACAAAAGAAGAAAAGGTTTATGTTAACGAATGCCCATAGATGTCTTTACATGATCAGAAAAATTGCTGCATCTGCAGTATTTTCAGGTGAGCTACCTGAAGTTCATACTAACCAGCTATTTATTCTTAAAAGAGTTTAGCCAGAATATAGGTATCTGATATCTTAACTATGGTGTGTGTGTGTGTGTGTGTGTGTGTGTGTGTGTGTGTGTGTGTGTGTGTGTGTGTGTGTGTGTGTGTGTGTGTGTGTGTGTGTGTGTGTGTGTGTGTGTGTGTGTGTGTGTGTGAGAGAGAGAGAGTACTTTGCTGTAGGTTTGTTTAATTCCCTTTAATGTCTGCCAACAGTCTTCTCTGTATATATATGCCCAACTAAGAGTCTTATTTTATACGTCCTCATCTTGCAGTTTTCCATGACATTAAATACATTACATTCCATCAATATGAAAATTACTGTGACTGTTCTCAAACCCATTACAGCTAATTCAAGTCTACACTATACAAGATTAAATGCACCCATAAAGCAGGCTACAAAGAGGAAATGCTGTACATCTGTTCAAAGTTAAGTTAGGACAGAAGGATAATGTTTTTACATCTTACCGTACAAAAAAATAATTCTTTTGTAAAAAAAACAACAACAAAAAACCGCATGAAATATTCACAGTAAGTTGAAAAGGTGAAGGAAAACCAAACTGCACTTCAACTAGTTACAGTTAGCTGCTGAGATAGAATTAGCTGAAGTAACTATACCCACCTTCAAACCCATTAGCATCCCATTGCTGCAGTTTCTGTCAAAAATCATTCTCAGGAGGTATAAACTCCAAATGTATTACACATATTTTCAGACTCAGTGTTACTCACACTTTCTAAAGATATAATAATTACTGTCTATTGCTCGTAAATATACATAGAACTACTTAGAAATCATGATGAAAGGTGCATGAAAACCCTTATGTGTTTCGGTTTTCTTCAGTATCAAGTACATTCATGGCTACAGTAACTATTTATACCCATAAACGTAGCTCTCAAGTTGAAACAAAACCTGTTTTTAATATTTTTCATGTTGCACAATCATAGGTCTCCTGCAGTAGCTCACTGGATAAAATGGAAAAGACAGCTGAGTAAGAATCAGGAACATTTCGTTTTTTCTGCACCCTTTAAATTGTTCAGAGCCTTCAAACTTCAAACCAGTTTCAGTAGTGCTTTCTGCCTTTTCAAAGCAACACAGTATCCTCATCAATACGTCCACACACTGTCTGCTCCGTGTCTACTGTGCAATTATGTGTATGTAAAAATGTGCATATTTCAATTTGTTTACGACAGGGACTCCATTTCTGGTAGTAAATATGTAGACAGATGGACAGTCAGGTAAAAAGGGAGCTAGGTGTGAGGATGACTAAGAGCTGCGCTGCAGTCTCTTCCTGGGTGACCCTCAAACACAAGCGCACACACACACACACACACACACACACACACACACACACACACACACACACACACACACACACACACACACACACACACACACACACACAGCAGGAGCAGGAAGAGGGCGCACACGCTTCAGAAAACTGGCACACACATTCTCTAACCCTCTGCCTCTCCCTCACTCTCTCTGCTGCCCTGTCTCCCTGCATCGTTGTCCTTGCACAGAAATAGAAGAAATATTATTCTGAGTAGAGGAAAGTCCCATATGTCCATGTTAGACACACACACACACTCCTTTGTTCCAGCACATCTCTTTTAGTTACATTTTACCTGCACCTGTATCGTCCCTAATTTTCTCAGTCTGTTTTTTTACCTTCTACATTACAGTTGAAGTATCTGGCTGACACCTTTATCCACTGTAACCTAAAATAGCAGTAACAGAAAAATACTACAGATGACAGTTGATAGTTGACAGAACATTACTCTGCAACTATTTTGCTAATTTATCAGCAAAAATGACACAGTCACTACTTCCAGCTTCTCAACTATGCAGATTGTCTATGCTATAGATCTTCTTTGCAGTGTTAGCTGGTTAAAACAAGCAACATGAACACATCACCAGACTATTGAAAATTATGAATGGGATTGTACTTAATTATCTGCGTTTCATAGACAATGCCATTCATGAAGAATAAAAAAAAATGACAATAATTAACACCTAACCTCAATGATCTTTGCAATCCTCAAAGTCAAGAAAGAAGCCAGATATTAAAAAAAACAAAAAAAAAACATAATGTGTGCCACATCATTAATGGAGAAAACTGATGTCAACTACTGCTGAGGTTTGCTCATCAAACATCATAATATTGTCTTTCCATCATTTAATGTAAAAATTACAGCAATGAATAATGTTTTTTCCTTTCTCAGTATTGAAGAATGGGAACGATGAGGTTATATTAAGGTTATTGATTTGTATTCCACAACCATCTTTCCTAGGATTTACAACACATTTGTGTATTGTGAAAATTGATGTGATCTTGGAGAGGAGAACCAAATAAGAACTAAATTCCAATTTTAAATTTGGGTTCCAGGGACCTTAAAGCCTCATACCTGAGGATACTCCAGTCCCACACAGACAGGCTGCCGTGTAACACTCAGACCCAGCGAGCTCGAAATCCTCCTAAGTGCACATTGTGCTCAACTTATGTGGGTCAAGACTGATTTCTCTGACTTCAACCATTCCCAAAATAGCTGTGGGTGTAATCACCCCAGAATTCATTAAGCACAGCTGGAGTGGTGAGACCCCGTCTCCCCTAGGGACAGTCTCTCCGTCCAAAAGAGATAGCAGAGTGTTGCACACATCACACTAATACACACTTGCTGTACTGATCCCTTCACTCGGAGTTTAAAACTAAGTGAGATTATTAAACGTTGTCATGGTAAGAGAAGGTTAGATAAGACGTACGGATAATGATGGGGTTAAATGTCTGGCAATGGAATGTAGGTCTTCAGTTATATGCTGATAGTGTCCTTTATATAAATCAGCGGTGCAACATCTATTATGGATGATAGAGGGTTCAACATGCTGCCATCTTCCACCCTATAAAACCATACTGGGATAAAATACAGACTACTCTGGCTCGGTGGACACACTGTCTCAGTCAGTATATGGGTCAAATAAACCAAAATGACTCCAAAGGCAGATTGATACAACTCTTAGACATGAATACAAACCAATCTATGAAATAATAAAAATATACACATAGTAAAAGACGTACTGACACCATACTGGGAAGTGTAATGGATGCTCAAAAAGTGTGGTAGAAGGCATATTAGAATATTTGTGGCAACACTCAGAGCCAGCCGTTTATTGCATCTTGTCAGATATCTCTTCTGTCTCTCCTCTTGGTGCCATTTTTGGAAACCACAACGATTAAATCACAGTGCTGCGACTGCTCCTGCCACTCTGACTTGTTGTTTACGTACACAGCACAGACAAAGACAGCCACACACTATCTTTTTGAGGACAAAAATCACACAGATCCTTCGACTAGAGTGTCTTTGTCGTTCTCTCTCCTCTAAGATTTCTCCCTCCGAGGCCTCTGACTGCTCTTTTGCCTTTGTTTGTTACAACAGAGATTATAAGGGAACAGCATGTGTCATCTCATTACATTGCATTGTGTCTCAGCAAAAACACACAGGCATCTCCCTGACAATTAACTACCCACTCTCAACTGAGTAATGCTGCCAAGCCTCCAAAAAGCCCCCTTTTTAATGTCACCAGATGACATTATGTTATGCAAGCAAAACATTGTGACTTAATCTGCTGAGACAGTCTGTTAAAATGAGAATATTGCACTCGTGGCGGTCACTGCTGCAAGATTGTGTCGTGATTTGGATATGAAATGGTGTCCTCCCTGTTTTTGTGTTCTAGTGTTCGATCCCCAAGTGTTGCTGGTCTGGGATTTCAAAGCTTCATTCATATCTTGATTTATAAGATCACAAACGACCCAGTCAGACAGTTTAACAAATACACTGTAACGGATATTGAGGGCTCCTTTTTATTTATGTAAATGGCAGCTGAGGAAGTGATGCCAGGCTCCCATGTTGAATCATCATTTAAGGATTACATGGAATAAGCGATGTGTGTTTTCGGGGTTTTAAAGGGAGGCTATTGCCTGGGGTATACTAGTTGGCAGATATTTGGCACATCACAGGCAGAGCCAAGCACTGTCACCATGGTAACCTCGGCACAACGTGCTGTAATATCTGGCAAGTTGTTTACAGTAGCTATTGGTGATAAGGGAAAGAGATTTACTCTGTACATCTAAACTATTTTGCGAGGAATCACAGTGTGAGGGACGCCTGAGAGGATTTCTGGTGGCCAGTTATTGCATAAACACAAATCTGTGTGTGAAAAAAGAGGCAGTATTCAGGAAGCAAATTATATAAATAAATACATTTCTGAATGAAAAATGTCAGCACATATGATAGTGAGTGTATTCTAAAAAGTAAACAATTGTGAAAAGAAATAGACTTTATAAAAAAATGTGATTTTTTTTTTTTTTTTTTTTTTCCCCTGATTTAAATGTTCCTTTTTCAAGCAGTGGATTTTTTTTATACAACTAAGGTAGGAAATATAAACTCAGTGACATCATCACTTTTAACCAGAAGGTACAACCAAACATCCAAATGTTCTTTAATTGTGCATCGCACATTATAGTCCTGAGATGATTCATAAAATCATACCATATTTTTGATATCAATTATGATTGTAATTTTTTATTTTTCAATGTAACAGTTTTGAATGATACTACCAATCCCACACTAGGTCTAAACTCTGGATTTAATTCTATATCATTGAGATCAGCCTTGTTGGCTGTGTCTCAAATTGTGAACCTCAATTCGTGCATGAATTTCAACAGGGTTGTTTCAAATTGCACACTGTTCGAAATAACCATAATGTTTGAATGCATCACCCACAAACATATCTGCGGGTAATGTTTGGTAAATTTACCTAAAAAAAATATGGCTTTGTGCCCTCTGTTTCACCCACACAATAAACATACTGATGGCTTCTATCCAACAGCAGTATAATGGTACATAGTGAAAAATAAACACTTTCTGTTTATTCTGCAACAGCCCCAGCTTACATGGCTGCCACAGTTTGAAAAAAGGTTGATGGTCCCTATCTTTCTGCTACGTAGCCATAATACTTAATATGTGGACCAGTATGAGAACACAATCCAGGCAGAAACTTTGTTAATACACAAGTACGCATTTAGAAACAAAGCCTTTTATTCTCCTTAGTGAAGTTACTAATTTAATGTAAACCAAACATTTTCTACTGCTGCCGTTTCACATTATAAGCATCATCACTGCCTTTTAACTTGGTAAAAAAAGTAAAATAAAGACCAAAAAAAAAAAAACTGGCTTGTGTGGCAGCACTGTGAAGTATACACTTCCCATCATCATCATCATCATCATCATCATTCATTCCTTCTCACTCCCAATCCTCTCACCACCTCATCATCGTTTCTTTACATTGCAGAGTTTTAATGAGAGCTCTTTGTCTAGCACCCAGACTGTGGCAATCCTCTTACGGTGACACAGAAGAAAGTCTTGTGTCGCTCTGTATTTAGGAGCACTAACTGGCACACAGATCAAAATGCCTTTTGGGCAAGGGCTGTCAAGGCTGTACAATTCAATTTGACAAGCTACCAATTCAGGAAAGAATAAAAGGAGACAATATTCTCAACAGTGTGGGACCTTGGTGGCCTTTGAACACAGAAGCAGTGCTGAGATTTCCTGAAATGCTCAAAATGAAATGATACAACTGACTTATTATTAAAATCTACAGTAAATACTGGAAAATGTGTCATTTCCAATTTGTAGATAACAGATGTGTATATATAGTCTGACTAAGTACTCCAAGTATAACTACAAAAACAATTTCTTTTTTTGTAGGGGAAAATTGCTATAAATACCTCAGGTCTTGATACGAAAAGCTCCACTATGTCGTTGCTCTAATCAGATGACTATCAGATGAATATAAAGTACTTAAGACTGAACAACGACCAAGAGGATGTAATCACCAAAAAAATGATGCGATCTGATAACATAAAACACACTTCGACACTGCCCAAAAGAGCTGCTACCATGATAACAAAATGGAAATGGCCCACTTTGTTGCTACAGTAGTCGAGCAATGAGTGGAGAGAAAGGGAGACAGACAGGGGGAAAGTGAAGGCGGGAGAGACCCAACATTCAACAGCAGAAAGGGGCATTTTGATTGTGAAGCTGGGACGAGCAGAGCCCGAATTACACATAATTATCCCGGCAATCTAAGCTTCCACTCGTGGTGCAATTAATGCCATCGAGCAGGGAGAGGGTTTAAAAAAAATAAAAAATAAATCGCTGCTATATTAAAGAATGTTTCAGTGATTTCTCCACATTCAGCCATTTTAATTAGTCCCAAGCAGCTACTTCTTCAGTGCTGTGCTCAATAAATTTGGAAGGATATCCGAAATAAGGTTTGAAGTGATATCATCAGATGTATGAAGGGAAAGTCTTCCAGGTGATCTATATTATGCTGGCTGTAAAATCTACCTACCTAATCTTCCTATCTATCTAGTTACCAGGTATGATACCAAGTATCAATGGTGTTCACGGTGACTTCTGTTTTTTAGTGTTTCTTTTCTTCCTCTGAAGACTTTTTCAATACTAAGAGGGTAAATCATACCATGGACAAGCTTCATTTTTTGGCATTCATGAGCGAATGGGAAAAAAAAAATATCCACATTGACCTACACTTTTGAATGAATGCGTTCTCTACCTCGTGTTATTTCCTACAACTGTGGCAGAGCAAATTGTCAAGCACAGCAGAAAGAACACCCACAGACCGCTGAGCAGGAAATTAATAACTTTGACAGACAAAAAAAGACATCCGAGTAAAATAAAAAGCCCTAGATCTTTTTGTACAACAACCAGAGCAAGATTTAATGAATTAACACATCCAAGCCATCATTACATGCCAAGCAGAGAGGGGCAGGAGGACCCTTCAGATCTCAACAGCGTCACTTGAGAGCAGCAGCGCTGTGTCTCATCCTGCTATTTTGTAAGATGTTTATTGTTTGGGGCTCCCCATCACGAGCTGCTTAGCTCTCACTCCCATGTTCCAACACCCCCACACTTCTGCTCCTTGATTGGTTAATGAGCTCCATTGCTCCATTCTGAGCAGGGGAAGTGATTGGCTCTGCACCTACACTGCCATTAGGGGGCTCAGTGACGGTCTCGTCGGAGGCATATCAGCCCTCGTCATGCTAACTGACACGTACGTGATGTCGCCCACAGGGGTAACAAATGTCCCACTGAGCGGTGGAGCAACCTACACCGTCATCTGCGCACGTGATACAGATTTAATTATTATCACTTGATCAGAAGCAAACAGTCGCTGGGTTGGAAATGAGAGTAGGCAAATTGGCTGCCGTTATATGCAAATATATTTTAAACACAACAAAAAACAGGCCAGTTGCAGTTATGGAGATGTCATTTAATTGGGATTTGTGTCGTTGATGTTGTTGTTATTTAAATTTCCTTTGTTAGTTTTCCTCCTCCTCGTCTAACAACACAGATAAAGGAGTTGTGGGTAGCTTGTTCAGCTCTGTAGATGCTTTTGCTAACAAGTTCGTCATAGGAATTTAAAAGGTGAGGATATATCCAAGTTTTGCTCACGTCTGCCTCCAAGTGGCCACAATATCAGTTCTAGCAGGTTTAAGTCAATTGGATCCAAATTATTTACCAACTTCTGCACACCAGACAATCTGAGATATTACTACTCAGATGTTACTTGGCGATAGTCAATTACCATGTAGACATAATATCCACCACTGTTTTCACTCTGCTCTCTTTCATCTGATGAGTAGTCACACTTGTTTGTTTTATCTTCGCTATCTCTGCAGCAAGAAGCCAAAATGTGTAAAAGGCCTCTTTGACTTTATCGTCTCTTCACTCTCACACTTCCACCCATGCAATAGCAATTCCTCCTCTGTTTATTTAGTCTCGCACTTGTGCATACACCTTTGTGTCAACTTTAGCTTCTTTCCACCCTCTCCACATTGTTACATCTTCTGCTTCAACTGCCTCTCCCTCCATCTCGCGCCTGTCTTGTGTCCAGACGTGGCGCTCTCCTTCCAGCGATGGGTTCTCAACTCTCCAGATGGCACAGTCATTTTCACAGACACTCAACTTCAAAGGTTGTGGTGGCGGGGGAGGAAAGGGAAGGGGGAGAGCAGAGCGTCCACCATGGTGGAAAATGACCCAACACTTACTCACTTACTCGCTCTCACAGCACTGGATTTAATGAGATGATCGGACGTTGGAAAAGTTCAGAGAGGGGCCACCCTGTTTAACACCCAGACCTTTGTGTAAAAGCAGCATAACAGCCTCCTATTTATTTGATTCCAACAAGGACACTCACAGTACTGAAACTGTTCTAGTCCACAGTTGGTCTAATGAGTTCCCATAATGCAAAAAATATATATATATATTATTTGGGTTAAAGACCATGTATATTATGTGATATCCTAAAGCACAAATTCAGCTGTTCTGTGGATACAAATAATGTTTTCTCCATAATGAGTTTCTGTTGGATTCAGGCTTAGCAGGGGACACATCCCAAAGCAGGGAACAGTCTACACAGTGTTGTTGAAATTAGGTAACATAAAAACATGCTGCATGCATCAGCATACTGTCAGCCAGCAAATCAAATTCCTGCTATTAATACATTTCATAAGGTTGAGCAGGTGTCCAATAAAGAAAGATATCAAATCAAATTAATTTTACAGTAAATTTGTGGTTAGAAGGAATGACATTTGATTTTTAAACCTTACTATATTCAACAGTGCAAATGTATAGAGAATATATATCGGAGTGGTTTAAGTCTACACAATAGACCCATTTCATGCCATTTGCTACAGGTGTTTTTGATTTGTTGACACAATAAATTTGAGTCACAATTTTTTTTTTTTTAAAGTCACAATGAAAGTGACTAAAAATAGCAGCAAAAGAAATAAACAAATGCGAGCACAGCAAGAGAGAGAGAGAGAGAGAGAGAGAGAGAGAGAAAGAGAGAGATGAGCGGACGTGACGTCCAAGGTGAGTGTGTAATGTTATTGGTGTACAACATGTATCCCAGAATGTCCATATGACAGCATCACTGCTATTGATTCCCCACAGCAGATCACGTCACAGCCAATGAAAGAGCCGAACACTTTTCGTAAATGTATTGAGTGCACTCACCAACGTACTGTGCAGGGAATTTTCAAGTGAACATAACATGATTTTATATTCATACAGAGGTGAGTCACACCTTGTTGAGTTCCTATGGTGATCGGAAATAAAGTCGGTGAATGATGAATGATTATTCAAAGAAACACAAGTGAACACAAAGGCGTTGCGTCTAATTTTGTTTGCAGTCATTCATTCACCTGCATTCTGTAAAATGTATCCTACATCCGGAACCAATAAGACCCCAACAGCCTTGTTTACATTTAACAATTAAAAAAAAAAAGGTAGAGCGGCACTGGGAGGGGTTTGGTCCCATACCCACACACATCGCTTCAATAAGAAAGATTTGCCACTCTTTGCCACTGTGCAGTTGGTAAAGATGGGCAATCATAGGAGAATAAATTTAAAAAAAAAGAATGCTGCTATCTGGCTTTTCAATTCACAGCAGGAAACTCTGCGCAGTCTTTAATCTGCCCACGCCTAAGAAACCATAAACTGATATCAGCCATGCTTGGACATGGATAAGGATGAAGATTCATCCGGTCTAGTAACTCTTAAAAGCCAAATGTTCTGATGGTGCGATAGGCCTCACACGTGTAACACTGTCACCTTTAGCTGCATAAATACAATGATATCAGAGAAACAAGTATTTGACTTGACATTCCTGCCACAGAGAAGCAGTTTCAGAAAGGGTTAGTTCTTTAGTTCTGTCCATTTCCCAATTTTACAGAAGGAAATATATGCCTTGATTTGGCGCCTCAGTAATAAATATTTGAACAAAAATCTCTCTGAACTGTCCGTCTTAGGGTCCTTAACAACCACGTCCCATGTCTCCGTATTGTTCCTTGGTGTTTGTCAACAATTACAAAAGCAATCATGCATCCATCCGTTGAAGGAATGAGAGCGGAGAATACACACTGAGCCCTCCGGGGATTATCTCACTGTGTGGTTCTCAAAAAAGCAAAGCATCCCTCATGCGCACTCTACAAGAACAAGGTCTGTCTACACCCAAGAACATGCATCTGTCAGGCCACTTCCAGGATGCATTTGCACGCCACTGACAAACAGCGCTGCAAGTAGACAGCTCAGTCCCTGCACGCAAACTCTAACTGCACCTTTTTTGGGTCGCTTTGAGAAATGAAATACACTGTCATTTAGGGACAACATTAATGTAATCTCTGTGCAGTGTAATCATTTCTGTACATGCATGCAAACACACGGACATTCACAACATGTATAACCTCAAAGAAGAAGTTATGTGACTTCTTAAATTTGGAGTCAAAGCTGTGGTTAAAGCATATAAAAGGCACACGTGGCCATACGGTTGTAGGACATTGTCTGGGCTGGCAGTTAATTAAAGTCATAGATCTTCTCACTGCAGCATCACTCCATGACACGACTCTGCTGAATGACACTTGCTGGCATGAGAGGACTCGGGTGTCAGTAACTTTGGTGCAAAAATACCACTACAAGAGCAGTATGCAGGTGGAAAATAGATTCACGGTGGGCACATTGCCCTTAAATTGTTTGTCACACCTTGAGTTTATTATCACAATGCTGCAGTTGGCCTTCCATCCAATCTTTTTCCACTCATTATGTCTCCCAATATAAACAAGCCAGTTCACAACCTTTTCCACCACTTGCATTATGTAACCTGCATAAGATGGAACCGTAATCACTGTTATGGATTGAGCCATCCGGTGCAACCCACAAATGGTTGCCTCTCTTATGACATTTTGATTAGGTGTAGTGTACTGCAGTTAAATGATTTCACAAATGAGAGATTGCCTCGCTCTAAATGCACAGCAGTCTGGGCCCACCTGATCATAACATGCATTTAAAGATTGACAACGCTTCACCATTTCCTCCCACTGTACAAAAGTAGGAATTCAGGGGCTGGTCAGCAATGACCGGGGGATGGACACGTGAATTCACAGCTCCCAGATTGAGAACAAAACATATGTGAAGTAGGCATTATACATATTACAGGACATTTAATTACTAATCTCCATACAGTTCTTTTACATTACACATTTCCTTTTAGTGCAAAAGTTTTTCTGACGATTTCACCTTTATTTGACCCCAGTAATCCCTAGCTTCCTGCTGTACTCCTCCTTGTCTCCCTCTCCTCACCCTTTTCATTTCCACACCATCAGATGTCTAGAGAGAAATCTAACACTGACTAAGGCAGTGGCCACAGGGTGTAGATTTCAGGAACTATGTTGCACCCTCACTCCATATGTGCAAAATTCTATCAAATTAAAAACAGTTGTTTCTACAAATATCAGAAAATAGTTCAGTATAAACTCACTGGGCATGTTTACAAGGTTGACTCGCACTGAATCAGTGGGTGGTGTTAACCAGCTGCCACGCCTGTTAACAATTTGACCACTAATTCCTCTGAGTAGCTGCTGATAGAGGTCTTTGTTAATTACTGGGGAAGTGGGGACCTGATAGAAAAGAGGCACAGATGGATGTTGATACAGGACAGAGGTGATGCTCAAATCCAGATCTAATCTGCTTGTCTCAAGCCATAGCTACTGGGGAGTATAGGGTGCTGCTTCTCAGCTAACAGCCATGGCTTTTGGACTCCTTTTGTGGTATGTTTCTTAGCACTTTATTGTTTCAGTTAACTTTAACAGAGGTTTTAATGATGATTTTTGTCTGCCTCTTTTACAGGGTTTCCTGGATTTCTTTGCTGTTTGATTGCAATGTTGGTGTGCCAGCTCAACGAGGTAATGTCTTTTCTCTCAATTACCACATTTGGCTTCACACTATCTATTGTTGATTTTATCCTGTTTGTTTGTTTTACAGGGTATGGATATTGATTTAATGAGGCTTCAAATACCCTAGTGAATGATAATCAATTGGATAATAGCAGAGTGGCTGATGAGGAAGTTTTGACCTCTCCAACCTTTAACCACTCAAATGGCTTTGTGTACACAAGCTACTACAAACCTTCAGGGTCACAAAATTTGCTAAATTTGGTCCAGCCTCAACGAGGCCTACCCAACAGACCAAGTGCTCCTGAGGTTGAGAAACCTGTTAATGGCAATTCAAGAGATTGGGAGGAAAAAAGGTTTGGCAAATCACTCGTATTTCCTATAAGCCCCATTTACCAGCAAGGTGAACCAGCGAAACCCGAGCCAGTTGCTACCCAACTTCAACACTTAGTGGTGTTTATACAAGCAGTATGCCTGTCTTGCCAAGAACGAGTGACACCGCTCATTATGCAAGTCAAACTGCAAACTACGAGCCAGCCCAAGTACCAGCTGGCAGTGGTTATGGGGTGGCTGACTCAGGTTATGGTTCCCCATACCAGGGCTTTAACACTGGCTCCAGTGCAGACAGCGGTGTCACAAGTAACTGTCCCCATCTTGTCTTTGAGGAAGTCTTCCAATATCCCTCTAAGAAAACTGAGCCTCAGTGATGATGCTATCTCTAATACTGCAAAAGGGTACAGCCATGCTAATTATGTGAGCCAAGGATCTTCAACTGGATATCCCTCCACACAAGAAGAACCCTCATTTCCAAAAGTTAACCTGTTCTATCCATCTTGGAAGGGAATGCCTTTTTCTTCTAGAGTCTTTGGAGGTGAGAACCTTAACTTTAAACTAATGGACCAGTGGCCACAAAACCCAGTGGTCAGGTATCCCCAGACGGTCGGGAAAGCTGGCTGTTCCCCCCCAGAAAGTTGGTTATCCTCCCCAGAAAGTCAGCCCAATGATCCTTCCTGGTCCACCTCGTCACCCACCTCCTTCAAGCTACATTGTCAAGACCAGAAATGGCTACCAGAGAGCAAGGTACCCCCATTCCAAAACCAGTTACTCGCCATACCTGTAGGACCTGCACAAAACTAACCAACAGCATCAGAGGTGTAAAGAACACCTGAAGGTATGTTTAATACTTTCAACTTGACACTCTAAATGCTTGTGATGAAGAAATCCAGACTATAATATTTCAAATTACTTTAACACCTCAAAGCACTTGCCCTGCCAATATTAAATTCTGCTTTCTTGTTTTCAGACTGCTGTGTTCTCCAGATGATGAATAAAACCATTTTAAAACTCAAACTTTTTGCTGTGCTGGCTTTTATCCATATTGTTAAGCCTCATCAAGTCACTTAATCAAAAATGCCTTGGTGTAGCTGGCCAGTGTGAATGTGGCAATACAACTCAACCATTGCACAGCTTTCAGTATGAAGGCTTGGAGCTTTAAATGCTGAAGGGCATGTATTAGGCTAGACTTGTCCCTTTGGGTTAAACGGTTAGGTGTGTATGCCTCCAGCTCTGCTAAAAATGCAGCAGTACATGCATACAAACAGGGGGCTTACCTTGGCATTGAAATCCTTGTTTCCCAAATCCCCTGCAAGAAAACAAGCGTTACAAACTAGGTTAGTGTTAGAATATCAACATCTTGAAACTGGCTAGTGTCACCAATTTAAAGTTTGAAGGTTCAACTGAGTATTTGTTCTAAACCTGAGCTCGGAAGCTTGTTAAAGGTTTGGAAATGATTTAAACTCAATTTGGGGGACTGTCTGTATACCCAATCCCATGTGGACTTTCAACGTAAACAATGAACCATAGAGACATGGGAAATTGCCGTGAAAAATAATTTTGCAATTAAAATAACTTAAAGCCGCCTGCTAGTTGAAAAAAGAAAGTGTGCATAAGTGCAACTTACCATATGAAGTCTTTACAATGGCTGCAGAACGTCGGCTGCTTAAAAAACCTCGCAGTAAATTTGTGGTTTTTCACTTCATGCACATTTTTCTGCCGCAAAGCACCTTTGCGGGCGAATCTGTTCCCAACCCCAGCTGAGTCATTATAATGTAAAAGATGGTCAGCCATAATGGGAAAAATAAAATTAAAAAAAAAAAAAAAACTACACAGCCACAACTTTGTATTGTTCCGTCCGATTTCTGCGAGATTCTCGTCTCTTCCCAGCGCTTGACAAATGGTAGTGGGCTCTTGACAGACCGCACGCCTCCCTTCTGCCTGGACCACAGCTGAGCGCTTCTTTTTCATTCAATGTGACGTCAGATAAGGCTGCATTTAAGTACTGTGGGAATCCTTCCCTTCAATTTCCGTGCACAATTAACCTCATCGGTTTTATCAAAAGGGGTTTGTGGTAGCCTACCGGTGTACATGGAGAAAAAAAAAAAAAAAAGTCCACTAAGGTTCTCTATATAAACTTTTTAATGCTGTAAAGCGACAAGTCATTTGGGCACTAACATCAGAATGAGTAATAACCTATAAATATTCATTACTCACACAGCATGCTCAGGTCCACATGATACAAAAAAGTGAATCGTGAAAAGGGATTATAATGGCCTGACAATTCCATTTTCTGTAAATATCATTTGCAAGTAACCAATAACCACTAATTTCATCCTCTTGGAAATACACCCATACCAGTGACATTATAGTATAATCAGTTTGAGGATCTTTGTTATGATGTTGTATCTGCTTATGTAGGTTTAACTGCAGAATTTTGATTTAGAGACAGTGCTTTGTTGGTTGGCGACATGAAATGTAATTCAAAATGTCAGTGCAGAATAGAGTAATTATTTGCCACTCAATTGTAATGTCACTGCAGTGCACATGTTGACGTTACACGTGATTAAGCATTCAAGAAGAAAAACATACGCGTAGCACTTGAAGGCGACATGTCCCGTCGTTAGTGGCCGACTGTCTCTCAAACTGTAGGCCTTGGGCGCCATCGTGTGGACTTAAACTGCATAGCAGATTTTGCTATGCAGTTTAGCTTCAAGTTTCTGGGATTTATTTAAACAACTAGTTTAAACAACTTTAAAAAAATAATTAAAAAAAAACGTTTATAAGAATACAATGATTTAGAGGCAATACGTGTTACACGCAAAAACAGTGTACGAGTTTAATTAATTGTGCCTTAAAACAAACTCCGAGGTAAAGATGGGCACAACCAAATCAACCGAGTGATGAAAAATTTAAAAAAAATAAAAAAATAAATAAAAAAAGCCCAGTTTCTATGGCAACGGGGAGACGCTGCGTCTCCACGGAAACGGATGTGGCGTAGCACGAGAACGCTGAAGTTTTTGAACCGTGTTGAGCGGCGAAATCAGTGCTCACGGTGAGTCGCTTTTTTTTTTAAGTCCACATTTGACATTTTCACAAAAGAATATGTGACCTGTGTTTGGTCTGTTCGTGAAAGCCTGGGAGAAACAATAAAAACAATTTTTTTTAAAAAGACCGCGGGCGTTAGCGAGACTGATTAGCTCTAGCTCGGCTACCGTTAGCGCTGTAGTAGTCGTTCCCAAGTAGCTGGTAGCAAGCTAGTCTGTTCACGCTACGAGTTACAGCTATAATGTTGTCATGCTGACATCACGTGAACAACGCCGGCCTGTTTCATACAACCGTATCCACCCGGTGGTAAAGCGTTGAGCGAATTGATCAGCTGTAATCACGAAGTCTTCAGATCATTTACGTAAAAAGCACCAATGCAGAAATGTAAATGTACTCTAAAAGTCCGTCTCAAGTATTTAAGTACCTTTAACTGATGTGTCATTATGTATGACATCATTAGATTATTGATGCTGAGGCATCGGTGTGTAAACACCGCGCTGTTGTGGTAGCTGCAGCAGGTGGAGCTCGTTTGGACTCATTTCTATCCAGTATTATATCTGAGGACTGGACGATGATTACAGGGAGAGGAAAGAACAACAACAACAAACAAAAAACATAGTTAAAATCCACCCAAACTTTCAGTTTTCAGACTTTTTTTTTTTCCCCATCTTTGATTTTTTTTTTTTTTTTTTTTGGAGATATTGCACCGTTTAAATATTTATCGAAATGAAACCATGTGAGGAGTTTAGAGAAACAAATCACTATTTGAAATGTGACCCTGACTACACGCTGGCTTCTGCAAGATGACAGAAACCACTGGAAACTACTCGTTTCATCCTTAACGATGTGTTGTCTTTAAAAGTTTGTTATATTATCCATTGTGTCAAATCTTCATCTCAGAATAAAGTAAAGCTGGTCGGATAAATATAGTGGAGTAGAAAGTACAGTGTTTCTCTCTAAAATAAATGTTATTAGTTCATTTCGGTTACTTCTATTTAACTGGTTAATGTAGGTGGTGCTTGTCAATAGAGTAGTAAACCTAACTTATTATGTTAATTTATTCGTCATCTCAGGTCACCATGAGCAAACATGAGGACTCATGGGACAGGCTGGATGCTGAATTTGACCATTTTCTGCTCGACATGAAACCGTATGTTCTTAAGCACCCCAACAAGACAGGTGAGATTTCCTTTCATTCACACAACATAGTTTGAACATAACTTATGTGGCTAACTAAACTGCAGGATTTGTTTTGTGCTGTTTCAGTAGCACGTACCACGCAAATCAAACTGACGTGATCCATTTAAAAAGCTCTCGAAGCACCCGTCCCTCTTTCTCCTAACGTTCTCAGAGCGCCAGCGCTGTGCCATATGGATAAAGAAGCTATGCGACCCAGCCACATGTGGTTCAGGTCTGATGGGCTGTAAGAACCGCAACGTTTATGCCCGTGTGCTCCTTCACATGCTCAAAAGAGGGGTCCTGGAGCAGCCTTTCACCAGCAAACCAGAACCTGGAATCCTCAAGACACTCCCTACATACATGGTAACACCACAGAATGTATATAAGACTTATCGCTTCAACAAATCCTAAATACTGCTGCATTGACAACTGACCAAGCTGTATTTGTGCCTTCATTTGTGTAATAATGATGTTATCAAATGCTTTCATATTCAAGTTTACTTATCATACCCAAAGGCAGTAAATTGCATATTTAATCCAGTTGCAACTCAATGTGTATCATTGCAGTGGATTGCATAAACGGACAACTTGCAAATAACTTACTAGCCGAATCTTCATGTCCTGAATTTTAATGTATTTTTAATTTCAAGTCCATCTACTATGACGATCCGCTGAGTGGTCAGTCTGCGGAGCACAGCAATAGAGGTCTGCCTGACTGGGTGACAGGAGAGCTGGGGGGCTGGACTGATGACAGCCTGGCTATGGATCACCTTCAAGAAAGACCCAGTTCTAAACCTATTGCAGCTCATCACAGGTACTTTGAAGCCATATCATGAAAATATCATGACAATTCATTATCAGGCTTTATACATACATATATGTATGATTAGTTACTGTATTATAATATTTTTGGGGAAAATGAATAGACATGCACACTAATATTGAAATCCGCATGAAATGAAAATTCTTCTTATGTGACAGGCCGATTAAAGGACACGTTAGTTAGGCCTGAATGCTCGATGCCTGACTAAACGCTTGACGTCACTACGTCTATTGTGTCATGGGTGAAAGAGGGTGCAACAATATGTCTGCAAGGTGGAGGCTTCTTCAAAGAGTCTGAAATGGATTGCAGTTTTGCTCAAAGCAGTGACCGTCTCAGCTTGTTGATGTCGGTCATTACAATAACAGTAAGCCTCATGATGGTAATTCTACTACACTAGAGACTTAATGTTCCCTGCAATTTGTGGGAAAAAAAATATATGTGGATACATGTTGGTATAAGATCGGCAATTGGCCAAATGAGTTCAAAAGTCTTGGCATTTAGGATATCGGCAAAATTCCAGTATCGCGCGTCCCTCAAATTGAACTGCAAAATGAACTTCCCGGTCAGTATGCATGTGTTCATGGTCATTTCATTTCATTTGTGTATCGCAGAAAAATCAAAATGGGTCTAACCCATGGAAGTTATCAATCAGGCACTCTGACCTACATTATTGATACATGGGCATATTAATTTCCATACCATTTCCCCTATTATGTTTTTTTTTCTGAATTTGACCGAAGTAATATTCATTGGTTATTTTTTTCAGTGTTATGTCGATCCGTTTTGCTTGTTGTATCCCTAATGTGACAAAATGTTCTTCTGCTTGGCTGCAGTCTGTTGCCTTTAACATCAAGTTATGAGATGTGGTAAATTGTGAGATCCTCTGTCCTCTCACATTAGCCAGACTTTTTTTTTTTTTTTTTTTTTTTACTCCTGTCGTCACATTGTGTTTGATCCCACTTATAGCCGATCCAGACTGACACAGTGACAGTGGTCAAATCTCTCTTTCTAAATGCATTAGCAAAAGTCAATCAGACCTTCCGCTTGACCCTCCTTTATGACCTTCTTCCCCGCCAGATTTGGTCGCTGGTTAGTGGCTGTTCGATATTGCAAGTAATAATGGAAATGAATCCGTTTAACTGACTCAACTGACCGAACAACATCATATAATCAGTTTTAGTTTCCCAGATCCCTATCTGAAACTAAAACTTTTATCTGGTGATTATTAGATGGGATTAAGTGTGAAACACACATTTGTTTAGAGTTCTTTTAGCGGGGCAACTGCTGTCTCGTATAAATGGGTCCAATGCCCTTCAAAACACACCTGGATTAAACCTGTTTTCTGGCAGGGATTTTTTTTTTTCTGTAGCAGCGAGCGCTCATCTAAATCATCACTGATTATGTCCAACCGCATTAAGTTGGCAGGCTGATGTTTTGCTAGATAAATAGACTCATCTGATTCTGTGAGGAACATGATTTTAATTTCATATACTGTACATTAACAATGTACTTTTCTGAGTCGAAGCATAGCATATTTTATTTTGTCCCTTGAAGGAGAAACGAACCTTTCAAATCAGCCAGCAGTCCGTGGGGTTCAGAGGTTATCTTCCCCTGATGAGAAGACGGACCTTTTGGTCATATATAAAAGATGCTACATACAGTACAATGCACAACCTTTGTATCCAGGCACTCTGTTTTGACTTTTTTTTTTTCGACTAGACTGAAAGCATTGCGCTTGGCTGTGAAGCTCGATACACACAGCTTTTGTGGCTGACTGCCCCATCGTATTTGCTTGGCAGCGCTAACTGAAAAGCCAAAGACATTGCCACGTTCTTGCATCAGTCTGCACGAGCTGTCCATTCAGACTTTTCAGAGAGAAATACTTCAAAACAGCATGAAAGGATGAGGAACTTCTCATATTTTCTATCCATCCTTCTGTTCCTCTCACTCTTTCCACTTTCCCAGTTGTTGAACTTGAGGTGCAACCCCCACAGAGCAGAGGAAGCAGAGAAGAAAGCTTTGTAGCTCATTAGTGTGTTCTCTGTTTCTTAAATTGTTTGGCTTTTAGTCCTGTTTGAACATCAGTCAAATGCCTCAAAAAAATAAAAAAATATATGAGTTTTGGATTTGGAATTGTGCTGCTTGAGTAAAACGTCTGTTGCCACTTTGGTATACAGTGATGTGTGTGACATGTGAAGTCAACATGCCTCACTAAATCATCAGTCATCCCAGCATGCCCAGGGATATTTCCTCTGACTGCAGGCATTTCAGGGGTATGACAAAGTGATGTTAGTAATGGCTCGGGCATTTTAATTCCAATTAACAAGGAAAGGCAAATCAGAGCCCAGTGGCTTCATATACTCATTAGCTTAATACAAAGAGAGCACTGTAAGTGTAGTAAAGAGGGCTTAATATACACCAGGGCACTGTGTAAGAAAGAGTTTGGGCCCACTGCTGCCATATTTAATTCAAACAACTTTGTCAGGGCTGTGGACTCTTGTAACTACGATGAGACGATGCCGTATTTAACGTCACCCCCCCCCCCCTCCAGCGAGATTGTGGTTTCAAGCGTATGGACCTGCTGTGGCCCGTCTGGGTGGCATTTGCATGTTCTGTTTTCATGTGTCTTCCTCCCTGTAACTGACTGGTGGACCTGTCCAAACTGTACCCCGTCTCTGTCGTTGCCTGATTTACTTTATACGACTTCAATTTAAAAAGGTGTTGTTTTTTTTTCCCAGCATCACTTATGACCAAAAGCCTGCATTTATTTTCTTATTAGATGCCGTAGCTTACATTACACGTGACGTGAAACTGTGTGGCTTCCTTCAATAAAGCACAGCCCTTCCTCCCCCTGCAACAGAGGTTGCGGGTAGAGAGGTTTTGTGGGGAGCAGACTGCTGAGTACCATAGTGTCTGTCTGATGGGGATAAGACCATGAAAGACGCTCAGATCACAGGCTCACGTCCTGATGGAGAAAATTAGCTGGGCCAAGAGTCCTTTTATGTGTCTCTCTCATTTAGATAAGATTAAATGGAGGGAACACGTCTGACTCCCTCCCTATGATGTGGCCACGTATGATGCGTCTCCCTCACCATTAATCAGGTGATGGGCAGGGCTTCTTTTAGCTTGTGAAACTGTTCGACCCAATTCAAGTTTCAGCTTCTAAAGGCAAAGTTGGGAAGATTTTCTGGTTGTTGTTTTTTTTTTTTCAGATGCTGCTTCTGTTATATACAGAAGTGGGTGTGCTGTAATATGGGTGTGTGTTTGTGTTGTAGAAGATACATCATCTAACCTCATTAGTGAGAAATGGCCTGATTGAATTCCAGCACGCATTCCTCTATAGCCGTGCTATTCCTAATCGAGCCACAAGATGGAGCCACTGCTTTGTCTATAGCACGAGCTCAGGCTGAGGAATGCTGCGGGAAAGCAAAGGACAGTCAGCGCGGGTCAAGAGATCATACAAAACAGCTTTGGTGATTACGTTACATGTCCACCCCATTTTCTGCTGTCACCTTGTGCTGAAAGAAGACATCAGATGATAAGGACATAATAGTGTGTGGGGTTTGGTTTAGACAGCAGTGCTTGTGTCAGGTTCACTGCTACAGTGTATTTAAAGAGCACGTAAACTGGCCTTCATTATCTTTGTCGGTGGTTCTACTGCTCTTCTGTTGCTCCTATTTGAAGATTTTTTTTTTTTCCCCCCCTCACATTTTCTTTCTTGTTTTCTCTTGTCCCTCCCTGACTTCTGTCTTCTATGTGTGCTTTTCATCCACATATGAAAACTCTTAACCCCCTCCCCCTTCGTCCTCTCTTTTTTTCCCTTTGGGTAAGTGTGACAATGAGATTGTCTTTCCCGCTGCAGGAGTCATACGTTGATGTTGGTGTAAATGCCTCAAGTCTCTCACTCACAAGCCAGGGTGTTTCTGCTGATATTCCCTCCAGGTGGTGTAAGGTTATGGTGCAGGGTGTGCAGGGGGCGCAGGGATGTTTGTGTCCCAAGGTCAGACTGCTTCCCTGAGGGTGCCTGAGGCGGAGACCCCGGGCCCACTGGCTCTGCACCTGGAGGTCAGGCGGCGGTATGAATGTCAGGTTGCTTTAATCAGCCAAGCTGCAGCTTCTGAGGCTCTACATGGTGTTCTCATTTTCCTCTGTGTGTGTGTGTGTGTGTGTGTGTGTGTGTGTGTGTGTGTGTGTGTGTGTGTGTGTGTGTGTGTGTGTGTGTGTGTGTGTGTGTGTGTGTGTGTGTGTGTGTGTGTAGCTCTGGCCTGACTTGCCACCGCTTTGATCTTTGGGCCTCAGACTCCAGACACATCTGATTCAATTATCCTCATCCACCTGTTGACTTAGAGGCCCAAAATTGCAAAGCTTGGCCCCGCTTTCCAAGTTTCATAGCTGCATGTGTTAGTGCGTGTGCATGCAGGTGTGTGTGTGTGTGTGTGTGTGTGTGTGTGTGTGTGTGTGTGTGTGTGTGTGTGTGTGTGTGTGTGTGTGTGTGTGTGTGTGTGTGTGTGTGTGTGTGTTTGTTTGTTTGTGTGTGTGCACGTGCATGCATGGAGGAAGAAGTACTGTCTGAGTGCACAAAAGCTGAAGTCGTTTATTTAAACGTGATCATAATTCATTACAAATAAGTGAAACCATATTGTAACTCATTACATTGTAACTCATTTACTGCTGTAAAAATACGTGTATCAGCGTTTCCCTAGTGATCATGTTCATTCCTTTTTTTTACTAAAACATGACGGAGTCAAGGATTTATTAGTTGGTGAAAGGGCATTACACTGTACCATGGTTTTATGACATTAACAGTACATTTAAAGAAGCTGTAATTACTACTTTATGAAATGGGCTCCGAGGCTATCGTAAATCTTTCTGGCCAATTCACATTCTTAAATGAATTATACATGATCAGCCCAAAAGCCTGGCTCAATAAGAAGGTGTTGCTCATGAGCATCTGTAACTGGTACATATGAAGAGATTGGGATTATGATCACCTACCTCTCATCATGTTTTATGTTGTGACTAATGTATGCCCAGCCTTATCACCAGATTCTAATTTAACAATATGTTAATAAATCAGAATTTTATTTACCACCATCTCTTTGACACGATCGCTTAAGGGGCTTTCACACCTACCTCTTTTGGTCTGGACTTTCAGACTTTGCACTAAGTTTTTTTTTTTTAAATCTAAATTTAAATTAAATTAAAAAACTCAAAACTATGTAGGAATTCACTGCAGACAAATAATGCTGCGTTCAGGGGAGTTCAGAAAGTATTTTTAGAGTATTTGTTTGTTAGCGTATGTCTCCAGCCACAGTTGTTGAATGCGCCCTGCTGTCCTTAGAAAGGAAAGAGAAGTAAAAAAAAAAAAGAGCTATAGTAGCACATGAGGAGAGAAGGAGGCAATGTTTTTAACTGGGATTTAGTCTGGTGGAGCCAGGCTATGTATGTACAAGACAAACAACAGAAACACTAATTGTACTATAAACGGCAGTACGATGGCACAAGAGGGTTCCGGGTTCAGTCCTCGGCTGCGGCCTTTCTGTGAGGAGTTTACATGTTCTCCATGTCCCTTCTTGCCTTTTCTCCAGGTGGTTTGGCTTCCTCCTACACCCCCGAAGACTTAAGTGTTGGGTTTATTTGTGACGATAAATTGTCCATAGGTGTGAGTGTGAGTGATTGTCTGTCTTTTCTGTGATGACTTGTTGATTGGTCCGGGGTGTGCCCCGTCATCACTCATTGTCAGCTACAGGTAATCAGCCCCTTCTGCCCCTGTTTAGGAGAAAGTGGATACAGATAATGAATGGTTTGTTCCTATAAAGGGCTTGGTGTCTGTTTTGAGACATTTCAATATTTAACAAAAAGATACAGGATTTGACACCAAAAAAAAAAAAGTATACTGTTATAAATTACTCCGAATCTGTGCTGAGATAAGAGAGAACACTGTTAGTGGTACAGTTACACTAAATATAGATTAGTTCAATGCAACTTCATTTAATTAGGAAATCTTATTGAGCTCAAGGACTCTTATTTTTACAAGATACATCATAACAAGATAATTAGGTCACACAAAGCAGCCTTGAAAGAAGTCCTTTATCAAAAGATACTAATCAAAGGAAGTTAATACATCTACTTTACTGTCCATACAGCTGAATGTAGCGGTCTTAAAACAGAAAAGCAGTACGTGACAGCTCCATGAAGAACCAGGCATTTCAGGAACACGGCAGTAATAGAGCCATCCTTGTATTCTGTGCCACTCAGTGATACCACTGTCTGTGACAAATGGGCTCCAAAATGCTCAATACCAAGAAAGCTGAAAAAATGATATGGGGAGGGAAAGAATGGCTGTAGGCTCCAGATTTTGAGAATGTGAAACAGTGCCCTCTAGAATGTAATGTGATGTCTTTATAAGATGACAGCATTTTTTTTTTATTTTTTTTTTCCTTTTCCTTTATTGTTGTCCTACATTTCCCCGGCTTCTCTAACATCTTCATTCAATTAGCATCAGTGGGCTATTAGTGCCTTGTGTGCCTGTGTTTAATGAGATTGTTAGCTCAGTAATGCCTGTGTGTGTGGCAACAGAGTGCATAGTGAGAATGAGAAGTGTGTGTGTGTGTGTGTGTGTGTGTGTGTGTGTGTGTGTGTGTGTGTGTGTGTGTGTGTGTGTGTGTGTGTGTGTGTGTGTGTGTGTGAGAGAGAGGGAGAATATAAGCAGTTTCCCTCTAAAGCTGCTTGTTTTAAAACCATAATGGACATGACGAGAGACAATGATTGAAGTGTATGATTATAAAAAGATTGTATAAGTCATAGACTGGTGCCCTGTGGGCTGCGCATGGAATCAGACTGATGTATAGCAGAGACGTTTATTGTTCAGATGGGATTAAATGTAAACCACAAACCATGCAGCCAGTGCCAGATGTTGTGATCTGTGTAAATCACAAGGCAGGCTGCCTATGCAAGCACATTCATATACAAAGGGTGAGACAAGAGCAGACTCCAGAGAAATGCACACACATACTGTAGGTTAACGTCTCGCACTTCTGTTTCCCTCTCTTTTCCCTCTTCCAGGAGAAAGCTGGAAGAGAGACGACCCGTGACCTCCAGTCCATCCAAACAGTCACCCAGGCAAGATGGCGGAACGGTTAGTTCACCACTACACTTCAAACTGCTGGACTTCCCCTGTCTGAAGATTCAGCACATACAGTAGTTTTTAGATTTATAGATCGCTACGCGGTAGCTCTGATGATACATTGAATTATTACCAGCAAACCTGCTGGTGCCAATGTAAATACTGTACTAGACAACCTGCTTGGGTTTCTTCTTTAATATGGGGCAATCTAGGAATTCCTGAACCCATCCAGTCGAGAGACGGGGAGCTGACAATACATTTTACTGTAAAAGACTGCAATATACTGAGCAGTTTCTAATACTCTCTTTCATGTACTGTATGTAAATAGAAAGGCCCCAAAAAATGATAAACACCTCAGTATAATGTAGTCGAGTACAAACGCCGCCTTTAACTTTGAGTGGAACAATAAACAAACAGTTAAATTAATGCAATTCTGAAAATGTCACCGAGAATAGAACATTCTGAGCTTTGCAAAGATAGATGTTGCATCAGGGCTGTTGCATATGACGGCATTAGAGTATACAGGTGTACTGTACCTCATAAAGTGAGTGTCATTGTTCAAGCCGATGTGCAGTTGATTGGAACAACTGCGAACACGTCTGCGGTCAGAACTGTTCATGCCGCTCCTACTTATGTTCAACACAATGCTTAGAATTCTTGGTGCGATACAGAGACTGTGACATGCTGCTTTGAACAGCCAGTGACCCGCATACCCGGCATTCCTAGATATCGAAATGAAACATTTACTCTGTTTGTTCGAGGGCGAGGCTCTGGGACCTTAATGCCATTTTAATCAGAATGGGCATTTAATCCTGAGCTATTCCGTTCAGCCATTTCTCTACGTCAGTGCGGTTCCGTTCGAGGTACACCCAAGGTCCACACTCCACCAGATACCAATCAAATTCAACAACATCTCTCCTTTCCCTGTCGCTTTCTCAACTTTATTAGATATTTCCCCTATTTCAACCCTGCTGCCCAACCTCCACTTGAGTAAATTGATCTTATATCAACAAAACCCCTGGAAGCGTTTGAATTATACTGCATAAAACAAATCCGGAGCCCCGTTGTAACAAAAGGCTGAAGAAAACAAGAATGATAGGCAGTCTAGCTGCATATGCCCCTCTTGTGGAATTTACTGCGTGACGGAAATGATGTGGAACTGCCAAACATCTGGAGTGCTGTGTGCGAGAGGGAGGAGAGTGAGGGAGCAAAGGGTGGAGAGATGGAGATAACGAGGGGGTAAAGTGCTGTTAGTATGGGAGGAAAACACATGTGGGTGTACTGTATATCTGTAAGCTTTTAAAGAATCCTCTTTTTGTTGCCAAGAGAGGAATTGTATTGTGTCAACAGGCGGTGATAACCTCCATCACTGCCTGCTGTTTGCTTCCTCAGGCCAAACTGCCAATCAAAGCGCTGTCAGAAGTCATTTAAATTCCCTCCTCTAATTTATATCACCCCTCTTAACTTGCATTTTGTTCCTGCTCTTTTACCCCCCCCTTTTCCCCTGTTCAGGTGGATGGGGGGTGGAAGGCACATATGTCTCCCGATGACAGTGACCTGGAGGCTCGTCTTAACAGCTGGAACCTGGGGGTGAGTCCGGAGGCATGCCTTGAGCTTCTTGGTTACATGCGAGCTGTCAACATGCTGCAGCTCACTGCAGTGACAGGGCTCACAAGTAAATCTACTAATACTAATCTCTAATCTCGGTAGTGCAGTGATGCTGAGTTAGCTTTACTGCTGGCACACTTCTGACCAAACGGTAATAAAAACCTCTTTCACCTTTGTCCTCTTGAGGCCACTTCCTTTAAGCAGGTCACTGCTATTGTAGGATGTGAGGGAGTTGTGTAAACTGAGAAATTGAAGATGTGTGCTCATCTTATCGTCTCTGTCTGGAGTGCACCAAGCCAAGGCTTGATAAGCAACCTGCCCTCATGTCTTTTATTTCCTATCTCCTCACCTGCATCACACTGACTTTCTTCTTTTTTTTTTGCTCGCCTGTTGCCTCTGACTTTCTCCTGCATTACTTACACATTGATATTTTTGCAGAACCAGTCTGTCTTTCTTACTCTTTCTCCGTTTCTCTTTGTACTGTTACTCTAGCTTCCCCCCCCCCCGTCTGTCCGTCCATCCATGTTTCTTCGACTCTCTCCTCTTCCCTCTCTCTTTCAGTAGTTGGGTAATCAGAGGTATCTATCAGCCGTGCACTGCACCGCTCTGCTCTGCTCTGTGTTGAAACGCAGATAAGAGTCATTGCTTGGCAACGCTCCCCCAAGCCTGCATCTTTCAAATCAACAGATGTTCCTTCATACACAAAGACACACCTCCTCCAACCCCCCTCCCTCCCGCCCCCCCTCAAGTTTACAGAAGTTTTATAGACGCGCTCCTTCAAAGCGCCCAGCTCCCACAAAATTTGAGCACGGCCGAGCATCACTCTATTTGGAACATCTTTAGCGGGTCTTTAGATGTTCTGAAGCAGTCCAGATTTGTTTGCTGTCCATCTCACCTCTAATGTGATAAAGTTATCGTAGTCAGCATGGTAACCATCCATATCGGACAGCGTAAGATAGATTGCTTCAGACTCAAATTGGAGTTCTTCGAAGAGACGCACAGCCTGAGTCAGCTGGGCCACCATGTGTTTGTGTGTCGGCTCAATTAGTTTTATCTCTAATGGGAGTTGAGTATTACAGTTGAACTAGGTACAGTTTGCACTGACCTACCTGTCAAGGAAAAAAAAGCACGCAAGCTAGAAAACTTGCATAAGAACTTGGGACTCTTTTTTTTTTTTTTTCCATTCAATGGTATCCCCTACCACTAGGCTGTCCATTGTCTGTGGTTAGATGGCTGTGCTGATGGCTTACTCAATGGTAGTCCGAAACTAGGAAGCCATCAATCACAGTGGGTTTGTTTGGCAGGAGAGCCAGCCCTCGTGATTTGGAGTGTTGTTCCTCTTATGCGTCCGTCCATCCATCCACGTCAAGGTCCAATGACACAGGACGGCGTGCCAGCTGCGAGGCCGGACAAACATGTGCTTAGAGGAGCATGTGTGTGGGCGCGCAGTGAAGAGTGCGCGCGCAGGCATACATGTGCACCAAGTCCAAGTTTAGTATCGCACTGTGCCAGCATTACACCACAGGATTTAGTCTACATGTCTTCCTCGCCCTGTGGGCCGCGCTCAATCACATCTGATGACTAGCTGTCTGTGGATATAAAAAGAAATCCCATTCTTGTTTTCAGCCTGGGCACTACTTTAGAAGGATATTGATTGATTCATCACTTGGTAAATGTGGATTTTTTTTTTTTTTTTTTTTTTTTTAGCCATTGCCAGATTTAAGTAGCAATTCATCACACATCATTGCACACACCAGGGATGCAGCTCTGCACTGTGTGCAGCAGTGTGTTCTTGTGCTTGTGTGCATGTATTATAATAAACATCATTGTAGTCAAGTTGGATGTCTCCTTTTGTTGAAGGCTTATATTATGCCATTTAACAAAATGTCTGACCTGTTTTTACCTGCATGCAGACTGCGCAGGGAGGCGGAGATACTGTCATCTTCTTCACCTGCCACTAACTCACCCTGAAGCAACAGATTGCGACTTCATCCGCATCCTGTGGCTGTACCTATTTTAGTCCCAAGCACTGAGGTTCTTTCAGGTTCTGTTTTCTCATTTCCAATTCATTCTGGATTAGCTTCATATGGGTTGTACCACCTTACAACATTAAATCCTTTTTTTTTTTTAACATCAACTTCCCTCCTCTTCGTAATCTTCCTCCTTGTTCTCCTCCTTCATCCCCATGTTGTGGAGATTAGCAACAGAACTGTTTACTGGGCGTCATTGCTGTCATCTCCAGAGTCAGCTCTACTACTTTGAAAAGCCGTGATCTTGCTGCTATTTGGCAGCCCCGACAGACACCCTCAGTGCATCAGACGGAAACGCTGTATGGTAGTGTGAGTTCATAAGAAAGTAATGGGGTCATAAACAAACGTCAAATAGTGCAAGCAAAACAGGATGTTGTCAACAGGCAGATATTTTTGCAGCTTGTGTCACAGTTCGTGGGCTGTGTTGATGTAACGCTACAGAGTCACATGGACTGGGACCTGCTTACTTCCAGGTGGTTTAGCCGCTCACGCTTTTCAGTCTCTTGTGTTTCATATTGTAATCAAAGAACATGCTGTGTCAGTGTTTGGCGAGGATGTATACACATTTGTGTCTGTCTCACGGTAAACGGACTGGGGGATAGCTTACAGATTAGTGGTCCTGGGTGTTGACAAAAGGGACAGCAAAGAGAGTCTGAGAGCGGAAACAGAGCTGGCCACACACACAAAGCCTTTAAGCGGCCCAACGTATTCTGTCTTTCTAAACAGACAAGAGTTGACGGAAGAGAATCCAGCCACAGCATTTGGCTTTTGATGTGCTCCCCACATTGTTTATGGCAAACTTAGAGCGGAGGTTAGGGTCTAAAGCTTTGTTAGAAGAGGATGAAGAGAAAGAGGCGCCTAAAGTTTTTCTGTTTACTCTTTCAGATTGAAAACCCCAGATATTTGCGAGAGCAGCCCATTCCCCTGTCGCCGGTAAGTTGTCACCGGGGTCCTTTGTGGTTTATTTATTGTTACCTAGATACAATTGTTGTCAGTGTACTCCTAAATCTTCTCATCTAATCTCTCTCTCTCTCTCTCATTTATCTCTATAGATTTTCAAGTCAAGCTTTGGGAGGAACAGCACCTTGGTCAATGATGAGGGCCCACAACTGTTACAGAGCAAAATGGTATGCACCAGAATGAGAGTTGTAGCCAAACTTGACACTACTGAAAGCCTTTTTGTACGATAAATCAGACTTCTTTACGAACTCTTAAGTCGTCTCTTTGCGTATCCATCCATCTATTCCAGCGATCCTTTACTTCTCTCTATTCCATGTGCTCAGCTTTGTATAGAAACGAGTGCTGAGCACATACAGAAGTCAAAGCTCCCTTGACTGCTTTATGGCATTAGACGCCACCACAGCAATGTACATACATCCGCATGCATAGTTGGTATTGTTGAAATGGCCAAGGCCTCTTAGAAGACAAAAATAAAGCCAGCTCCCAGTGATGACAGTTTTTTCCTTATGTGGATTTAAGCTGAAAATCCTATTCTGAAAGCATGCTTTGAAGTCCCCTCTGCCCCTCCCCGGCTCTCACGAACCACCACTCATTCCTCCCACCATCCACCCTTAATGCACTGTTAAATATAAAACTGAGCATGACTTGCCTGTAATAGTCATGGCTCTTCATGGATACCATAGTCAGTTACATCGGCTTCCCCGGGAAAGATCAGAAAAAAAAAAAGAAGAAGAAAAAAAAAAGGGGGGTGGCAGGACATTATGGACAAGAACAGTCTGGTTTGTTGACCTTTCATAACAAGGATCTGTTTGTAACACATCGAGCCAGTCAGGCAATGTACCTGTGGGCTGACTGAATGCTGCAACTCCAATATGAAAATATTAAAGCAACGTCCTATGCTGTTTGATCCTACCTCAGACTAGCTGACTGGCTTCATACAGCTGTGTGTGGTGGGAATATGAATTTATCTCATGAGACAATATTCAATGCACACACCAAAGATCTGATTTGATTGCACAATTGTGTGTGTGTGTGTGTGTGTGTGTGTGTGTGTGTGTGTGTGTGTGTGTGTGTGTGTGTGTGTGTGTGTGTGTGTGTGTGTGTGTGTGTGTGTGTGTGTGTGTGTGTGTGTGTGTGTGTGTGTGTGTGTGTGTGTGTAGGTGGCCTTCAATGAGGGTGTGAGTTTTTTGGAGGAAAGCTGTTAGAAACTCAACTGGCCTGTCATTTCCCCTGAGGGCACATGCTAGCAATGTGGGAACAAGTTCAGGAAAATCAGAGAAGCACTGGGAAGGACACATGGGAAACAAGAGGAAATGGTGCAGAACTGGAGTTTTTTTTTCCATGGTGCTGCTCAGCCTACCGCAGCCAATCTGTCGCACTTCTGTTCTTTATTTTCTTTACACTGAGATTATGTTTTCAGCAGAAATGAAATTGAGCTTTAGTGTAAAAGGTGAGGGAAGAAGAAAGTGTGTGCATGTGTATCATGGTCTCACCTTTTAGCCCCCCCCCCCCCCACCCCCCAAAAAACAAAAACAAAAATTAGAAGTCATTCCCAGCAATGTTTATGCTTTGTAGCCACGCTAGCATAATGGGCCCGCGGTGTCGGTCTGTCTGTCGACTTTGGCCTCAACAAGTATCGAATGAGCGTTTGTCAAATCTTGTGGCAATCAGACAATTTGCTAGACGTTCATGTTGCTCTCTGGATGAATTTCCGTTTTATTCTTTGGTTTATTAACTGCTGAGCAAATGAAATTCCCACTAGCCTCAGCTGTGCTTTGTGTTTTGTGCCAATATATTTTGCTACTACTAACGAGCAAATGTTAGCATGCTAATTGCTTAACATGCTGTTAAGATGCTGTATTAAAAGTATTTAGATCAGAACACCATTGTACCGAAGTACAATCCTATAGACCCCCCCCCCCAGCATGGCCGGCACTTGTAGATAAACTCACCGAAGTGGCAGCAGGTTGATGTCGCACCAGATATGGACATAGTTCTGACACGTCTGTTCTCTTCTAAGACAGATTTGCCACCGAAATATCAACAACTCTCTTCGGACTGCCTCATTTGGCTGAACCTCCCAAAGTTCCACAAGGTGGGGCAAGGCGAATTTCAAGACGTTTTCAGCGGCAGAGAGCGTACAGCTAAAATTTAGTAGGATACACTGCAGGACCTTTTCTCGGAAGCTTTCGTGTGGCAACATGGAAGCATTGTCCAGCCCTGCTGTTGCGTGGCTGCCAAGGCCCGGTCTAGGAAATCACAGTGACATCACTTCCATTTAATCCCCAAAGCATAGTTGAAAATTTACCCAGGTTTAAAGTGTTATATATGCCACATGTCATTAAGCTGGTGGCAGCTTAACGAACATCTCAGCTTTCACACCAAGCTCATCCTCCCGCTAATCTACCGACTGCGTTGATAAAAAAAAAAAAAAATGCAGACAGTTTTTTTCCTATGAAACAATGAGTGGCAGCTGAGAAACTTCACTGCGAGCTGCCATTGCTTTGAGTCACTTATCTTATACATATGTGTTTGCTTATGGGGGAGTTGTGGAAATTGTCTTGCAGGAGCAGCGAAGCCCTGCTAATTCTACAGCACACCCTAGCAGTGAATGGTATCACAAGGCCTGGGCCTTTATTTGGAAATTCAATTAAATGGCAACGGATGAGGCTTATCTATATGTAGGCCCGAGTCTGGTGATTCCAGAAGATACTGACAGATTGATTAAAAACAATCAGTCTTTCTTTTAGTCTTTAAACTACCCCCTTTGGTACCTGACCTTAGGGATTGTTGGCAGCAGGCATCGCATGGTAGACGAGTGTGTTAGTGTCAAGCAGTCACACTCTAATGGTCACAAGCCCCTGACTGGGGATCAGACCCCTTTTACTTTCTGATGCCATAATGATGCAGTCTGTCTAATCCAAGAATCCTTTGGGATGGAACTTCAGCTCTTAGCCTGTGATTTAGAGGGCCACAGTCTGTCTTATCTGATCACTTTTCAAAGCTAAAAAAAAAAAAGCAACCTAGTGAGTCTTAGTAGTTTAAAGGGGACTAGTTCTGTAGTTGGCTTTCAATCTGGTGCTTCAGGCTGGGAGACATAAGGGATCTACAGTGTTCCATAATGATAAAGTTACTATTTCAGGCATTTCTGTCCTCTTTCCTTGATTATTGTGTTTGTGATGTGTTCACATTAGAAATTTTGAGTAATCATTTGTTTACTTTGTGTTCATAACTACACTCGCGGGAAAACTGAGGATTTTTTTTTTTTTCTCACATGACAGAGATTCAATTTTAACCGAGGTTTTTATCCAGTCTTACTATCAGTACAGACTACAGTGAATTAACTTCTTGTCAGAGAGTGGAAATGGCATCTCGCTGCTCCTCAGTAGATAGCACAGTGCTGCATACTGACTATCCTAGAGCATCTGTGTTTACTGAGGATGAAAGACGCACCAGGACATTGTACATCTCAGGCAAGATGAAGGAGCTGCACAAATGCAACCTTGCTTTGTGGAGCCCAAACAGTTAGCAAAGGATTTGCGAACACATCCCCTTGTGGAAAAAGGCCTTGACCCCACACCGGTTTTGTGAGCAAAAAAACAAAAAACAACAGCAACTGTTTTCTGTCATTCCCTTTCTCATCTCTCTCTCTCTCTCTCTCTCTCTCTCTCTCTCTCTCTCTCTCTCTCTCTCTCTCTTTCTTCCCTCCCTCCCTCTCATCCTTTCAAAAGCGAAGTGTCAAAAAACATGGCATCTTACAGCGCTCTCTACAACTCTGAAGAAGAGAAAAGGGAAAAAGCTGTACCACCCAGTCAGACTGATTGAAGGCGCCTCAGAAGCCTTAGGTGTACGACATTCCTCCTCCTCCTTCCTTCACAGACGCCTTTATAAACAAGTTTCAAACACCCCTGATCTAGTTTGACAAACTTTCTCCAAAGAGCATTTGAAGAGAGGTTGAGAAAGTGACACCCCCACATGTGCTTTTTTTTGTTGTTGTTTTTTTTTTTTTTTTTTTTCGGGCGCCGGCAGATCCAGGTCTTTACTTAGTCTTTTGCTTTTCAATCACTGCCATCTCTATCCCCTTCTCTCCCTCTCTCTTTCTCCTGCTTTCTTCTCCTTTTCCCCTCCTACTCTGACAGGTCTCCTGCGGTCCTCTCAATAGCACAAGAAATGGTGGTAAATCAAGATAAAAAAGACACCAAGAAAAACACAGAATACTTAACAGAGCTTTGTCAAGGATACAGTGTGTAAAAGTAGCTCAAATTCAGTAATGAGAAGAGGCGTCTAGAAGGCAATTTATGCTTTTTAGTTGGAGTTTTATTTTTAACAGGGCTCAGAATGGAGAATTACTGACATTTTAACAAAATTTCATCTCTTTCCACCATTTCAATGCATAATAAGGCTAGATTTGTTACTCTAACAATTATTATGTTGTTGATGTCTTTTTTGAGGGGTATTTGATCAATATTTATGCAGTTAAACAATACTGTAAATGAATCATATTTTTATTGCGACATCATAGTTGTTTCCCTTTGATTGTTGCCAAGAGAAAAGGTCTAATGTGGTTTGACTGTGCCAAGTAATGTCATGGGACTTTTCTACTTAATGGTTTTGATGACTACAGCAAACACAAGCTAGCCTTAGGATGTTGTTAACCACCGACATGTTCACGCACAAACAACCACACTTTCAAAGGAAGACCACCGTCACCCTGCTCCAGGCTTGATTAACACACCAGAACAGACAGTGACTAAACATGAGTTGTGACATCAAAGCAAATGGCCAGTCATCTCGCTGTCAAAGGACGTCTTTGTGCCTCCATGTGTGTGTGAGCGGTAACAGCTTCTCTGCAATTAATAGATAACTAACTGCAAACAGTTGCTATAAAAAGCTATCGAAAGAGCAAATGGTGACATGTAGGGAGAAGGTAACCCAAATTCATATAGCACACGTATAGTGGAACATTTTCAAGAAAGGATTGCAGCTACTATTATATTTCTTGAGCACCACCTGCAGGACAGAAAATAAGAACCGCCATGCAAATCTCAAAATACTTTTAATGGTTACATGATAAAAAACGCTTTCATTTTAACACGTTTTGTTTTGCTGATACACCTCAGGCAAAGTTGTTTGCCCCATTAGTGGTGAGACTCCGAGAATAGAAAAGTTGACTCTCCCTTTTTTCAGCACCAGAAAAATGTGTTTTCCACTGTTTAAAATGAGTGTTGCAGCTTTACAAGGCTGCGACGGTTGTCCTCATCTACAGAAATTCTTAGTGGACTGTTTAGTTGCAGAAACTAAGCAGCTACTTCACACAATCTTTAGAAATATCTGTCATGGAGCATCTTTGTCTATTTGCAGACAGATGCAGTCGTGTAGTGGGAACGCCTTGAGGACTATTTTCCACTGATGATGGATGAATACAGAAGATGAAAAAGGACCTGAGATTTTCTTTTAGTCAATTACAGAAAGTGATAAAAAAGGAAAAAAAAGAAAAGAAAAGAAGGTCATTAGGGTTTTATTTGACAAAGAACGGGAAGCCCTGTAGCTCAGAGATCTGTTCCAACGTGCACATGACACCACTGAACTTTTGATCCCTTGAAAATACAACGCCGAAATGAAAACAGTCGTTCTCTGCATAATTAACTGCTATGTCTATGTTCATAGCACACACAAAAACACACAAACAAAGAGGCTTTCACTTTGTTTATTGTAGACAAACAAGCACATGGACTCACTAACAGCAGAGTACATTTGCAGCTCTGTGGATAAATGTTTTTTTTAAATGTTAGTGTTTTTTTTTTTTTATCATCAGCTGCCTGTGTGCTAGTTGGTACACATTGTATCTTCTTTCATCCAGATTTACTTTAACTCTGTCATTCTTGTCACTCTTTTTTTTTTTTTTCATGGCATGTCTCAAAAAAAAGAGAAAATAGGCCACAGATGTCAATGTTGAACAAAATGTGTTGCCTGTATTGCCTGATAATAAATAACATTTCATCCCTCAAGCAGATGTTGTAGCTTAGCAACTTCATTTCATTTATGAAACAAAAGTGGAGTGTAGCGTGTTTTAAGTGTTAAAGCATTTGGTGTTCTATGTGTTTTCAGGCCGAGATGAAGATCAAAGTGTTGGAAGCCAAGCACCAGGAGGAGAAACTGAAGATGCAGCAGAGACACGATGCAGATGTTGAGAAAGTAAGAATGAAATCTGGAAGGTAGCAGGCACTTCATCACCACTTACCCCTGCAGATGGATATTTCACCATCGTTATGTGATTTTAGGCTGTAGATTGTAAATAGGTATACAGCACGTTGTTATAATCTATTAACAGTTTCAAAATTTCAAATGGGATCAGTTTTCATTCAAAACACTGACTTGTGTAACATTATGGCTCATGTAGCTATGAATTTGGTAAGCTGTTATTGGAAAGTAAACATGAATGGCAAGTTTTAAAATGTTAAAGGTCCCATATTTTATAAACTCAGATTTTCTTTTCTTTTATTATTATTTTTTTTTATATATATAAACCAGTATATGAATAGAGTGAATGTGTCAAATTGCTCAGTCCATGAAGAAATGCCCACAGCCCTTGATCAGCAACTGTGCTGCTTGAACGAGCTGTTTGGACTTCTTTACGTTTATGATGTCACAAAAACACACCGATGTCATAAATCCACCCTCAGCACGGTACCACAAAAATATCTTATGGAAATCAAGACTGCTAATAAAACATCAGAAAAGTGTCAAATATGGGACACTTATTATTAACAGTTCGCTTTCTACAATGGAATTATACTCTAAAAATTGTAAATGAGCCGGTAAACGGCAGATCTAGTCTTACATGAATTATGTTAATCAAACACAGTATACAGTAGTATCTTATGGTCTGCAGGGCATTTCCAGGTATCGAATGTTGTCACAGTTTGACTTTGAATTTGCGTTCCACTTTCCTCTGGAGAAGGAAATCCAGTCAAGAGTCCGCAAAGGAATGGTGTAGTCTTAACATAGCTGAGTCACATTGCAGACAAGCACTGCTTCTCTCTGGTTGCATTTTGTATGAAACAGTACACTCCTTTACAGTCGGTACATGTCAGGAGGAAAGCATGAACTGAAGTGTATAAAACCCAAACTCAGTCAGTACTGGTACGATATCATATCCGTTTGCAGAATTTTCAACTAAACAGGCAGGTCTGCTAACTTGAGTGCTCATGAAAACTATTTAACCTACCGTACTCTACAATGCTCATCAGTGATCTTGATTCTATTTGGTGGCTAATGAAAAGTAAAGGGCCGAGTCTCTCTTCTTTTCATCGCCCCATCCCGCAAATAATCATCTCTTCAAAGCTTTTTGTCAGCCGGTGAAAATAGCAGTAAAGCTGGTTTATTTCATGCTGGGTGCCCGTCAGTTAGGCTGCAGATCAAGCACCTGGGATCTGTCACGTCCTCAGGATGACTTGCCTTTGCTGCCACAGAAGCTTTTAATAAAACAGAAAACACTCCAATTTTCTCCCCACTTTAAGATGCCCATTGCTTCTTTGTGTTTGACAAGAGACAGGATGACAGCTAGCTCTCTTTCGCTCTCTCTCTCTCTCTCTCTTTAATTACATACAGATTGCGAGTTATGTCCAATTTAATATCCTCAGACTTTTACCCAGCATTCCCTCTAATGGCTTCAAAGGGGAGCGATTCAGGGGTGCACTTTGACGAGCTTGATGAAAGGTAGACAAACTAGGTTTAGTTTTAATTAGTGTACTTATGAATAATGTATGTTGCTGAAAGGCTACTGGTCATTGTCCCCCTGCTTGAAATTGAGAGGGTAATGAGAGAACAGGCCACAGAGTTGTATGCTAATGTTTGTGGATCAGTTAAAAAAAAAAAAAAAACTCAGGTGAAGTAGCACGTCTTTACGTTATCTCGCTTAACAAGCAAATGATTTGAGATTAGTGGTAGACCGCAGGGCACACTAGGAAAACATTAAAGGATGGCCATCCCTAAATGTTCTGTGAACTTTGCTCCAGTCGCCCCACCCTCCTTTCATCTCCCCCCCCATTCCATTCACATAGAGACGATGTCGACCTTGGCTAATACATGCACTTATATTGACCAAAATACTAAACTCTAGTGGGCTTTGCGACACTACAGGAAAAATGACCACTCAGAAAGTCAGATCATCATCTGTTGCTGGAATAGTTAATTTTTTCAGTCTTTCAGCCAAATACTATTATCTGTAACACTTATAAGTTTGGACTAATATTTTAAGTAGATGTTTTGATATCCTGGTGAGAATAGAATTTGGTGAGGCAGCCCTGGGACAGTTGACTATGGATCAAATTATCGATCTGTTTGTCTATACAGTAAATGAAAGCCTGGGTTGTACCATCATTTTACAAGAAACTGTTTAGGAAGAAAACCAGCCTCCTGAATTTGTCCAGAGCCGTCTGGGCAGTAGATAGAGACACCCTTAAACCACTTGCATAATGTACATACCAATATATGCATATTATGCAATTAAGCAATTGAGAGTGCTAGACTGTCCCTTTATACTGGAGCTCCAACTCTCCGTGGCCTCATTTAACTAATTACACACAGATGGCAGCAGCAAGCAGATGCAGTTTCCCCATCACGCCTCAGCACAGGTGGTTCACTCAGCTGCCATTTCACTCGGTTAACTCATAGTCTCCTATGCAATAGATATGCACGTGAAAGATAAGGACTTCTCGGGTCATACAGTTGAGGTTCCTTACAAAATGTTCCATGTCATCACAAACAATGCAATCTTCAATTTGACTTTAATAATTCATCATTTTACAGATGGAAAAAAAAAAAATCATTCAATTTTCATGATTGAGAATAAAGTGTTGTCTTGTTGTGTTCTCAAGCATTCCTGATATTAACAGTCATCGGAAGATATTGATAACTTTGATTTACTTTAGTTGTTACTTTTAGTGTCCTTTAAGGATAGACACTCAAGTTAAAGCTGCTCTGTGGAGATTACTTGTAAGTAAACAATGGTTTCTTTATATATTTATAGTTTCTCATTCATTAGATGATTTTTCTTAAATTTGTGAGTTGAGCCTTGTTTACATTTATTTGTAGTTGCTAGCTGACTTTTTCTTCCCAGCCTTGTTGGCACGTTATCATTGGCAAGAATGTAAATTTGATCACTAAGGTGTGTATATATGTGCTTCTATTCACATGTGCATGTGAACCAACAGTACAGGGACTCACAAAAACAAGGCTCCATTGCGCTACAAGTGGTCAAAAACTCTGCAGGGTGTCTCTGAGACTTGTTTAGGCTGTTTTTGGGTGTCGGTGGTTGTTTTCTGTTTTGTTTATATTTAGGTCACATTGTGTACCTATAAATTTAGCCTTCATAAACTTTGCTTGGGACCTGTCTACTGTTAGCGTTTGGTTTCCTACTACAGTCACTGTACAATATTGTGAAAGTACAGAGCTTAAACAACTTAAATGGGTACCATCAAAAACTGTATGCAACATAGCCATTTTCTCAGCAGTAAAAAAAAGCCAGTGAGAGTTAAAAACAGTCTCCCTTTCCTTCTTCAGATTCTGGACCGAAAAAATGGTGAGATTGAAGAGGTGAAAAGCGTGTACCGGGCCAAGCAGAAAGAGTCAGAGGAGATGATCCGTAAACTGGAGAAGAAAGGTGAGAGGTCACATGATTGCAGGGTTAACTGGAAGGATGTTTATACTAGTGTCTCTGAACACTCAGAGTAAAAAGCCCACAAAGATACAATTCCACAAGAGACTGCACTGGTGCAGAAGGACGTTCTCCAGCTGTGCTGCTCAGTCTAAAATTGAATTGCATAATGTGGGCCTTTTCCTTCATGCCTAACTTCCATTTTTCCTTTTCCTGTCTTACGCTTCTCTTTCCTGCATATTCGTCTCTCTCTCTCTCTAAAAGCAGTCCATAAACAACATATAAACTTGGCAAAGAGAAACACCTCTTAGAATTTGATAGAAGCAAATCTTTATTGCCATTGATTTACTGACAGTTCATCAATGAGCAGGAGTGTGTCTGCGTCTGCATCTGTTCTTGCCCTGAGGCAGGGCCCCCCTACTCTTTGTGTGTTTGTGCTCTCCCACAGTTCAAAGTGTGCTGCGGGAATCTCAGGTCATCTGTGAGAGCAAAGAGAAGCAGATTGCAGAGCTGAAGAAGATGTCGGATCAGAGCGCAGACTCTTTAAAAAACGAGTGGGAGAAGAAGGTATGAGGATAAGTCGTAGGGCTCGAATATTCTGCAGCACAACACCATGTATGTAGCCCGGAGCCAGAGGAAGACTGTGTGTTAGCACGAGACTCGCGGACGTCACTGCAAGCAGCTTGGCTGTGCCTCAAATCTTCATCCCTTCATGTGGTGTCTAGCAAGAGAGTTGTTGGGGGCTCAGTAAAGCATGTTGTGAGCAATGTTGTGGAAGTATTTTGTTTTGTTTAAGCCCTCTTAAATGAGTACGATGTTACATGTCAGAAGAAATAGATTGAAATAGACTTTATGATGTCTTATCAGAGTCATGTGCTCATGGTTATTCCTCCGCTGTTCTGTGATCAAGCGGACGGACAGATTTGGCACATCAAGCATTTTTGTGTGAGTTTGTGTATGAAGCAATTCTGTTTCCAGACGAACTAAAGACGGCCGTAGCACCTGCTTCCTCTTCTCCAGCTGACCACAGCCGCTGAATGCCAATGTTTTCCTGGAGATCTTCTGGCTTCCCAAATTCGGCCTGAAAAACTGCACGTGCATTCATAGCAGCATGTTCGATGCAGCTAGTAACAGTATGAGATGAAGAGTGTGACTGCGAGTTCATTTTCTTCTCTGTGACATTCGGAGGTCTCTGTATGATCTTTAAATGGCTTTGTCATTGTCATTCTCCAATTCTGATTGATGAATGGCACAAATAGAAATTCCTCATGAACAGCCTCAAGCACATTTTCATTTGCAGGGCTGAAAATACTGCTCAGAACTAAATCTGTAACCCAGGTGCTGCACCGTCATGTTACCGTGACAATGAGTTCATGAAAATGGGTCTCTTCATCTTTGTGCCTGTGAGATAAAAGTGCCATCACAAGGGAAAAATGAAAAGGGAAAAAAAAAAAAAAAAAAAAAGCAATACCACATATTACTTGCAACATTCTGCTATAAAAACATTCAAAAGGCTGTGACTGATATGTAGCCATCTTCTGCCCTTCCAGCTGCATGCTGCTGTGACAGAGACGGAGCAGGAGAAGTTTGAATTGCAGAAGAAACACACCGACAGTATCCAAGAGCTGCTGGAGGACACCAACCTTAGACTGGCTAAGATGGAGTCTGAGTATAACGCTCGGTCGCAAGCTACTGTGAGTACAGAAACAGACGTGCGAGTGTGTACGTGATTGTTCAGCGGTGGAAAGTGTGTCGACTCAAACACTGTACATGTTTTAGGCACCTCTACTTTACTTGAGTGTGTTCATTTTTTTGCTGCTTTATAAGTTAGGTCCATTTCATTTGAAAAGAAAATGTTGTATCTTTATTACCGCAACATTTATGTAACCCTTAGATTGCTCTCTGTCAGTCACAACTCGTAACCACGTCTGTTTCAAATCTGCTGTTATTTACTGAGCTAAATACTCGGAGCAAATGTGCAGCATTGATGGGATAGGATGATGGATCAACTGTTTGGAGTGTCACAACCTCAGCGAGACAATTTGTTTTACCCTCAGAATTTGATCCATTCAGTTCGATAACATTTGGAAAGCCTAGAAGAGCACAATTGATTTATTTTATCCCCATTCAAGTTAGCGTAGGGCTAAACCTGAAGCAGGTGGAAGTGGCTGGTGTGTATAGAGTATAGAGCATGATTGCCTCACCAGACTACATTCAAAAACTCTGTATACTGTAAAATACAGACAGATTCTTCTGGCTCCTTGTAGATTTAGTTGGCATTGTGTGAACCCGTTTTGCAAGGACTTGAATATAATGGACATTTATACGTAAAATGTTTGCACTGCTGCCTAAGTACAGGATATGACTACTTCTTCCACCACTGGGCGTGTTTAGGATTTAGATATTGATCTTTAATGAATTTGAATTTGAATTTTTTTTTCAATACATCACATTATTTAAGAGGCATGCATACAAGACAACTCCAAATGGTATCAAGCTGTAACAGACTTTAATTTGAGCTTTATTCAGACTTCATGTGTTATGATTTGACTTTGCATGCTAACGTTTATTGCATCTGTCTGTGATCATCACTCATAGCAAAAGGAATATGAGCAAGAATGTGACTCTTGGGGATTCATCCTAAACAGCAGCAGGGAATTCGAGACTTCACACATTTCATGTAGGCAGATTATTTTCTATGCTCAACAGCAGACTTTCAGTGGAACAAACAGGATTCTGGGTGACCTCGCTGGCTGTATTCTTGCATCCAACTCTTGCCATGTTTAGCTCTTAAGGTACACAGTGCATCTGTCACACATCTAATCATAAGACAGTGACCCACACCATTCCAAGGCTGAAATGAAAGGCGACATCCTCTAACCCCTGGGCTAGAATGACTCTCATATCTTATGCCTGTCATGTCTATAAAGGTCTTTGATCCAGGCATGTATTAAATCTCACCCATTGCAATGACTGTGCTCGAAGATGTGCACGCACACACACACACACACACACACACACACACACACACACACACACACACACACACACACACACACACACACACACACACACACACACACTTCCCAAAGCTGCTGTTCCTTTGATGTCATATTAAAGGACTTTGGTTTTAAGTGGGACTGTACACATTTTAGTAATTGGGAATCATCAACACCAAAGGCCAGATAAATGCACTGCTTCATAATTAGTATTGTTATCAGTGTCAACATTCATGGGCTGCCATACGCATCACAACATATTGCTTCTGGCCGCAGTCTGTCAACAGGGCCACATTTAAGAGGCATCAAACCCTGGATGGTGCAGAGCCGACGGTAAGGCCCCTTTTTCAATAATTAAGGACAGACAAGGTCCAAGATAATGAAAAGAGCCCTCTGACATTGTAAGTTAGCTGCTGTCCTGCTGAGGTTGGGCTGACCTGTACACACATAGTTTAGCAGATTCAAAGTGGACTTTGTCTCAGGTGAGTTGCAACAGCACCTCTGAGTGTGTGACTGGTGTCTCTAAACTAAATCTTTTGATTTCAGTGTTGTCTTATGTTCTGTTTTTGTGAATTCCTGAGTTTTCCGATATTCATTTCCAATGTTCTTGTGGAATATTTAGTCATCCACTCTTTTAGCTTTCGAACAGTAAACGACATCACATCTGTTTCGGGTCTCTGCCACTACCAACTATAAGGTGATTATGCTTATGTGATTATTGGGCAGGACACTGTATGAAAGGTTCGCTCAGTTCACGTGTAACACACGCAAGCCAAGACAAACTGAGATCGATGATTCATTGTCAGTGGTTTAATAACAGTGAAATAAAGACTGCTCATCTGCCCACTGCTACCTGCTCGGATTTCTATCCAACAGAGATCACAAAGAGCTTCCAAATATGTCAGATGTTGTTATTTTTGGATGTTATCTATCGACAGGGCAGAACAGTTGAAGCGACTGAGAAAGAGTTTGGAAATAAAGACAAGCTGCTATCTGCCTTGGTGTTGCAACAGCCCAGCTCTTGACAGTCAATGCATGTCCATATCAAATAACAGATAATATTAATTTGTGAAATGTTTAGAAATGTCTTATTTTTCTCCTTCTGATATTTTGCAGATTGGTGGCGTTTTCTTATCTTTTCTTCCTTGCAATGTGTATAGTTAATAACACTGTCTTATAGCAATTATTACATTATGTGCTGTATAGGCTTTAGTAGACAGCACTGAGCACACTTAAAGTGGGATTTGTACCTCGGATCTACAGCCTCCACTGTCTCTATTTCTTGCGGCCTGTGTTTCTACTTCATTAACGGCTGTTCGTCTAATACCACAGTTTGTACCGCAACGTGCACACATCCACACAGCCTTACAAGCCTCGGGAGATGAGTGATGATGCAGACTGCCCTTTAGTTTCTGGCCTTAGTTCGGATACGGAAAGGTCATCCATCTCGCAATATGACATTTTTGTTACAACTTATATGTTTATTCCCATCTTCAAAGACTTTATCACTTTTAAATCTTTGAACGGGGCCGAAGCTCATAATGTAGCTTATATAGTCTGCACTTCACACCAAGTAATTCTCCATCTGACGCACCTAATTAGGGGGATGTAATTTGCTCCCACTGAGTGTGTCCAGGTGTGCCCAGTCCAGCTTCAGTATGAAGACGTGCTCCTTTTCATCTCCTGCCAGAGAATTAAGTGTCAGCACGCGTCCCAGCACAAAACAGGCCCCTTGTTCCTTTTCTTAAACCCCTTCTATGCTAACACAAAAGACAAAAATCTCTCTCACCAGCCTCGCCGGGCACTGCTCTCTTACTCTTTTCAAACACACCGTTCCCTCCTCGCCCGTCATTCCATGTTCTGTCATCAGCAGCCTCTGTCATCGTGTAGATCAACTAGCACGCTCCATCTTTAATCAGCGCCCTATCATCGCCTTTATCAGCCTGCCCACACTGCATTCCATGCTGTCATATACTCATACACACACACACACACACACACACACACACACACACACACACACACACACACACACACGCATGCACACACGCATGTGTATGCTGAGGGACAGTAGGCAAAGAAGGGATGTTTCTTTTCTTCAAAACAGTGCAGGAAGAAGCTGCACTTTGATCATTTTCTTTATTGAAAATCAGAATCCTGATTGAGCTTTTGACATTTGGAATTCAGTAACACCACTGAAACACCTCAACAGTGTCAGTGTGCAGAGGAGTAATCTGATTTCAGGCTTAACACGTAATCACTTTTCTTTTTTTTTTTTGAAGAGCAAAGGTTTTCTACATTAAAAGTTACTGAACCGAATGCTCTGTATCCTCATGAACAAACACATGAAGCAAGATTCTTGTCTCTTAAAAACATTTTAAGAGAAAGTCATGCAAAGCAGTTTTTCTTGCTTCCTTCAAGCCCTTTTTTACACCGCTTGTATTACTTTGGCACTGCCTCTTGCAGCAAATTAGTGACACCAACTCTATATCTGCAAATGTACAAAACCGAAGAACTCCTTTAATACAAGACAAATGACTGAACTTTGAGATTAATGGCAATTTTATTTGCAAAAGCTACGAGGCAATTCTAATATGCAGGCCAAGCTAATATCTAATATTGTTTCTTGAAACATGATTTGAGGTTTTCAAGCATAACTAATAGAGATTAAAACCTTTAAAAAAAAAAAGGGGGGGACATTGAAAAGACAGTTAAAACATCCTGTTGCACAATTAATTCATTCTGTAAATCTGCTGTGTCCATTCAGCTGGAACACAGTATATTTACACACCGTTATAAAACAAATTCTCAGTTGAAACATCAGGCAGAGGGAGGTGACCATTATGTAGGCGTACATTAACATTTGAGTTTCCAAAGTGGAAACGTAACCTTTAAGTTAGTTTGCCATGAGTTGATTCAAATGTCAGAATTGGGGTGAAATTGTAGCTGAAACTTTTCATTTGCACGACGGGTGACTTCAGAAATAGCTGCGGTTGAGATTTTGTTGACCGGAGGAAGAAAACCGACATGAGAATAGTCTTTTTAAACATTTTTATTGGATGACATCTTACCCTGTGTAGCAGAGAAGAGGTCTCTGCTGCTTTGACCTGTATTGCAGTTTGTACTAACAGTTTGCTTTTGATGACTCTCGGCTCTTTGGAGAATATCAGTGCAAAACCTACTTTGACTCGGACTATGTTTATCTAACGTGAAAGCAATAATCCTCAAACATTTTACGAATTCATTTTAAAGTGAGTGTCATGTAGGGTCAATAATCAAGTCACAGCAGCTATCTGCTACATCATTAGTCACATTCTTCCGTGTTAGCAACCACATTTCTGTCTCTGACTTTACTGTGGCAGCACGCAATCCTCCGACCCCATGACATTTTCAAGCTGTTTGGTTTACTGTGTTTTTTTTGTGCGTCCTGGTGGTCCAGGAACAAACGGTGCGTGAGCTGGAGCTGCGGGTGAAGCATCAGTCAGCGGAGGTGGAGAAGGGCATTGCACTGCGTCAGAAAGTGACAAAGGACAAGGCCCAGTTGGAGATCCACATTGCATCCATCGGCACTGAACTGCAGGAGGCTAACAGGCGGTACGGAGCTGTTTGACATGTGAAATAGAGCTGGATTAAAAGATACAAAGATGTAAAGTGATAAAAGTATCCTGCAAGTAGCCTTTGTTGATACTGCTGATAAAAAAAAAAAAGAAAAGGATACTTAAAACCAGACAGTATTTCATAACAAGATTGTAAAAATGTACTATTTATTTCAAAATGTCTCCTTGAGATCTTAAGAGATTTTCAATTAACATGTTACTATCAGGGTGCGTGTGATATAGTGGGAAGGTAATGACTCTTCTGATTTTTTTTTTAATTGGCGTTCTAATTGGAGCAGATCCAATGGTTGTATTAGAAACCCAGACATGTAATCAAGCTCCTAATTGTGTACAGGATTATGATCCAGCAGAAGGAGAAAGAGCACAAGAGAGAGCAGCATGAACAGACATTACAGAAGCTCCAAGTCAAGCATGAAACTGACATGAGCCACTTACACCAAGAACATGCTCTGTCTGCTGCCAAGGTACCACAACCCGTTCACACAGCTCTTCCTCCCATCCTTCAAAATCTACTATTGATTGATACAAGACAAAAAAAACCTTTTACCGAACTTATCCCCTCTCTACTTCAGGCCTCTGAGGTGATGAGGGATCTGGAGAGCACCGTGGCTCAGATCAAACAACAGCTCCAGGACAGTGAACATCGAAGACACCAACAAGTCAGGGTAGGATTTGGGGGCTGGCATGGGTGTGTGCATGTTTTACACTAATGTCACTGTAGGAAACGCTTGTGTGACAGTATCACGTCTGCCTGACGGTGTCTTTTGGACTCCTTTCAGGATCGGGAGATTAAGTTTCAGCAGGAAAAAGATGAACTGCAGATCAACTGTGAGAAAAAGGTAGTGTGCACTTGCTCCATCTGGAAAACTTGCCTGAGCTCCACAGCTTCTGTCATTACATTAAAAGAACCCTGGACAAAGTGATTACGGTCAAGAGGAGATCAAAGCCTGGAGTCACATGTTTCTTGTGGTTTTCCTTTTTTTTCTTTCTTAGATTTTATGTCTGGTCTCGTAAAATCCCAGCCGTGATTAATAGGAAGATGTGGGACTGAACAGAGAAGAAAGAGGACGATGTTGATTTCATAATTTAGTGTGAAAGTTATCTAGCAAAAAAAAAAAAAAAGATTTGAGAATAGGAGTTACAAGCAAATAAACTTGCGGAGTACTTGGCAAAAGAGAAGACCGTCAGTGTACTCGGGCCTACTTTTAATTTCCCCTGCACTCATCTACTTTTGAGTGACCCTCTTTGAAGCCATAGAGCAGCCATGAAGTGTAGAGTACTGAGACCATTGTTAATGATCTAAACTGGGCCAGACTAGACCAGGCCAGACTTCTTAGGTAAAGATCGGGTTTAAAGGCCGTGCTTGCACCTGGGTCATCTTCAAAGTGCCACATCTATAACGTGTGTGTTGGCGGCCGGCTGGCATACACGGGCCCCTGTTACTGATACACCTGCAAAAACTTAGCAGGCCTCTGTGCTCTTTATTCAGGGTCAGGAAGAATTTCAATTAAGGTTCTCTCAGTAGTTTCGTTTTGATGTCTGTTTTTTTTTTTTTTTTTTTTTTTTTTTTTTGTCCTTGTAATCAGCCTGTATTTTACCTACCTTTCTTTTTTTTTTCTTCCCCCCCCCCTTCTTTCTACTGCAAGGTGACAAGTGATGAAAACAATGAAAGAAAGAGGAGTGTGTTCATTTTTGTTCGCTCTGGAAATATTTCTCTTTCCACTCCTGAGGAGCGCGAAATGAGACACGTGAAGGAGACCACTGCACGGTATCTGGACATAAGAAGGGCCCATATGGCTGCCATAGATCCAGAGTGAGAGGCCCTCTGAGGCAGACAGATAGGCTCAGATGGTACTTTTGATGGGGTGATAGGGAGAAGAGACCAGACCAGACGCACAAGGTCACAGGCAGGAAAGTTTTCTTGAGTGATGTTTGATGGTGTCTGCTTTTGCACTCACTTACATCTCTCTCTCTCTCTCTCTCTCTCTCTCTCTCTCTCTCTCTCTCTCTCTCTCTCTCTCTCCAGGTTTCGGCGGTTCACAGTGAGGCAGAGAAGGAGAAAACGGAGGCGAAGAGGAAGATAGCCAAACTAGAAGATGCACTCAGGTACAGCGAGAAAGGCAAAACTAAAAGTGGTGTTTGTTGCATGAATTTAAGAAGTTTCGGAAATGGTACGCTGTTGATGCTAAATCAGAGTACTAAACACAGTCAGTAATCATTTATACTAGTATAAATATACTACTTTAGGCTGGATTTAGGAGCCTGAACTTTTTAAATACTTTTTATTATTTTACATTTTTGTCTGAGTGTGTGTGGTCCTCCTCCTTCCCTCTTTGTCAAATGTTTGAAATAAGGCTCTACGACACATCATCAGCATTTCAGCCAGTGTGTGTAAATGTGCGTGTAGGACACGTGACTTTAGGACAATATGTGTGTTCTTGTGTGTGTGTGTGTGTGTGTGTGTGTGTGTGTGTGTGTGTGTGTGTGTGTGTGTGTGTGTGTGTGTGTGTGTGTGTGTGTGTGTGTGTGTGTGTGTGTGTGTGTGCAAACGCAATACTCAACCACCCTGATCATAATCTGGTATTAACACCTAAAATTAGTTATTTGACAAGTATAGGGACAAATTGTGTCCTTTATTACTGCCTGTATTGAAACCACCCTTTTTGGTCATGAAATTTCCAACATATATAATCTTAGTGAGGCATGATATTTATTTTACAGTTATTAGTATCACACATTTGAGCCTTGACTTTGTGGCTTTAAACTTTATTAGAGAGTTGTTTATGTCTACTGACTTAGGTCTTTGATCATAAGAACAGTGTGTATGAATTCTGATTTAAGGTGGAGTTTGGCATTAACAAGCCAACCCTTGCACACTCTCTTTGATCTTTTTTTATAACTCAGAGAAGTACTGTTAGAGTTGAGAGCCTGGAAAGTCTTAGAAATCAGAGCTTCACATGTGATGTCTTAAAGAAAACTTGCAAACTTTATCACATAAATCACAAAGTCCCAACTCTAATAAACCGATAGTCATATGAGGAAAACACTGTTGGTTTTTGACAAGTAGTGTGTTATTGAAAATGTGATTTAACGAATGCTTAATACAGTCATCCAGTATAAGTCAAATGAAAGAGAGACATTGTGAGGACTGGTAAAATATTTAAGAATATTACAAGGATGCTATACATTATATAAAATGTAAAAATAGACAACAACTGCGCTAATCATTATTTTATATGAACCATTGATCAAATGTTGATTGTGTGTAACGTAATAAATCCACCAACAGTGATCACACAATCCTGCAGTTCCCAATGGCTCTACAGAGTATTTTAGCTCCTTTCAACCTCATCCATGTTTCTTAGAACAGCACACAGCTGTTTTGCTTATGAAAGGACAAAGTGGAGCATTGAGCAGCTAAATAGACAAATATTTCCCTCTGAATTTGAAGGACACCAAACCCAGAGATAAAGTAGTGCCTGCTATCACGACTCCAAATTAATGTCAATGCTCCTCTGTGTCTATCTGATGTGTGAAAAGACAACCCTGTACTAACGTATTGACCACGTTTTCAGCATGTTCTGTTGCCTCCTCGGTAGCCCAAAAAAAAATCAACTGGTTCTCCTTTAAATCTCTATGTGGCACTTTTTCAAGACAGGAATTTTTAGCCTTAAAAGTGCAGATGTGATTATTAATATTAATATTTGCATTGTGTGTTCCAAAAAGCCATTGTTGTGAGGCAACATGTTCAATACCTGGACAGTAAAACTGTGTCACCTAATTGGAATGCAGCTACCACTAATTATTGTCACTTCTGGTTTTGCTGTGGTTGTTTGGGTCAACCAATGAGGTTTGTTTTGATATTGAGAGGATGAAGAGCCTCAATGAGAAGTTATTTCTGTTGATAAACCAAGTTTTGTCTAGAAAGGCTTACTCTGTGCTGTAATTTCTTCAGCAGAGCTTTTGCCAAGTCCCTTTTTTTGCGGAGATATCAACTTTGTAAAATTGCCAGTCCTTGCAAATACATTGATTGAGCTTGCATCATTTTTTTTTTAACTGTCATCACAAGTTCTGTTATTTATTAAACTTCTGCTTTCTTCTGCTATAACATGTCAGTCTTTACAATGAAAAAAGATTTGTTGGAGTTAATTTTAAGTCCTCAATGGGTAATTACAGAACTGTAATAGAGGGAATTTAAATTATTGATAAATGAGTATAGCAAATTAACACTAAATATAATGGGGGGGGGGGGTGTCTCTTCCTACTCTCACCCTTAAGTTTTATCACTCCCATGCCTCCAGAACTACATATGCACACTTTGCTGTAAGGCTAGATTTCAACAGACTGCAGCCAATCAGCAAACCAACCAGTCAGTACATTCCACCGGGTAATTAATCCCATACAAGACCATATTACTTGGCCACAAGCAGATTACACTTTCCCTGGCGAATGTGTTCTGCACAATTAAACACAACGCCGGCTCGGCCCATTCAACAACCCCAGCTCCAATTCCAGCCTTACACAGCCAAAGCCAGTCAGAGTGCCATCGCTCGCCTTGAGAGGTTTTCAACCGTTTGTCACAATACAATGGCAACCCAGAGCATTGAAAAGAATGGGTGGAGCATTTATCTAAGTACTCTTTGCCAAACACTTTTGAAGTGGCTGTGAAAACATAAAACAATAAATATTTTTCCTGAAGACAAAATTGTATCAAGTTGATGGACATTATTATTACTGTTCCTTTGTGTTTCTGTCAACGTGAAGCAACATGAAAATTATTTTTATGGTTTGGTGGAATTTAGTATTCAGCATAAATAACACAAAGGGACATTGATGGTTATGCCGGCCTATTGTTTGCTTGTCATTGTCAGCCCAGCACCAGAGAACAAGCTTTAACACAGCAGACAGATCTGTTTGTGCATAAATTATCCTTGTTGTTAGTATCAGTAACGAGCCAGTCATTCCCTCGTTTAGTGTTAAACACTGTGAAACGGCAAGTGGCCCATCGGGCTCTTAGCTAATTAAGTACTCGGGCACAATACACACACATACACAAGACGCACTAAGCAGTCTGATGTCTGCTACCTGCCTGCTGCCGTGGCAACACTGACGGCCTTTAAAGGCGATCCAGGAGAACTTCAAAGTCAAAGCAAGACCGCATGCAGATTTGAGTGTGTGTGTGTGTGTGTGTGTGTGTGTGTGTGTGTGTGTGTGTGTGTGTGTGTGTGTGTGTGTGTGTGTGTGTGTGTGTGTGTGTGTGTGTGTGTGTGTGTGTGTGTGAGAAGATTGGAGGTTGTATGATCAAAATTAAACAAGTAGAATTGCTCAAGAAGCCTTCTGTTTGTCAGATACTGTGTGGTATGTGCACTATAATGTCTATTTTATGTATGCATATTGATCCATACAATCTACTGTAAAAGTTTATAAAGCTACACGTGACAACCCTAATACATTAGATACTCAGATATATTTATATCTATAATATAATAATAATAATAATAATAATAATATTTATTTTTAAAAGTATGTAACAATTTCTGATGAATTTATTGGCACTTCTAATTATTATTGATGGTTATGATTATTCATATGTGACATATGTAGCTGCTAGCCACAGTGATTTCCATGTTCTGCCATGCAAATTAGCTTTGCTGCGTGATTTTGAGTTCCTGGTCTTTGTCACTATAGCAACAACAACAGAAAGCACTACAAAGCTGCACAGAGAACAAGTTTCTATCCTCTTCTTTCATCCCAACGTGCCTCAGATCATTACAGGGCATTAGCATAGAGATGGAGAGATGCTCCACAGAGCGGATTGTGGGGATGGGGAGGCGGGGGGTGGGGGTGGGGGGGCAGTAGAGAGAAGGGGGGAGCTCATCTGGGGAACAGCTTGCCTGCTTTTGCAACAATGACCTCCAAATCACAATTTAAAAACATCAGAAAACCACCTGAATGTTTAAAGTAAGGGAAAAGAAAAACAGCTGGTCCATTTCTACATCATGGTATTTCTCACCCCTCTCTCTCTCTCTCTGTTACTCTTTCTTTTCTTTTTTTTTTTCACACTCTCCTCCATACCATCCTTCCTGTAGCTTTGAACCCAGCTGGCTTTATCAAAACCACGTGCCTTCTAAGGTGTGGTACAGAGTTGTAGTACTCTTGACTTTGTCTGAACAGAACATTCTGCTCAGTTTAATCGTTTACACGTTGGAGTGACAGAAGGAGCATCCACTTTAGGTAGCTGCAACACGTTGCGAGTGGCTACACGCTGGCCGTGTGAGCGCCTTTTACAAGTCTGCGCAGACACTCGCGCTGTCGTGGATGAGCTGTGCCATGTGTAGAATTCACTTGAACTCGCGCTGCGATCCTTTCCACCTCTAATTTAACGTTTCTGGCTTTCCTGCTATTATTTCAGTTGCGTGTTTTTGTGCCCACACCATTTGAAATCAGGTCTTGGCAACAGTGATTCTGGCAGATTATGAGTCGTTATGTCTGTTTGTTATTGTCATTGTTCCCTTTTGTAGTGTTTGTGCATGTATGACCACATGCATGCGTTAGACAGAGCCCCCTCCTCCCGCCCCATGCGTGCCCTTTTACTCCTAAAAGTGAAGGATGCATCCAATATGTTCTTTCAACTTGTTTTGTATGTGTGTGTGTGCACACACCCTTTCGTCTGTATGCGTCTTTGAAGTGGTCTTATCTCTCTCAGCATTCCTCTCCCGTGACAGGAAGGATGGAGGGGTGGTGGTCCGGAGAGGGACCAGAGGTAGCTGAGCAGAGGCTGTGCTGCCTGCAACCCCCAGTTAATGTTCAGGTGTAGGAGCAGGTGGAGCTATGGATCCTGAATATTGAAAAGCTTCACTAGGGCTCAATATTTACTCCCATGGCAACTGCATTAAAAGGGGAGTTGGAGATGGGTTCAGCACCGGTTCAATACCACAGACCTAACAAAAAGAGCTCTTTAACTGGGGTCTATAGTCCAGCGGTTCTCTTGAGTTTAATGACAGCTGCCGTCTCGGAAACTATTACAGCATACTTTAGCATCAGCAGCGTCCTGATTTGGGGACCTTCAAACACAAATATGGTTGCATGTTTAAATTAGCTGAATTTATAATAATAGTTGAAGAAACTATACCATCAGGTATCCCTGCAGGAATGGAGCAAGTCTAGGCAGTGTCTCTTTTGTCTTTTTGCTTTTTGAATAAAAAGGGAAAATATTAAAGCAGATCATAAGTTTCTACTCTGGAAACAAAATCAATAACAATCCTGGCATTTAGTTAGTCAGCTATAATTTGTCATATCTGATCATGGCAGTATCTGATATCACTTAATTGTATGCCCCTGATTGATAGTGACATTTTCCTTTTTAATTGCCTTTCCATGCCCGAGTGATTGTCACACAACCAAATTTGACATTTTTCCACTAAACTAGCTTACCTACAAATATGCACTCACAGTAGGAATTTCCACCAAAGCAGGATCAGTTAACTGAGGCTCTGAAACAATTCAATCTGGATACATTGTCTTTAGGGCTTTCATTGTTTTATTAAAAACCCTCCCACTTTGGTTTCCACTGTACAATGTTTGGGATATGTAAATAATGTATGTTTACTTGAGGGACTTGTGCCTTGTTGATTTAGCATATTATGCCGATGTCTGCATAATTAATGAGGCCAAATAGCATTTAAATGCACAGCGAAGGCAAGAAAGCCAATGTTGCGAAGCATGGCATGAGTAAAATCTTTTTATATATTTTTGTCTTTCCTACATATTTTCTCGATGTCAATATCTAGACATTTTTTATAAAAAACGGAAACATTTTCCTTTTGCTTTTTTGCACTTTAGGCAGACTTAAAGCATTAATATTATTCAAGTGTTAAAGGAGTTATACGAAATACAGTAAATCCCACATCGCTGGCTCAAGATTGAAGCTGTAGTTTGAGTTTCATGTCTAAAAAGAATGAATAACATCCTTACCTCAGTATGTTCGCGCAACATGAAAGCAGCATATTCTTGTAAATAAATATGAAATAGCATATATAGTGGAACTGACATAACTCCAGAGCTGTTTCGAAGTACAAGATAGACATGTAGTATGTCTTTTCGCTTTGTCCCACCCACATAGTGGTACTGTCAGCCCGCGCAGCACCAGATTGCTCTTCATCACCCTCTCCGTATGGCTGGTTGGGTGGCTTTGAGCAAAGACACACTTCACTAGTGTGAGGTAAAGTCACTGGTTTCAGCTGCCAGGTTAATGGGAGAGCTGAAAGTTCATATGGATATCTTTCCAAACTAAGATGAACTGAGATGCCATCCGTCATGTCCACCAGCGCTTGAGCAAGGCCCTTCTCCCGCTGCACCTTCCAATGATCTGCAACAAATGCTAGATTTTTTTTTTTTTACCTTAAAGAATCTATTTAGCGCGAGACTTATTTTGCATTGTCCAGTTATTTTCCCAGGTAATCAATTTGATCTAAAAAAGTAAAATATATACAAAAATAGTGAAAAATATTCCACATGTATAATTTCATTTGCTCAGAGCTCAAGGTGACGTGACCCACCTAGAAGTATTCAGTTTACTGTCATAGAACACTAAGAAAACCTACAAATATTCACATTCAGAACAGAACGAGGCCTTTAACCATTGAATTCTTTACATTTGTGTTTAAAAAATTTGTTTCAGATTAATTTCCTGGTATTCAACTTGTTGATTAGGTGGTTACTAGTTTCAGCTCTGAATCTGTGGTACTTTAATAAATAATCAAGAAGTAGAACAAAGTACTGAGAGGCTGAAGCTTAAATTAAGAATGAATAATTATGTAATGGTAATAAGAGATGCTGGTAGCAATACTGCAGGACAACTGTGTTGTTAAGAGATGACTACATGTGCTACTGTGGGTGAATGATAATAATAAGGATGCCTCATTCTTTTTACGTATGTGGCTATTTTCCTTCATGTTAAAAGTGAAATGCTGTTTATAAACCGGCCACATTTGTAGGGAGTTTTAAAGCCATCCAGCTCAATGATGCTCTGTTTTCTCTGTTCTCTTTTCAACTCTTTCTGTCTTTAATATTTTCTTGCCCTAATGCTATCTCTCTTTTGTGCTCACTTATTTGTGGTCTGTCTCTTCTTCTGTGTCTGTTTCTTTCTCTCTTCTCTCCCTTTCTCTTTCTCTGGGGAGGCGGATGAAAACCAAGCCTATTTTATTTTTTCTTCAGAGGGCGCTGAATATTTCAGTTTTGCATTTTCTCTCTTTTTATGTGCTCCCTCGTTTTTTTTTTGTTTTTTTTTCAGGCCCCTTTGATGTGTCTGTGGATTCGTTATCATTCCGTTTGGATGAGCTCACAGACGCAGATGCGCAGGCACCCACATGCACTTGCGCACACAAACACACACACACACACACACGCACACATCTATGCACACATTCTCACTCTGTCTTTTTATACTAGACCAGAGGCATCCACATGCGAGCGTGCATTCTAGCCTGTTTGTCAGTCATTTCCATGTGCTACTCCACCCACATCATAGCCCATGCAATTCTTAAATACTCTGCATACATGAAAAGAATATTTGCATAAGCAATTAGAGTTTCTTCTGTGTGCACTGGCTTCAGTGTGTACTCTTGTATTAACTGTATGTGAATGTCTATATACAGTAACTTCCTTGTTTCCGTATATCCACCATGTGGTGCACACTCACACAGGCGGCATGTGGCTTTGTGTGGTCAGAGCAAGTCCGGAAAACGCCGGCATCCCTGCACCCCTCCCGTCTGCCAGGCGGCTGGATGGCGGAAGCTCCTTCACCCCCTCTAGCACAAACACTCCTCTCTTCTCGCCTCCCTCTCTTCCTCTCCTCTAAACAGCCGTTTTGGATTGAGGGGATGAGAGGACTTCCTCCTTAGAGAAGGCACATCTTTAATTTGAGCCTCCTCTCCTTCCACTTTTCTGACCAGAGATCCATTTAAAGCCGACGGGCCGCCCTGGCGCTGGCACCCCTCTCCTTCCTTTCCCTCTCTATTTCTCCCTGCCAGGCCTCCCTGACTCTTTTTCTCTGTCCTCTCATCTCACCCTCATTGCTCTGTTATTGATGGTGACACGCTGTCTACCACTCGACTGACCACACACATTCACACACACCCGTAGTTATTAGTAGAATCCCCTGAAGGTGCCATGTGTTCACCTGCTCTCCTCAGCTTTAGAACGCTAATCTGTCACATGCTTGAAGTTGGCTGCAGTGAATTTTTCGGTGTATCCTCAGAGGTAGAGGCCCAGCAGCCAGCTCCAACTTAGTCATAGTGCATTCGTTGAGTAGAGTTGTCAGTCACACAGAGAGTTTGGGACTGTGGCTCGTGAACAAAGGCCCGTGCACACGCCCGCACACACACACACACACACACACACACACACACACACACACACACACACACACACACACACACACACACACACACACACACGCCGGCTGCCTCGTCTCTCCAGCGAAACACACCCAATTCATTTTTGCTCTGCCTTGAAAGTTTAAAAAACTTGCTATTTCTGTGACATCCTCTTTTCCATCTTCGTCTCTTTTTCCTCTTTCTTTCTTTTTCCATCTTCGTCTCTCCACATATCCTTTGTGTCTGTCTCAGTCCGGAAGGCAGTCATGCAACGAGACTGATTAATAATTACAGAGTACACAAAATTGGGAGCGGGAAAAAAAAAAACACAGTTTCTTTGTTGTTTGATGTCCAACATGAGAGAGACCAAAATTACAAAGAGACAGAACACTATAAAGAGGAGAGAAAGCTTGCACATTCCTTTCTCAATCCTCTGCTTTTGTTCTTTGCTTTTTTTATTGCCTTCTTTTCATGTGTTGGTTTTATCTTTACTCTGTTTTCTGTTTTTGTCCATCAGTCGTCTATCTTTATAAATACTTAAAGTTATTTATTTGAATATAAGAAAAGATTAATCACTTGACAAAGCTGTTTTCTCTACGGTTTTAGTCTTCTTTTTTTTTTTTTTTTTAAGAGTTTGGTGTTTCTGTGGGCATATGTGTTCACACAGTTGCATGTTCAGAGTGCTACCTGCTACACAGACTCTCAAGCACGCTTGACAGGGCTCCTGCTTTATGAAATACAGATAAATGCGTAGAGAACAGCGTCATTGCCTTCCCCCATCAAACGCTGTGTGCCTGTTATAATATAGTAATCGTTGTACTTCATACTTGGTTTAAAAGTCTCAACCCACTGGCCATAAATTCATTCTTCCTCTTGGTTGTCTGTCCAGGGGGAATAATTATCCATACCGCGTTAGAGTATTCATTTGCAAGGGAACAGGAGGAAAGCACACTGACGCAAAGCAAATATACACAGAGCACTCTATATAACACACAGTGTAAAAATCAAAACGTGTACAGCCTGACATATTTGCCCCTCGATATTGTCATGTTTGGCCATTAATCAGAAGAAGGGTCTAGAGCAGTTTCAGTAGTGGCTGGAGTGTTGTTGCTCGCCTGCTTAGAAACAGTGTGATTAATTCAGTGTGAACTTTGGTGAACATTTTAATCACTTTATGCACTCGGGGAGCGCATTAAGTCTGTAATATATAGACGTGAACTATATGTCTTTTTTAACAAGCATGGTATTTTTTAATAAGATTTAAGTGTTTGTTATAAAATATTCATTGTATTTTACATATTTGGTTCAATGCCAGTCTGTGCTCTTGGAGAGAATATACAAATCTCTATTTCTGGGCATGTAACTTATTTATCTGTGATAAACACGTTAGAATAGAGTTCTGTTGGGCTAAATATTTTAAACATTCTATAAGTAGGACTGTAGTATTATCCGGATCTTTGGGTGGATTTTGTCGACATGTTCTCTTCAAGAAATGTCACGTAATCAATTACGAGGGGCACAACATGAAGTTCCTAGATTTGGACCTGGGATTTAGCTCAATCGTCAACTCTTAATTGCCCATAAATCTGAATATGAGCGTTAATGTTGCCTCTATGTGTCAGCCCTCTGATTGACGACCTGTCTAGGGTGTGCCCTGCCTCTTGCCCTATGCCAGCTGGGATCAGCTGCAGCCTCCCACCCCCAACCCTTAAAAAGATAAGCAGATAGGTGGTTGGATGGATGGATGGAAATTTGCAAGTGGTTTACAAAAATAACACCTTCATGGGTTTCCTTCACTTCTCCCTCTGTCATTCTCTCTACCCTCGATCCATCCGCCGAGACACACTCCTGTCCCCACACACCCTCTGTGGGTGAGGCCTGACAGCTGCTCGGTTGCGCTGTGTATGATGTTGTGGCTGGGCCTGCTGGCTGAGCTCTGACAGTTCTCAGTATGAGGCTGTCCCCCTCAGTATGCCTGTCAATCCTCGCCACATGCAACTTTATGGCCTGACATTTGCCAGCAATAGCAGCAGCACATCTGCACAGAAGACACACACACATTTGATCGATTCTGTACAATTGTATGCAAAAATTACCTTTCTTCTTTCTTTTTCTTCTTTCTTTACAAGCTATAATAAATTGGAATTGAAAAATATCATTAGTTGTCATGTTAAATCTACAAAGATGTTATGTGTAGAATATTTTACTGGTTGATGTCAAGAGATGCCACGATTAGCCAAGCTTCACGTTGTGCGGGTTATTTTTAGCCTCTGCTTTTGACATGTTTCTACATCCATTTTCTGTGTCTCTCTTACTTTTTCTTCTTTTACTGTGTAACTATTGTTTTGAAAAGTTCTATTAAAGTTTCTTTTCTTTCCTAGCAAACTATTTCTGGATTTATTGTTTGCCATTGAGTTTCTATGGTTACGTGCAGTATATTCATTTTGCTGTGTGTGTGTGTGTTTTGAAGGGAGATGGAGAGCCAGTTGGACAGAGCCAGGGAGAACCAAAGACAACAGATCCAGCAGGCGGATATGGCACTGGAGCAGTTCAGGAAACAGGTGGAGCTCAGCTCTGAGAAGGCCTACGCTGACATGAAGCTGCAGGTCTGGTACTCGCATACAGACGCACAAAGACAAATCCATAAAAAGCACCACGCATTGAATGCAGAGTATGTTTGCTAACACAAAGCAGTATCCATGCACACCACACCTGTTTTCTATTATACGAGTACATTCTTTACATCCAGTCGGTCTCTAATATTCTTACACGTACTGATCATTAGGATTGTGCAATTTTTTTGTGTTTCCTGTTGTGTGCCAAAACAGATTTGAATTTACACACACCTGTATGCCCTATAACCAGTAACCCTGTTTCAGGTTTGCCATGTAAGGGAGCAGACAGGCAGCAACCAAGACAATGCCGACACACACATGCACATATTTTGAAGTTCATACCATGGAGATCACGGCACCGTGCTGGCTGTGCCTGAATTCCTCCATATGTCTTTTCCTCTTTTTGTTTCTCTCTCCCTCCCCTTCACTTCTACCGCCTAATGATTTGCATCAAAGATCATCCTATATCCTACAATGGGTCAGTTTCCGTCACCTTTTAACTGCTCTTATACAGAAAAATGTAGGAGCCAAGAACATTGTCCTCCCCAGGCCTTTTTCGCTCATTTAGTTGATCCAAATGAATGAAATGATTTATAATCCTGCTCATTAGGCAGGTGCATTCCTTTCTCTGCTATCACGCACTGACCTCACTTCTTGTCAGTGGGCGTGAGGTAGGCTGGTCAGGTTTCAATGAAGAACAGGTCACGCGCATTAAGCAGCCAGACTAATTAGTAAGTCGGGCCCGTCTTACGATCTGCACTCCACACTGCGTGGGCTGCTGCTTATTGGAAGAGTTCTCCAATCGATATGCACTTAAAACTTCTCATGCTGTCTTACAAGGCAGTTCAGCTATAGGCATTTTTCTTAAGCATTTTTTTTACTGTACTGTACTGTACTGTGTGTGTGTGTGTGTGTGTGTGTGTGTGTGTGTGTGTGTGTGTGTGTGTGTGTGTGTGTGTGTGTGTGTGTGTGTGTGTGTGTGTGTGTGTGTGTGTGTGTGTGTGTGTGCATTGACAAGGCAGTACTGAGTGTGGTCCTAAATGTTTGAAAGGGCTGCATGTTAGGGAGATTAGCAAGTTTTAGTCGCTGATTAGTGAAGTGTTTTTGCCTATTCAGTGTGTTGGGGGCACATGTTGTGTAGGAAAATGAGAGTTTGTGTGGGAGTCGAGTTTATGCGCAGATTTTGTTGTGGGCACACAGAGCAACCTTTATTTCCCCAGACTGAATTTAAAAATGTTTGTCGTTTTGATAGAAAAGATAAACTGCACTGCTTGCATCTGCAGAGAAGGCACCCATGAAACAAACATGTCCTTTGGCATTTAAGTGATAAAACGCTGTATTCAGGGTTGCGGAAGCTTGAAAACTCGAGGAAATGTTATTGTGATTAGGCATAGGATACTTTTTTGGATTGTAGCCACAACACTGAATAATTTGAAATGTTTGTACTGGGAGACAGAACTTTGGTCTCTCGGTAGTTCTTGCTCCTTTAATGCAGGGCTACATGTGTGTTTGTTAAGTTATGTCTCCATTTCTCTGTGCTTGGAAAATCCCTGTATTGGTGTGTTTCTCCTCCTACGACTCTTTTCTCCCGCTCTCATCCTTCCATCCTCTTTCTCGTTCCTTCTTTTTCCCATTGAGCCCCTGGCATCCCAATCTCCGATCTGACTTTATCCTCAGCCCACATCAAAGCCATGGGAGAGAGGAGCAGTCTCTTCTGCATCCCTGTCATCCTCGCTCCCTCTTTCCCTTTCCTCTACTCCCCTTCCCCACCCCACTTGTGCATCGCTGCATCACGTTCTCCCGCTAAGGCTTTAATGTTGCAGAAAATACTTCAAAAGAAGTTTTTACTCTCTTCTTTTCATCCTTCCATCATTCCTCTCATCATCCTCTCCCTCTCCCTGTCTGCAGATGGTGTTGTACAGTATCTAAATGGATTATCTGTATCACTCTCTTCCTCTTGTCTGTCTGTCTTTCTCCCATTTTAAAAATCAGCATCCCTCTTTTAGGCTGCACTTAAAGGAAAGAGTCTGCCCTATTTTGGTTTAGAAAAAAAGAGGCACCATACGGAATCAAATCTCTGTTGCTTGTGTAGTTCAAAGGAGGCTGCAGCATTTTAAATGGATTAATCAAAACACATTTGGCATTTCCTGCGCGTTACACACAGCATAGCCCAAATACAGAGGTGTTTCAGTAAATTACATCTCCAATTGTTGTTGATTACCGTCAGAAATATGAAAATGCTAAGCTGCGAGGAAGTACATATAAGATAAAATGCGTAAATATTGTTGAATCCCCTTTTTTTCTTTGTGACTGTGCCTCTTTTATTCGAGCCTTGAAGTTGCGGTTTTGTTCTTGCACATGTGAATATGTGAATCTTGATGCAACCTTCTGGCATATGTAATGCAAATTATATACATTATACTTTGATGAATAGTTTAATATATTGATGTGCTGTTATTTCAGTGTCATCACTTTAGCGTCACGTGTTTGTAATGAATGCATTTCTTCCCGGCGGCAGTTCATTCATTTCAAATTAAAAGAAGAGAATTGCTGGAGAATACATGTTGTGATTTTGCGAGTTCTGCGTACATTAGATGTATTGTGCTTTTGCTGTGATTTTGCAGCATTTTGAACAAAGAATTATGTTTTATAATATTAGGATTTGAGTGGGATGTTTTTTTACGTATTGTCGCAACACAGATGTGTGCTTGTGATTCCAAGTTGATGTATTTGTGTGTCGAATTATTGTCAGTCGGTCAAAAAGTGTCTCTCCTTCTGCCCCCAGATGGAGAAGGTAGAGGAGGACCTGATACGCTCCAAGTCCCTCAGGGAGAACCAGGCCAAAGAGTTTTCACAGCAACTTGATGCACTCAGACAGAAATATGAGCAGCAGGTCTGTATCAGTCTGTAACTTTGTGTCCACAAGTGTGTTTGTCTGCTTGGATCTCCATCTGTGAATCGCTCAGCGTTCATGAAGTAGCCAGGGGGAAGATTTCTTCTCTTGCCTTCGACATCATCATCATGACATTGTTATCTTTCCTCTATTATCATTGAACACTCGGCCTGTTGCAGCCAGCCAAGGGAGCTGACATCCATTTGGAATAGTCTTGTTATTCCGTCCCATCTGTTCCGCCTGATTAATTTCTCATGATAAGGGACACGTTTTAGATTAAGCTCAGATTCCGGCTCAATAAATATCTTAAACATTGCCAATTGAAAAGTAATGCAATCTCTACAGAAGATGCATAGTCCCCTTATCTTCCTATCTCTGTCACTCTTCTTCAATTAAGAGTCAAGAAACCATTTTCACAACCCATTTAAATCTGACTAGCTGATAGGGAGACATTGGATTCAATTAAACCGCAGAAATGGATGTTATTGGAGGCAGACGATCTTATTGCAGCAGGCAGAGATACCGTTTACATTTCTATTACTTTAACACACTTTAACATGACTGAATATACTGTATGATTGGTATGTGTGACACAAAACAAAATTTTAAAATAGCTCCACCAGCCTTCATATTGCCGGTCCCTTGCCATCAAATGATAAATACTTATTTCATTCTCACCATAAATAATGGAAACAAAAGGTTGCATCTCCCCATGTCTATGTGATACAGTATGACCATGAGGCACCACATAAGCACTAACTGCTGTAACATCTCTATTTCCCATCTGTACCTACAACTTGATTACCTTACAGGCACCAAACTAGCACTCAAGCTGTGCGTTAATAAGCATGCTAACACTCATTTCCAGGCCAGATGGGGTTTACACTGCGTGTAATTTGTTGGAGATGGTTGTAAGTGGAGAATATGAGGCCGGTTTTATTTTCCAAGGAGTGGAGACACTTGTCCATTATTGATTTGCTCCATGGGTGAACAGTTGTGTTTGTACTTGTAATGGCATTTATGGAAAGAAAACATATTTTAAAAGGACTTGATGTATTTATTGTGTTTGGATTTCTCTTCAAAATATCCACCGACAACAAAACTGAGGAAGAGATAGGAAATATAATGCTTCACTTCCTGCTGCAAGGTTATATCGTCAATGCTGGTTAAAGCATGAAACAGATTGTATTTATATCCAAAAGACATTTTTGTTCCCATGAAATGATCCAGTAAATGTGAAGACTGATCAGTGTTTTAGTGTATTGTTCTGAGGAATCAAAAATGTCATCTCGTGTGAAAAACAGGTATGCGATCAAAGATTTCCTAAAGATATTCAAGTGACGATGATCATCTGCTGCCGCACTGAGTGGGGGGTGCCGTTGACAGTTGAAGACAAGCACGCTGGGTTAGCAGCATATCAGGAAGGCTTTTGTCTTAAAGATAAAAACGCATAAAGACGATTGACGTGTCTTTGTGATGATGTTGATATGAGAGCTGGTGACATCAGCTTCACACTTAGAAGAGTAGAAAAAGAAAGAGGAAATGTGTGCGCACATGAAGACGGCTGTTTAATGCTGAATGTACATACTATATATGAGGTGTGTTTTTCATTCTTTATGTGGACCCATTCTCCTTCCATGCCTGCATTTTCTTACTCCAGAGAGATTGGTGTCACAAGACTGCAGGGGTCAAGGTAGTCCATTCAGACGCGCACAAAAGAACGTTCCCCCAAGGGCAGCTTCAGTGAGACTTTAAGTGGGGAACTATGTATGAAAGAGTTGTTTGCCAGCTGACCCTCAAGGCAGTCGGACATCATGGTCCCTGACAGAGCTTTGCCTCTTTAAGTTAGAAAGATAAAGCGAGGTCAAATAGCAGGCTTGGAGTGATGAGCTTGACAGTGAGGGAAATGCTTAATAGCCTCGGTATTCAGTTGTTAGACTGGGACAAAAAGTAATAGAAGAGTTTAGTTTCTAGACATGCAAGTGTTTTGGTGTACTGTTAACACAGACAGAAATGTACGCCTATCCACACTCGGTGGCAATAACTGGCCTTTTGCAGTTTATTCCCGACAGTGAGGGAAAAGATGGGTTTTTTTTTTTTCCCCTCATCTCTTTCTCCCTTCTTACATGCACCCCGACGACCCCTGCTGAGACCAGACAGGCCTTCTGTTCTCTCCTCTCCACCCTCCTCTTCCCTCCGCCTTCCCAAACATTTCAGATTTCCCCCCGGGGTTGAAAGAAGCCCATTACCTTACAGTCCTGCCTCAATGCGCCCAACGCACACACACACACACACACACACACACACACACACACACACACACACACACACACACACACACACACACACACACACACACACACACACACACACACACACACACACACACACACACAAGCATGTCATCCCGGGCTGACAGGAGTCGTGCTGTGCAGTAACACCCCGACCCGCTCTGTATCTATGGCACCCAGCTGTGCATTAACCATCTCAGTCTTCCCTTATAAGCACCACGCCGGTCCCTTTAAGAACCGCAGCACCCAGCATCCTCCACTGCACGCTGGCGCTTCGTGATGTCACAACCGGGCTCCTTGCTGCTCTCTGTCATCTCCTCTTCTCACCGTGCTTTTCTTTTTCTGTTTTTCTCACAATGGATCTATCTTCCCCACTTCTTTGTCCTCGTTTCACCTCAGATCCACTCTTTCCTACAAACCCCCCATGGCCAAAGATTTTGAACAGGAGCGAACAGTAAGCCAGGACGTCCTCCCCCAATTTCTGTTACCGCATGTCCTGCTGAGGAGTTCTTAGAGCAACTGCCTGCTCATCAGTCCGTCAGCTGTAACTTGTACCGCTTTATGAAACTGATTAACCGTGTGGGACATCGTATTGTGGCCGTGGATCTCATTTGTGTCTGTTGTGTCCTTGAATGGAAAAGGCGTCGAAGTTGGTGCAAATTTGTTTGACTGTGGAGTTTTCTGTAGGCAGCACCAACGTCACCAGTAGCAGCATGTGGAAGATGTTGCAAATACTCTATGTAGTGTTTATCTGTTGTCTTGTTCTAATCTAAATCAATGGCTTGTGTGAGTTTTCTTCAGGATGTACTGTTTGTGTGTGTCTGTGTCTACCAGTCACCTTAACCACAGAGATAAAGTACATTTTGATCCACATCTACATCCTTCCATTGTCCTTTTTTGATGGCATTTACCAAAGCTCTCCTAAAAACTGAGGCTGCCAAAATGGAGTGTCTATTGTGGCCCTTCTCTGAGTACCGGGGACGGAATCCGGCTTCCTGTTGATAGCCCCTCATTCATCACCTGCTCTGAATAGCATGCAACATTCGGAGATAGGGCCGAGGATAGAGCAGGCACCGGGCACAGAGGCTGTTGATCTCGCTTCTCTGGCAGGCCAGGTAGGGTGCCGTCATGCACAATGTGCAGGGGATTAGCTTCAAAGCAGGGAGGCAAATGGGCCCCAGGCCCCTGCTGTCCTTTCAGGGCTCCGGCTGGGCCTGCACGGTGGGATGGTGTGGGGTTCACTTGTCCCACCGCCATGGGGGAGTGGGAACGGAACAGAGCCTGGGAAAGGCTTGGTAGCTTGGGTCTGGGAGCTTCACTGGCAAGGCTCACCTCTCAGCAGGTGACTACGCTTACAGACGGGCGAGAATACAGACTTGATGATTAAGCCCTGAAAAATCGGGGCTTTGCGTCCCATTAGAAGTATTTTATTTTCCACTACTGTATTGTGTGTTGCTGGTTGTGGCTCAAGTGAGACTGAAGCCTACAGTATGTTTATAATTGATGTTTTTTCATCAAGCCTTCTTGCTGATTGGTGCTTACAGATCCTTGCTATACTCTGGCTTCAGATATCGCTCGTTAACAGCATAAACGCCAGTGATCACAGCCAGGTAATTGATGCTCAAGAATGATCCTATTCATTTTGAGACCATGAAAGCTGATATTGATTTAATAAATGGATTTAAAAATTGTTTAAACCAATCCAGAGACGAAAACGAGGTAAAAGCATTATCGAGAAATATTTAACATCTTTTCGGTTCTTCTCAAAGTTGCCATTCTCGCTTCTCTTTCCATTTTTTTTTTTTTTTTTTTTCTGATTTGGGTTTAGAATGACCATCATAGTCATCGCCTAAGCCGATTTTCACATGCTGTCAGGCGCATAGCATGGGGCATCGGGTAGTTACTGCAGCCAGATGGCTAACCCCTGCCAGCCTGCATGCATAGTCCAAACTAGCTGCTCTTTCATATGCCGATCCCAGAAAAGGGTGAGGGGCCAGATCTGAAGAGAGAGAGGAGTGAGACATTGAGGGCCAGTCTGTACAATTGGCAAGTGAGGCAGGAGGGCGGGGGAGCACGCCAGATGTAAACAGATCACATCGTGTTGTCCTCTGACGATGGGAGTAAGCGGAGAAACTTTTCTCACTGTTTTTCCCCACCTTCCCACCAATGTCGCCAAACCGGTTGGGCACATGGGTGTTCTGGTTGGAGGGAAGGGGTAGAAGCAAGAGGACGCAGAGAGGACGGATAGATAGGTGGATGGACAAGTTGTCATGACGACAGGGTTGCTCTGAATGTGTGTTGGCTGATGAAGTCTCTCTTTGCCTGCTTGTCCAATCAGATGGCTGAGCAGCGCATGCAGCACGAACAGGAGAGGACGCGGCTACAACAGCAGCACAGCGCGGAAAAGGACAGCCTGGTCCTGGAGCACCAGCAGGAGGTGAGCAGCCTGGAGAGGCAGGCCAGGGCCGCCCTGCAACAGCACCAACAGCACACCCAGGAGTGGCGGAAGCGCGATGCCCAGGTAGGGGGTCTCCACTGATCCACGTTTGCTCACACACATGCTGACCCACCGCTCTCCCGTGGACAACCATTTTGTATTTTGCCCATTGACGTTTTCCTGGGGTTTCAAAAGCACAGCGGGTTAAGACACTTTTTTTACTTGAAGCAAGACAGATATTGACATTGGCCGTGAATAATTTGAGAGATTGCTGTTCAGTCAGTGCGAGAATACAGAAGAATTTAGTTACTGCTGTCTGGGTAAATACAAATTTCAAAACAACACCGCACGCGAGAAAAAGTAAAAGAACGGAATTAACTAGACAAAAAAAAAAATTGCGCCATTCTGACTTTTACCATTATTGTTAGTTTTTTTTTTTTTTTTTTTTTAAATTGTAATTTATCGCTGCATTTTTTTAATTTTTTTTTTGGATTGAAGCATAAAGACCTTAAATCCAGAAAACCAAAGGTATCCACTCGAAGTGAAAGAAATCAGTTTTATTTAGCTCGAAGCTTTTATTCCACAACCCTGCCTTAAATTAGTGTTTTATTTTCCACTGTACAGTTGTGCATGTCAAGCTCCCACCAAAGTGTATTTTTACGTGGCTTTCTCCTCTCACCACAGGTAGCTTATCTCCTTGCGGAAAACGGTGGTTATTCTCTTATTACAGCATGGTTGGCCACAATGAGAGTATGACATTTGGGTCTGTATTAATGGATATCCCTAACACTGAGAGAGACACTGTTACTATTTAGCCCCAGCAGCAGGTCTCCACCTCATACCCCTCGCGCTCTGCCTTCGCCTCTCTCCAGCCTGGGCTAGATAGAAGCTCTGTGGGAAGCCATTTGACAGACCAGCCCCCAACTGGGGATGTGTTTGACTCTGAAATGAACATTGTCAGCATGCAGAGAATTTTGTTTATTGGCCGAATTAGGGATCCAGCCAGACATATGTTGTATTTGTGGACGAAATGTCCTCGCACCAAATGTGGACACAGATGGCGCTAAACCAGAATGAATGGCGAAGAAATCATACTTTCCGTAGACCGTTTTATGTTTTATTTTAAGGATTTAGTTCGTTAAAAAAAAATTACACTCACCACTCATAACAACACTTGGCAAATGTAAAAGCCTTTCAACAACATTTGATGACTTAAAAGACTCCCAAATTTGTTAAATTGGATCATTCTGTCTTCCATGTTGTCTTTTGTGTTTACAATTTAGGTATTCAAAATGAAACTAGATGCGATGTCATTTGTTTACTACTGTTACAATTAGAGGCAATAATTTCGCTGGCAGCCATCCTATAGTGCCATACCAGTGTACTTCTATGTCAGCTGACTTGAGTTACAGCAATCTAAAATGTCTTTAAGGCTAGAAACTGTCTAACATGAGGGGGAACCCATCCATCTGATATTTTTGAGGAATGTCTTTCACAGCATCGATGACACCCACCTAGTGTGTGATTTGGTTTACTTGGAGATGCCATCAACACAGGACATGCTGCTAATAACATGTCAAAATGACGTGTAGTTTGACAAATCCCAGAATCTCACGAGGTGACAGACAACAAACTTCCCCGCTCATCATTTCATATTCTCACTTCCTGTTTGCACGTGCAGCATTTTAAGCAGACATCAGACGTCTGTGCAATGTCACACGTTAAAGCGACAGGATTTTCACTCGGGTCATGAAAAGATGGAGAACAGGGTTGTGGGTTTTCTGAAAGTGGTGGGGGATGTGAGCTGGTTTGACTTCCCTGTGCGAGGACGGTTCCATAGATTTGCTGTTAAAAGGACAATAAGCTCTTACACCAGCAGCAGATTATAAATTATCTTTTTTACATAAGGAAAAGACACTTTTTTTTTTTTAAACACATTTACATGACCGAAGTTGTTTACCCCCTAGAGAACTCCGCCTCCCTCTCAAACAGCCTTTTAAACAAGTAAAACACCTGTAAGAGAATTTGGTTAATTCTTACAAGGGTTACGTAGCACTTCCTGACAGAACACGCTATGGTTACTTTTCCCTTGCGTGTTTGAGAGTGCAGGACCACAATATTCCCATCAAGCGACAACTCAAAATACCTGCTGCGGCGATCGAGACCAGGTCTCGTTTTTTCCTCCCGTCCTCCTTCTCAAAGTTTCCCAGTCTTCCTTGAATCCGTGGACGGACAGTTGCAGCTAGAAAGTTGGCAAGGAACGGGAACAGCTAATGTCAGTCACACACTCTCGAGATGAGTAATACCCACTCATCCCCTTGATGTGGTGGGACACTAATAAATAGCATTCCTCACTCTTGGCTTGTGTTTGAGAGGGAGAGCAAATGAGTCGTAGCAGCGGTTGGAGGGAAGAGCTAAAGCACTCACACAGGGACGCATTGTCCTCATCCCACCGGAGTTAGTCAACCTAGCGTCTGTGTAGTCGCTATACGTTACGAAGCTTAAATCACTTATCTGTTGTGTTTCTGGGGCGTTTTTTTGTGTTAAGGATGATTATACATCCGTCCGTATCTTTCATCATTCATATGTTAAGTCAAAATGTCCCTTTCATTTTCTGTCAGTAACCTAAATGTTACAATATCTCAAGTGAAAGAAGAAGAATTGGTTTCAAGGCCTGGTGTGTTCTTGGCATCCGACCAACTCACAGGATTAGCTCACAATTCCCAGCCTTGTGGACCCCAATGTTGCTGTTCTTCTCAAAGAATAAGCTATTTCTTTATGTTTTTTGTTTTTTTTAAATACCAAAACGTGAAAGGAAGCTTTCAGTTGGTCATCTATCCAAGACGATGAAATATGTTGCCTGTGAGACGTGTTCGCCCGCAGCCAGATCTGTGTTGTTCTGTTAGCTGATCAATGCCCCCCAGAGGACGAAGCAGCTCTGTAGACTGTTTTGGGGATCCATCACCAGCATATCCTCCAACATGCCCAAATCCTCATGTCGTGGCCTCTCTTGTATCCCCTCCTGGAGACTTTTATTCCAGAAATATACAGTGTCTACATATCTACCCATAGAGTGTTTATAAACTATATTTCACACTTAGTCACAAGAAGTCAAAGCCATTTCTCCAGTTACAATACCCCCTTTTTCCCACCCTTCTGGGTATTAGAATGTAGTCACTATTGTGTAGCTTCTAAACAATAAATTTGTCTTATCTTCTAAAACGACATTTTTAAAGAATATAAAGATTCATTGTATTGTGTGGCAAAACAATTTAATATATTTGTCTGCGTGCTGTTGTTCTTAACACTAATTTATTTTGTCTGTGAGGCTTTTTAATTGTTAAACATTCGTAAGAGTTTGACTTGGAAAAACTAGGGCCAGTATTATAAATTAATTTGAGGCCTTGTTTTTGCAAACATCAGAATTGTTTGTTCTGTGCAAAACCCATCATTCATGTTTTTTTTTCTTCCACCAGCTCTTCCTCAAAACTCATTTTTATGGGTATTATCTTCTTGAATAATTATGTCTTTTCTAAAGGAACGTACACACCATCTGGACTTCAAACAGCATGGGGGAGAGAGCGAGAGTCTTGTGAGGTCTTTCTTCTGGGCTGTGATGGACTAAATAATGATGCTGTCAATTTTTCAAAGCATCTCAAGCCTAAGTACGTGATTTAAATGAGTCAAATGAAGAGGGTGACGGCAGACTAAGTCAAAGCTGAGATGGAGAACGAGCTAGACAGATAGACCAGGGTGCACATTGATTGTCTCGGTGTTCGTGTGTTGTCATTTACAAATGATTTCGGTCCCTGATTATTGTCAAGTGAATAGTGTGTTGTTGCTCAGTGATTCCAGTAGTGAATGAGCATCCCACTGAGCTGGCATGTTATTGTGTTCGTGAATATTTAAATGATTTCGTCACGTCCTCCCGTGCACGCCTGAGTATCTGTTAGAGCTCAGCTGATTTTTTTTTTTTTTTTTTTTTTTTTTCCCTCATTGCACAGCAATTGATCATAGCGGAATTCATCAGTGAATGCTGATGCTCTGTGATGTGTTGAGTGTTACAACATGCCTGCCTTTCAAACCATGAATCCATTTAGTATGTACATACATCACATCTTGGCTTTGAGCCACATGCATTTTTATGTGGCTGACAACAGCAAATCATTCATTTTGACACTCTTACCTACATCTTCCTGTCTGAGTGCAGTCAGATATCACAAACGAATGCATATGTATTATATATATTTGATTCTAACTCGAATGTCTTATTTATCCTTAGAGTGATCAATTGTCAGGTTATTTTATTGTATTGTACTGTATTGCCTGCAAAATATCAGTGAATTACACGCCAGCAATATATACACACTAAACAACTTTACACTTTATACATTGATGAGCTGAAAAATTAACATGCAATGATGAAGCAAGCAATTTGAATTATTTGGTAACAACTGAATGTGTCAAGTTATGGGATTTATTAGACAGTCACTTCTTGTAGTAAAAGCAGCTTTGACAAAGGCCTTATAATTGTGAAAGGATCTGCTGCTAAAGTGTTTGTGCCAAATACCATAGAGAGTCAGTCAAAATCTGATTTTTGTTTTTTGTGCATATCCAATTGGAATCCAATCATGTGTAGGTTTGAAATACATTTCAAATCATGTTTTTGTTAAACCATACAGGTCTGACTGCTCTGATTGAGTAGCAGGTGAGTTTTTCTTGCGTCTGTGACTTTTGACGCCACATAAAGTTCACATGTACACCATGTGTGCAGGAGACATGCCAGTTTGGTGATGGAAGGAGCCAACAGCGTTGACAGTTATGTGAAATAAAGCAGAGCAGGCGGGCCTCCTTCATCTCTGACACAGTCTCCTCTTTCTTTCTTTCTTTTTTTTTTTTTTAAACCTGCGCCGTGACTCCACATTGGCATGTAGTACACAAGCAAGCCCATTACATTACCCTTCATTTGAGTTTCAGTGTGTCAACTACTTCCTGTTCCAGGCGCAGTGTCGTCACTATAGCTACCAATGTGGATAACACCGAAAATGTGGATTGCCTCCCGGACACACAGATCGGATCTGGTCATTTGAACAGAAAAACTGGAGTCTGATTGGATATAGAAAAAAAATTGACTGGCAGTGTGAACATAGCAATGGTGTTTTGGCTCATCAGTGTCTATCAGTATTGCTGAAAGGTTTCACTTTCATGACAACAGTTGTTACTGTCAACAGTCACATTTTTTGAAACATTTTTGTCAAGCAGCTGTTTCTCATGCAGAAACTAATTATGTGTTAGACATGAATAATGTGCAGATTATGTATTAGATTATGCAACAGAAAAAACACTGTTATCATCACCCATATGAACAGTGATAGTAATGATAATGATAATATTAAAATATTTTTCAAAATCATGTTAAATATAACACATCCATACCATAATTAGAACAGTATCCATCATATGGAAAACAACATTGAAAAAGAAATGGCATATAGGGACAAGCAAGCAGATATGTTTTAACAAGTGTTTTAAAAAAACTTTGCTGGTAGTGCCAGTTGTATGTGCAAATAGTAATATGTTTTACGGATAACACAAGGTGTTTACATGATAAATATGTGCAGGCAATAAGTGAAAGCTAAATGTTTCTGCCTGCCATGCTAATGTAAAACTATAGATATCACTTCCAGACATTTGAGACATCTAGATGTTACTGTGAGCCATGTCAGAAAACCAGCATGCACAATACTAGGGTACCAGTACTGACATGCATACAAGGAATACAGCTTCTATACATGTAATTAGTTATGAAAGTCATGAAATCAACTCTTAGAAAAGCTGATTATCCACTTTCCCTAATTATTTTGTTTTATGTTTTGTGAAATCATGTTGAATCGTAATCAAAGACAAATAATAATCATAATAATCTGACAAAAACACCAGTCTTTTATTATGTTTCTTTACCAAACTAAATGTAATTGATTGATTTTATATAAGGACGGCTTGTATAGCTTTGCTCTGTAGCCAAAAAGGTGCCTCCTAAACAATTATATTAATACAGTGTGTATGGACAGTAGTACATGGTTTCAAAGTTCTCAGGAAACTTAGTCAAGCCTTCATTTTTAGCTAACGAATCATGTTGAATAGCACTTTAGAGGTACTGCAGTAGTTATTTCTGGTGCTTTTAATTTCTCTCATACAGTATCTTAGAATATGTGAAAAAGAAAATCTACACTAGATAATGAATCCTCACTTTTCCCTTGACTGAGCGCATTGTTAGTCGGTCCTTCCCGTCTCTCTATCTGTTGTTCTGCCAGTCTTTTGTCATCTTATCTGACATGGTGTGACCCAATGTTTCATTTGACACTCTTCTATTGTTACCAGGAGCTGCTTCTTCACTAAGCTCCACATCAGCGTGCTAACATGCGCCCTGTTGAATTGGCTGTGCTCGCTTCCATCCAAGGGAAACATGCTCTTTTGGCCTCCTTAAATTTCTGAAGTGTCATTACCAATGCTTCTGTTCTGGTAGATTACACTCTAACTTATTAAAAGATTTTTTTTGGAAGACAGATCATCCACATTTGCTAAAGAGAGAATTATACATTAAAGACTCTCGAGGGCTCACATCTAATAGCTGTTTGCCCTTGAAGGCACAAGCGGCGCAGTGAAACTGGTAATGTGGAGAGACAGGGGAGTGTGGCAGAGAGGATTGCGTGTGTTTGTTTTTTTACCTCACATTCTCTCTGAATGTGCCGCATGCTATTGTACGTGTGTGACAGCTAGACCATTTGTGGCTGTTTGTCTGTGTATATACAGTGTGTGCACAAGTGGCTGTGTGTGTGTGCGTGTGTGTGTGTGTGCGCGCGCATGTGCGCGTCAGTGAAAAAGGGAGTATAACAGAGTCGCAGCATCTGCCTGTTTTTGTGACACTCCTTTGAAGTCTCTTTGATTCTCCCCAGTGCCCGCTAAAAAAGACTTCAGACACTTTCTGTCTGATTGCCTTAACATGGCGTTGTCCTGGGATGCCCATGCTTTTGAGGGGAGGGAGGGGGCAGGAGGCAGAGCACACAGTGCAAAACCAAAGTAAAAAAAAAAAAAAAAAAAAAAAAACACGTAAACCGAAGAGAGTAATGAGGATGTGCAATAGCCAGGGAATACGTGCAATACAGGTAGAGAACGGTGAAACACTGCAATGTATTTTAGAGAACTTACACTTCACTACAATGCCCTTATTCATATAACTTTAGAAAATAATCATCCATTCATCCATTATCTATACCTGCTTTATCCTGAACAGGGTCACGGAGGGGGGAGGGGGGGCTGCAGCCTATCCCAGCTGGCTTTTTGGGGCAGAGGCAGGGTCCACCCTCGACAGTTCGCCAGTCCATCACAGGGCCAACACATACAGACAGACAGAAACAAAGACCATTCACGCCTAAGGACAATTTTCAGAACCACCAATTAACCTGACATGCATGTCTTTTGAACGGTGGGAGGAAGTCGGAGAGAGGCAAAGGGAGAACATGCAAACTCCACACAGACAGGCCCCCGGCCGGGGATCGAACCCAGAGCCTCTTTGCCGTGAGGTGACAGTGCTAACCGCTGCACTGTGCCACTAGAAAATAATCATTAAAAAAAAAAGAAAATCAAAAATCAAAGAAATTTGAGTAATCGAGTTAAATTTACACAAGTAGCTATATTTGGATGCCACATTTATAAATACTAATATATCCTCTTTGAATGTTTAACATGTGCAGCAAGAAATATAATGCTCTAGGTTTAATGCCCTCTTACTTATTTCCCTGGCAAACAATCTACATCATCCCGACTATGTGATGTAGTTTGGACAGAACAGGAGGCTCATGTTTTCCTTTTGACGTCTCCCAAGCTCATGAGTTGTAGCCTCTTTGCTCTTGTCAGACCGGTCTATTTCTGGTGTTTCAGGGGCAGTGGGGTTGCACTTATTAGCATTCCTACTATGTAATGTTGACTCCCACTGGCAGCACTATTAAAGGGCCCTACTGAGCAAAGTCAAGGCTGAGCAGTTCAAAAAGAGAGGTCAAGAGAAAGGTCAGGCCAATCGCAGCATCCCCCACACAGAGGAAAACAGACACATTTAAGTGTGTTTGTGAAACTACTACATGAGCGCACATGTGTATATGAACTGTAGAGGCCCTCCTTCGCACTTAGATTCTGCATCTTATTGTCTCAGTCACTCCTGTTTTTGCCTCAAAGTATTATCCAATCATTTGACGGTGTGAACACACATAGATGTTCTGAAAAGTCCTCATCTTTGTCCAAAAATATCCTGTCCTTACACAACACACACTCAATAGGATGCATGTTTCCAAAAAATATCTTCCACGTACTTGGATGAAAAACTAAAACATAAATTGTCATCTACCTAAATCCACTGCACATCTCTGTTTCTCTGTCCAGACAGTTTCAGATTTGGAAGCCCAGCTGTCAAGTCTACATGAGGAGCTGCAGCAGGCCCATGCCCAGCGTAAGCTGCAGCTGTCTGAGATGGCGTTGCTGCAGGACGAGGAAAAGAAAAGAGCGATCCTGGACAAGGAGGCGTCCCTGGACCGACTCCGCTCAGACATGGAACGAATTTGCAGCGACCGCAAGAGAAAATACCAGCAGGAGATGGATGCCACTCAAGAGAAGGTGAATGGAGCGATAGGAGGGGAAAGTTAGATATAGTCAGTTCTCAATAGGACGGGTGGACCATATTAAGTCATTCCCTCTATGCCTTTTAAATATCAGTTAGATTTGAAATAAATGACATCTTAGTTTGTTAGCAAAGAATTCAAGGCCAGCATAGAGAGTGGAAAATATACGTCTTCAGTATTCACAAAGCTAAATATGTTTTTAAGTTGGTGGACAAATCAACAAGAGCAGTAGAACATGTAAATTGAAGAAACAGTGAATTTCAGAGAAAAAGATGAAGCAGGGCGATTGTATAAATGATCTTTGCACGGGCCTGTGGCCTCATTTATAACTGTACTTTCAAAACAGAGCCTAAAAGAGGTATTCACCACTCCCCACTCAAAAGTCGGGATCTTTAAAAACAAACTTGATGGGAGAATGTGCGCACCTGTACGGAAACTGTGACCCATGCACATGAACATTTTGGTGACAGAAGAAACTGTCAACGGAGGTGGTGAGGTGGTGAATTGAAGCCAGACTGCAGAGAGTTTTCATTGTATCTATAATGGTACCTCTCACACGTCTAATTTCACTTCATATCATATGATATATTGATCGTCTTTATCATAAACATTTAAACCACCAGTGTAATTTGTGCTTGTGAGCCACAGCTATTCCATAACAACTATTATTGCTAAAGATAAAAGCCAACTCAAATCTCAAATCAATATTTCATCAGTACTGTCTCACCATCACATTGCCCTCCCCCGGCGCAGAGAAGAGGGCTGGATTGGTTCTCGTGGTCAGATGTAGAGCACCGCAGCTGTTGAAGTGCAGGATGATGCACAATGTGGCAGCTGGCAGGATTCAGGAAAGTCTGGCTTTGCCTTTTGTTAACAAACAAACGTAAGTTTGTGAGGCAAGCTGGAAAATAGAAAATTAGCAGTGCACAAGTGAGTTAAAACACATTTTTACTGATGATTGAGCCTGTAGATTTTAGATCTACCGGACTTGACCTGTTATGTTGTTCTGGAGATATTCCTGTTGCCATAATCATGTTTTTTTGAAATCTTTTAAATGTGTCATTTACCTCGTCCTCGCCTATCATTATGCGTGCCTCGTATTTGTCAAAGGACTTGTGGACAATGCTGTTTGGCATTGTGGACAGTGTTTTGCACAACTGCTGAAGCTCAGACAGACTGCGTGCATGCACATAAACATATAGGCAGAAACAGAGGTATTGAAGAGTAAACATACTTGGTGCAGCAGGGAGCAGTGCAGTCGGACAGATCGGTAGGTCTTAATGTTTGCGCACCCCGCCAGCTGGAGCTAAACCTGTGCATACATCTCTTCAGACATTCTCTTTACAGACTCTTGTCTGCTCGCCCACAAACTGCAGCGGTGCTGAAAAACACACAGAGCTTTAGTGTTGGTGACATTTTGTCTTAACACCAAAGAAAACCAACCACACAGCTTTCACAGAAAGTTGTGTGACGTAATAGTTCTGTCAGCACCAACACCACACACTGTTTCCTCATGTATTTGTAGAGTAAAGTCTTTTGGGTAGCCCTCTTGCCACACTGTTTTGAAATGTACACAGAAGCTGAGGGATTGGACTTAAGGGTCAGTCGTAGAGGAGAAACCACAGCATTTCAGTAGAGTCATTATCCCGCTTTACTTTTTGCTATCTTGGCAAACCAGGAAGTACTTCAATTACATCTTCAGAGGTTCACTATCTTCCCTCCTTGCTTGCTTTCTTTTTTTTTCCCCGCTTTCTTTCTGTGTCATATTCGCTCCTCTCGCCACCTTAGAAACTGGACCCACGGCCAGGAAATCGCCCATAATCTTGTGCTGGTCTAGCAGGAAGCTGACCTAAGGTGGTGTTGATCAGAACCTAATCCCTCAGCAGGGCCCATCAAAGAGAGCGTTTTTCATTAGACACCATCCCACGCCAGCTGCACAGCATTAGCCCGGGAATGCCGGGACCGCCAAAGCATCCAGGCGGCCATTTTGGCTCCATATGGCACACAGAAACGGGGGTACTGAAGTGAGAGAGATCCGAGAGAATCAGGGTACTTATTACACGGTATTCCATATTTGAAGAAATCACGCTATTTGCTATCAGTGTTCGAAGGCTGTTTTGCAGCTGAAAGTTATTTTATCTTTGACGCACACTTTAATTCCTGCCTCTCTTTCTATCGTCTTTTTTGTACACAGGAAAAAAAATGACCCTCAGTTGTCGAGCAATCTGGAGTGGATTCAAAGCGGCGAAGCCGAATGTTGAACTCAAACTGATAACACTATCAGCAATGTGCTAGTTTCACTTTTTATGAAAGAGATTAATGATTTCTCCATCCTTTTTTGTCAGCTGAAAGTGCATGCTTCTAAAAAAAAAAAAAAAAAAAAAAAAAGCCTCACCAAAGGTTGAACGCCTTACTTTTCCTCCTTTTTTGTACTTTCTAATCTGTCTCCAAGTTTGACTTCGGAGTGGGCAGGGAAAACTTTCACGACTTCGTTGCGCCCTGTTTTTTTTTCACGTGATAGAAGTCAGCCAGGCCTCAGATCCATATTGACTCATTCGCCCTGTTTTGTAAGCTGAAAATTTCTCATTCTTTTGATGCAGACAGAAATGCTGTCCTCTGCAGTCCACCGTGCTCTTGGAAGCAGAGCCTGGGCAGGCCAGCTTTTACCTTTTTTTTTTTTTTTTTTTTTTTTTTTTTTTTTAACACATCTCCTAGATCCTGGAAAAAAAGGCCAGAGAAATCCATTAAATCCATGAATGGATTCTCATCAAAGACGCATGCATTTAAGGGAAAGACAGAGAGGGAGAGAGAGGGTTATAGGGGGATAGGTGGATGTTTTGGTGGATGTTTTGGGAGTAGACAGTGGAAGCTTTTGGAATGAAATAATGAGAAACTGAAAATCAGAGGTGATAAGATGATTCTGATAGTTCCATGCATTTGATTTGCACAAGAAAGAAAGGAGAGAAGGCCAAGTGATGGAGTCGTGGGGGTGTGTTAGTCTGGTTGCGAATGAATTTTATTTTTGTTTGTGTGTCTGTACATGTGTCTGTACGTGTGTGTGTGTGTGTGTGTGTGTGTGGGGTGGGGGGGGGGACTATGTGGGGGTTCATGGGTGAGAGTGAACGCACACAACCCCAGACCTCTCAATCTCCGTTCTGCACTGAGGGGCCTGTGAAGCTGTCTCTGTGGCCTGATAAAGACGCCTCATCTCTGGGCTACAGTGAGCACGAATCCTGCCTCTCACCCACACCCCCTCCTTATCTAACTTTCTTATTCTACTCCACACACCTCCACCCTGGATCTCTCTCGCTCTCTCTGTCTCTCTCTCTCTCTCTCTCTCTCTCGCTCTGTGTCTTCCCCCATTTCCTCACCCCCTTCCTTCAAGGCAAAGCTCAGAACATTAGAACTTTCTATAAAGAGTTGGCTTTAACCAGAAATCTGGCCTAGCCAGTGTGGAAGCACCGTTTCTTTCCACACCTGCATATATACACACTTCGGTATGGTCGCTAGCATATTAAACACAAGTCATATTTGCAATAAGTGCTTAATAGGCAGTGCTTATATGAGCTTAAAGTGCGGTTAGTGAAGAAACGCTCTTTCTGTGACTTTTTCACCTCACACAACTGCATTGTAGTCAGTCCCTGCTTGTCGATACCAGAGCTCTGAGATAATGAAATACAAAAGATCAGGGGAGATAGGATGTGAATAAAGTCTGGAATCTTGAATTCATATTTACTTTTAGTCTGGGCAGCACAGCTCTTTGAACTGCCAAAGCAGATTAGATATTTGTGTGGACCTGAGTATTCGTGAATAACAGAGAAAGCACATACTTGTATGTACTTGTTACGATAAATTTGCATATTGCACATGTTTTACATACACTGTTTTGAGGAGACCCGATTCTTACAGATTTTATTTGCTGGTGTAAATGTCACCATGCATGTTCAGAAAAACTGCATATTCACAAAATGCACACAGTGACAGTGACAGAGGACAGTAATGGTGAAGCTCACACTTTCTGATGATTCCTCGGGCAAGTAGTAGAAAAGGAATGTGTGTGTATTGGTAGGACTTCCGTGTGTGTGTGTGTGTGTGTGTGTGTGTGTGTGTGTGTGTGTGTGTGTGTGTGTGTGTGTGTGTGTGTGTGTGTGTGTGTGTGTGTGTGTGTGTGTTCATGCCTACTTCCACTTCAGATCAAAGGAACATGGCATTTCATCAAGAACTAACCCAGTGTGACAAAATCACCTGGAGGAAAACGTCAGCCAATGAGAGAGCATCTTTTTGGCATGCAGTAGCCAATCCCTGCTCCCTGTGTCAGAGTACCAGTGTCCCCCTGGCCATGCTCCATGTGACTTCCTTGACATGAAAGGCACGGCAGAGCTAACTCTTCCTCCGACGCAGACACACACACAAGTTGAGTATTGGAAAGCTGAGGTATGAAGGCCTCTGCCTCACAATTAGTGTTACTAGTTCCTCGGGTAGTTGCTTAAAGGAGGTTGTGTGTATGTGTGCATGCAAAAACTTTAGTTTGTGTGCATCCAAAAAACTAAAGTTAGATTGTCTCAAACAGCATATGAGATTATGACTCCTAGCTGGAACTGGAGCTTTCTTTTATGTGTCTCCTTGTTATGGTATGGCACTGCAAATGTACAGGGCTTTCAGACGACACAATACAGTGTCAATATCTTGTATCTAGAGCATTCTTTTACATATGAATTCAGCTGACACTGATTGCAGTTCATATATAGTGTCCTAATGTGTCTATAGGGATTGTTTGTTACAAATTTGGTTCCCCGCTTGATGTCATTTGTAACAATCTTTAACAGTCTTGTAAAAAGAACCAAAAAAATGTTTGTTTTTTTCAGTAACACAGCTGGTACCTCGGCTTGAGTACAGACTTTCAAACCTCATTTAAGTTGTTTGGCCCAAGAAAATCATCTGTATATAACTTTTGTTTGTTGTGCCCTGCACTACGCTGACTACGCAGTCCTTAAATGTGGCCAGATGCGTCTGCTTTCACAGTTTTCCATGTGTGGACACATGCACCCCTGACCATCCTGAAGTGTGGTTTGACTGATTGGATCTTAATGTGCCTTCAATGTGTTGCATTCCCATCCATATTTAGAGCTGTACGCTTGTGATCAGACCACCCAAGATGGCTTGAGTGCAAAACATGCTCACAGCGGCTTCAATACAACTGCCAGCCTCGGCACTTTATGCTTCTTTTTCTCCTCTACATTATGGATCTGTGATCTTAATAGTAATAGGGGTAACATCCTCCCTGCCTCTTTTCTGTGTATGTGCTTGTCAATTTTCATTGACTCAAAGAAAATGTTATCAAACAATGAGGACGTCACTAAAGCCGTGGTGTGTCCTGGAAATTATTAACAGTTTTCCACATACATGTTGAGAATAACCTCAGCTAGGGCTGGGCAACACAGTACATCAACATCCTATGTCAACAGATATCATCTTAGAGTTTGGCTTTCCTAAAATTGTCAGATAGAAGAAGTGTTATCTTTTCCTGATTTTAAAGGCTGCATTACAGGAGATTTTGGCTGCTGGATTTTGGAGGTCGATACCGATACTAGAAAATGATTAATTGTTATTGTGATATGTACTGGATGCAGGATATTTGACAGTCTAATGATAAACTTAATGGTCCAAAATGACATCAGCGCATTGAAAAGGTGAACTTCAGACAAATTAACGATTTCTAAATTACCCCTAGCATCGTTTTCATATTAGACTATATCTATGTCTATAGCAATAGATCTGTGATTGGCCAATATCAGCCAATAAAATCGTTGGGCCTCTCGTACTTTTCTTAACTCACCAGACTATTATATTCTTTTCCCCTTTTTCCATTTAGTCACCCGGCCCTCAACTCGGCACACACACAGTATTGCAATTATTGTTAAAGAACTTTAATTCTTGCAAGCATGGGGCACAACTTCTAACAAGTTAGCCACCAAACTATTCTGCAGGCGAGGTTTTATAGGAATACATTTGCATCACATTTGTTATCATCCTCAATATGAATGTGTGTCCTGCACATATTAATCTAAAACTGCTCCCACCCGGTTTACTGACACCTCGTTACTCTGAAAACTACACAGGCATCTTAAGGTTAAGGTCAGAATGCATAAAGTTAAACCAGGGAGCTGTTGATGCAGTGTTTTTTTGTTTTTTTTTAATACATTCATTCACATTTGTATAAAAACATTTGGCATCCATATCAATCCATTCACACTAGCTTTGATCCCAGCCCCCTGAGACATTTACTTTCAGCCTCGGCGAGCTTACCGTTCTCTCTCTCAGCCAGAAGATGGTGGTACGAGGTTGTTGTCATTGTTGTTGTCATAGCTATATCTTGTTCTTGCTCTCTTGCCTCTTGTCACTGCTGACTTATTAGTTTGGTCCTCTGCCATTTGGAGATACACCAAATCATATTATTCAGCCGGTCATGGATTAGATGAGGAGGAGAAAAACACTGGCTGGGGGGATGATCAAAGAGGGCCCGCATTCACCTCACACTGACAGACTAGCTGTGAGACAAAGAGATGGGGAGCAGAGCGGGGAATCTGATTTTACGGAACAGGTAAAGTTTAGGATTTTTGGTGTCGGGCATTCAGTTTATTGGATATACGTATCTCATTTTTGGATTTGTCTGCTGTTGGTATATGTTTACATCAGAGCCACTTCGCACTAGAGATTGTGTTTGTGTGTGTGAACCCATGTTGTGTATTTGTGTGAATGTACGCATGCCCAGACCTATGTGAGCTCCTCGTTTCCTCAGTGCACCATCGGGCCCGGAGGCAGGCAGAGAGAGAGAGAGTGAGTGAGTGAGTGAGTCACCCAGCAGATGAAAGAGTCAAAGTAAAGGCTCTGCCGTCCCAAAAAAACATCACACAGTTCCCTTGCTCACTTTTTGAAGTCATCCAAGAGGAGGGAGGGAAGCGACACACTTTCTCAATCGCATTAAAACATGGCGTCAGGCAGCTCCCATCTTGTTGCACGCTATAGATTACACTTTGGTTTGAAGTGGAGTTTTAAGTGGGACACTATGATATTGGCCTCTGTTTTTTGGGTTAAGTTCTTAATTCAACTCAAAATCATCTTGCATCTGAACATCAAGAACATTACTGATCAAAGTAGGGACGGAGACATAGATAGATAGACAGACAGAAAGACAGACATACAGGAAGTTAGGGCTGCCTCGACAGAAAACTAAAAAGACACAGTTTTATCATGGCTAAGTCAAAGTTCATTGGTTAATTGAAACAAAATACAACATCTTCTTTAGCAAATTGTTGCTGTAATAGCTTCACAGTTATTTTAGGTTATGATCGGTGCCTATGAAACGTTTCTCACTAATCTGGGCACAGAGAGCATGACACAGACACATGCTTACGTTAAAGTCATCTCTGATTCAGCAGCTCCATTCATTAAGCATTCAAAGCCTCAAACAAACTTTTTATCTTGACCTTATGGGCGTGGGTTAGATGTTAAGCCCATTCCCACTGATGCTAATGGTGGTAATTGGTTTTCTGATATCAAGAACTGGCTGCTTGAGTGTATAATCACCGAGCATGTGGAGTGCTGTGTGTGGGTCTACGTATTTGATGTATGTTTATCTGTGTTCGCCTGCTTGCGCGCACCCGTGATGCATTATTTCTGTACTGCGTGCGATGCAGAACTGACAGTGAGCAGCAGGAATGAAGAGAATCACTACTGACAGACAGTGATGGCAAACTGTGAAATGGAAATAAAGCCTCTTGTCATTACAGCGCCAACTCTCTCTCTCACACACACACGCAGATACGCAGTCGAGCACAGGAAGACAGCAATGATTACAGACAAATGAGCAAATAACATCTCCCAGCTCTCCCTCGCTGGCAGATTGAACTCAAATTGTTACGAGAGACATGCGTGGTGAACAGAGAATCATTTTGAATGCTTACAAATACTGCTGCCACTTAAACTGAAGGCTTTGTGGAGCAATGGAAAAGAGCTTCTATTTGAAAGTAGGGTTTTATTGTTTTAAAAAAAAGTCAACCCTATAAATCAGCACCCTGGTGTGCAACATACTGCATGTTGTGTACAAAACTACCATTAAAAGAGTATTTTTTTGTAACTTATCATTGCCTTAAAAAATGTCCATGTCCTGAACCTCATCACCTGTCAACTGGCAATCATATTGTGGTCTTTCCATGTGTATAGTGATGTCATCATTGCGTCAGCAAGTCTTGAGTGTAGTGTTATATCTTTTATCGGAGTTCAGCTTTAGGACGATGCTGAAAACCATAATTGCTCTTTAGCAATGTGAGATGATTGGAAACATATTGGAGAAAAATGCCATATGGAAGCAATATCCTGTTCAGGACTGAACAGATTCTGAAAATGCGTATTTTTATTTCTACCCCTGGAAAGAGACACACTCGCTTTGACACGCATACACAAATCTTTACATCGGTTCTTCCTCCTTTAGCAGCAATACAACAGTCCAGTCTGAACAAGGCGTCTGCCCACCTTGAGCAAATCTTATTTCCAAACAGCTATAAATCAAACTTTGGATGTGTATTTGGCCTTCATGCATTCTGATTGTCTATTATCTGTGTTTGAGTAAGTGTGACTTGTGTGCATAGCTTTAAGTGTGTGACAGAGAAAGTTGTCACCATGCTTTCTGCCACTCCCATCAGTCCTTTTTTTAGTGTGTGTGTGTGTGTGTGTGTGTGTGTGTGTGTGTGTGTGTGTTTGGCCTGGTTCCCACTGCAGATTATTAATTAAGTTCTGGTAAGCGGTGCATGCCTTGCCTTCAGATCTACTTCCACTCTCTTCAACACACACACACACACACACACACACACACACACACACACACACACACACACACACACACACACACACACACACACACACACACACACACACACACACGGGTATCCATACGCATGCACAAACACACACTTCAAAGCAGCTGCTCTCCACACCGCTAGGATTAAGAGGCGATTGAAGAGCCTGATACAGCCTCAAAGTGCCTTCAGCACAAAAATGCCTTTGGCAGGGCACAGGTAGTCTCTTTGAAAGTTCTTACACACTCACACAGACATACGCATATGGCTGGGCTTTTAATTTAGCTCTGTTTTTCCCTTTGTATTTGTCACAGTCCAGTTGGACTGTTTTTTCCTTGCATGTACTGTACTATCCACGTCATCATCTACTTCCAGACATTTTTCATGTGTGTTTAGATGGTTGAGCTGTATAATGTATGATGTTGTATAATGCTTCCTGATGAATTCCCTTGAGTGAGTGTAGGTAAAAAGAATTGGCTAGTAGCAACCTCTTTATGTTTTTATGAAACATCTGAGCCTGCTTGCATGTCAATACAACCATATGTTCCCATGAATACATTCACATGTGAACTCAGTCATATACAGTACAGTACACACCTCATGAACTCAGCCAGTTGCAGTTCTGATAATATATTTGACTTTGACAGAAACATTTTCACTACTAGTCACATTTCTGTATCAAATGTTGCTCTTCTTTTTGAAATATGGACTACAAAGATAATGACATGAAATCAAAGTAGTGCATTTGTGCCTCGCTCCCACAGACAGTTCTTTCTCTCGCCTTTTCTAGACCCTTCTTTGTTTTCTCCGCTCTCATCAGCTGCTGCAGGGCCCCTAGGGACGAGCGAGCTGCCATTCAAAGAGTCCTGGCGCAGGAAGACAGGCCCGTATCCTTGGTGATGGCTCTGTGTTTCCAAGTTGACAGGTGTGTCCGTTCAGAGCGGACGTTGGTGTTTGTCAGGAAGTGTTTGGATGGGTCCAAACGTAGCTCAGGTGTTGATGGCCGTGAGGCGTGCGTTTAATGGAGCAATGTTTGTTCATGAGTTGTCTGTCTGTCAGCGGCTGTCGGGACTCTGTGTGTGTGTGTGTGTGTGTGTGTGTGTGTGTGTGTGTGTGTGTGTGTGTGTGTGTGTGTGTGTGTGTGTGTGTGTGTGTGTGTGTGTGTGTGTGTGTGTGTGTGTGTGTGTCTGAGTGTGAAATCAGGTTTACTCCATGTTTGCATGTCACTCCTTTAACTACATTACTTTATCAGTAAGTTTTCAAGAATTAAAAATAATAGATGTGTTATACAGAGAGTTTTATTTCTGTTTCCTTGAGGCTATCAACAAGTATGAAAAGAGTACTTGGTGCACAATTGTGCTGTATGCAGTAAATTCAAGCGTCTGTCAGTTAGACGGCTGTAACATGCAAGATTTAGCAGATTTATGAATCAAATGTTGATATTGACTTTGTGTGTTTTTAAAATGAAAGCATAAGAATCTGAGTCATATGAATATACTGATACACTTTCGACTTTAAGTATACAACTTAAATTCCACCCAAATCCCTTGAAAAGACTCGCCCTGCTTTCAAATCATGACCTGTATCCCCCATTAATTTGAGCCTTAGTCTTTCCCCAGTACTTGTATAGACCTCGTCACCATTAATACAGGCAGCCGTTGACATCCCCAAATTCCAGCACTTCACACCTAATTATCTCACTCCACTGTTCATCCTCTCATTGAAACTCTGGCATCACGAGCTAGCTGAAAGGAGGCAGGTCTCGTATTGGACGCTCACAATCTTTGCTTCCAGCTGGCTAGCTTCCCATAGAGAAGCAACGGAAAACAAAGAGATGAGCAGTGTTCAATAAACTTCTAACAATCGCCATTCACTCCTATTCCGTCTCCACCCTGTTGAGTCTCCCAGCTTCTTTCGATCAGCTCTCTTTATTTTCAACCTATAGCTAATTGGCAGCAACATTTTAATTCAGCCCCCCCCCCTCCCCGTGCCCCCCTACCTCTCACCCCCCCCCTCCCTCCCCCTTGTTAAGTGATGAATTGTTGGCAGAGGATCAAAGGGGAGTAGTGCCCACTGTGCGCCATGCCCATCACTACCTACTGGCACACATGAGCGTTGGGACTGGCGTGGTGCCGAGGGGCCACAGGCCCCGCGCCACAGGGACACACTACCGGGAGGCGGAGGTCAACACAAGTGTGTTTGTGTGTGTGTGAGCATGGGTAGCTTGGGAGGGTGACGTGTCTCACTTCCTAACAGAAGATTGAATTTCACTGTCTCTCTCTCTCTCTCTCTCTCTCTCTCTCTCTCTCTCTCTCTCTCTCTCTCTCTCTCTCTCTCTCTCTCGTTGTGTCTCTCTTTCCGCCCATCTGCATATCTCTTTCTCACACTCCCCTCTTTCTTCTCGTTGCAGACCAACAGCAGGTTGAAGCAGATTGTGAAGGAGTACAGTCAGAAGCTTGCCAAGTCTGCCCAGGTAATCAGTTTTCTCTTTTGCCCCTTTCCCCCCTTCTTTCATTTTATATTTCTCTCTTTCTACTCAAATGTACTGACGGGAGAAGTGAGGAAGTACATATGCCAACACACACACACACACACACACACACACACACACACACACACACACACACACACACACACACACACACACACACACACACACACACACACTTCTGAACATGCAGCAAGCCACCATGCCCTTTACCCCTCAGCAGATACACACAAACGCATGTGCACAAGGTGTGTACACAAAGTTTGTACGTATTTCAGATAAATAAATCCACACATGCAACACAGAAGCTCATATTACATACATATTTACATATTATCTAAAGCTCTACTGTCTGACTTTACTTTGCAAATTTTGTGAAATTTAATAGGTTTCAGACTTACAAAAAAAAAAAAAAAAAGTCTCTACCCTGAGATTGTACTTAATATTTGCCATCAAAGCTACACTAATCAAATACCTACATGTAATTTGAAAGCTTTTGGAGAAGAGTAAGTATTAGATGTACATTCCTCAGGTGGTCAAACATAACTCCAAATTGATGCCATAGTTGGTATGTGAGTGTGTTGATAGGCAACTGTCTGCAAACATTAAGTGGATTTATCCATATTATGTTTACAGTTTGTTCAGCTGCCCCCAAGTGGCCAAAAATCAGTTGATGCTGCTTTAATATCCTTAACCTTATTTTAAATTTGGCCACTTCTTTTTACTGCAATAGTTTGAAGACATTTATGATTTCATCTGTTCCAATATCAGTGTCTTCTCCAATGGAAATGATTTATAGCTTAGAATAAAATGGAGTTCTTTGAATGTTGTAGCACCACTGCATCAACAGGATTTGTATAATACATATGTTATATGTATGTCATTCATTAATTGCATATATTTTTCATCCACCAAGTGATAGAGAGCAGTAATGGGAAAGTTTGCACTGGAAAGAGCTTTTACTATCATTAAATTAAAATGTGGCTGCTAGATTACTGAGCATTCCTTCAGCTCTACCCAATGTTGTGCTTACTACCAGCACGGCTCTGTGTGTGATACAGCTGTAGACCTGTAGCTCTTGCAGCTACAGAACCTGAGCGGACTACCGAGCATTTGTAACATCTTAAAGCAGGAATATAAATTGACCTGAAAAGATGTGTCAAAGTCTTCATCTCATTTACATTTGTCCTCTGTCTCTTCACTCTCCTCTCCTGCGTTCTCACTGGCCGACCTCTAACCACCCTCTGCCTATACCGGCTTCTCTTCTTTCTGTCACGGCATCGTCTGGCTACACTTCCAGTCGAGGCCCGTACATTTATCACTACTTCTTGTCTCCACAGCCCTTTGGAAACAGAGGTAACTCTTCTGTCCAAACAGGAATATAACTTTCTTTGACACTTTGCCATTCAGCAAAAAGTTTAAGCTGCTTTTACCTCTTCAGTTTAAAGATCCAAAACACCCTAAGTAGTGTTTACATTGCAGAAGAAAAGAGTTTTCTTCTTGATTATGTAGCAGGCTAAAATATTACAATCATTTGGCCATAATTGCACCTCGTTACCCAAAGAGGAGATTAAAAGAGGGGGTTTAGTTGTTTTTCTTTCTTTCTTCTCCTCTTTAAATCCCCCCATTTTGGGTTGGCTGGCAAAGGCTCAGAGTTGAAAGCGGGGTTGACAAGCAGATGTTGTGAGAAAACGGTAGCTTATTAGGTTACACAATGCTCGACTTCAAAAGAAGTCGGATGCTGTGCGAAAGTTTAGCCATGTTTGCCCGCTTTGGCGGTGCAGTGTGCCACCACAGACAAGCAACAAGTAATTAATCCCCTGTTTTGGGGACTCGAAGCTGGCATAGGTTTAAACAAACAACACTCTCTGATATTAAAGAAAAGTCTCAGAATTCAACACCTTTGTTGAAGTGTGTTGTTACACATAGGGTTATGCTGAAGGTGTGGGTTTTGTGCAAACATATTAATATGCGTGATTAATGCAGACTATTTGTCATGGGCTTGGGCGGCTTTGTTTTAAAAGGTAAAGGTGGAACCAAGAGGTTTTTGTTGCCTACCCCTTGGGGCAACTCAGTCAAATGTAAACAAGAGTCCTTTGAACCTCAAAGGCTAACCCCCAGTTGTTAACCCCTCAGTGTCTGACAGGGGGCATCGCTCTTGAGTTCAGCTGCATGGCTAATAGCCCAATTAAAAACATACCATGCCATACATTATCCTGAGGGGACTGCAGACGCATCACAAAAGGATATATGCTTACTTGCATGCACACACACATCCCTCTCCCGTGCACATTACCTCCTTGCTTTTGTCTCTTTTTGTCTGCCTCTCTCATTCACTCACACACACACACACACACACACAGAGAGGGCGAGAGAGAGAGAGAGAGAGAGAGAGAGAGTCTCCTAATTAGTGTCTCTCCAATCCAATCTTGTGTGTTAAGCATGGAGCTCTGAGTGGTCCTCCTGGGTGACCTGTGAACTGAACAGGGCTGCTCTCTCTTTCACCACTTAATGATCGGGTTACAGCGGGCGGTAGTTGTGGGACTGGTGGGAGATCATTACTTTATCCCTGACCGTCCTCCGTGGGAGGAGTGGGTACGAGGTGGAGGGAATTTTCCACGAGAGGCACAGCACATGAGAGGTTGAAGTTCACGTGCAAATACGCCTGAATTATTTAATCACAATGCTGGTTGAGTTTCTCGGTGTTCACATGTGACCTTTTAGGCATGTATTAACCAAATAGGGTCTATTACAATATGTATTCCTTTTGTGTCTGAAAACAATATTTGAAAACATAAATTCTCCATCACTGTTGACTGTCTACACGTTTGGTCATTATCAGGCTGGATCATTGTTAAAAACGACTTTGGTTCATTCTCTCTACAAACATCAGTGCGTTAGCAGGCAACTGCTTTGGGGGAAAAAACGCTCTAAAAACCCATTTTACACTCCCTGGCCAGCACAAAATGGTAGACAGGCGGAGTAAACAACAACAAAGTGAAGCATTCAGCAGCTGAAGAGCCATTCATCTTCCAACACAGGTGATCTGAGTCCCAACTCTGAATGAATCCTAATATTTCTCCCAACTGTAAATCGTGGGTGTGAATGTTTGCTTATCTCTATTTATCAGCGCTGTATAAATCGTATACCTTGCCTCTCACCAAATATCAGATGGATTAGGCTCCGCCCACCCTCAAACCGTCTAAAAGGAGAAGCAGGTTGGATGGAAGGACGGATTAATGGATGATGAATCATATATATAATATGCCTGTAAATAGAGAAAAAATTGTAACGAAGAAACTGTTAAAACAAATTGATCCATTGACAATTAATTTCATCTCCAATTTTGGAGCTCTTTGGGGGGGTCATACATAAGGTGCTAGCTAATAAAAAATAATATCTGTTTATATCTGAAGACTTTTTTTCTCGTTTACATTTTTTAACCTCATTTATTTTTTTTTTTAATCACTTAAACCAGAACTACAGGAATCAGGCTGCATTCATTCAACATCAGCCATCAAGTTTTAACACTTGCAATTGTATTCTTTTTCATGTAGCATTGCAGGCCATCGCTTCCCCGATTGTGGGCAGCGATTCCTGGCCTTAGTTGTTCACGTCTCTGTTTACAAACAGGTGAATAAACACCAGACTTCCTCATTTCTCTCCTTTTATGTTACCTCAGGTTCACGGCGAGGCGAGCCTGCCTTTAGCCCCAAACAGAGATGCTAGCAGGGCTGGGAAAATAGACAAGTCTCACCAGACCAATTATAGACTTAAAAAGGCCTGGCTGGCTGTCAGACGGAGAAAAAGGTGCTGTGTTGTGTATATATACAGGAATAACAAGACAGACAGCTGAGTTCACTAGTTTAGAGTACCGCCACTGCCCGGGGGGCTGAGGACCGGCAGTTGCAGGGGATCCATATTGCAAAATAATTATTATAGCCAGAAATGATGTTCCCATAATAATGTCCCATTTGTTGCTTTCATGTGGCTGTCCCACTGACAAAATAAGCCTAATCCCCACCCCCACCCCAATCTTTCTATCTGTGGTCCACCCGCGCCGCTTTAACTCTGATTCCAGCAGGGCTAGTCCTCCAGAGTTTGAACACGGTAAACAATTATCTGTCTACCCCAAAGCTAGCAGCAGCACTGCCCCACCCCCTCCCCACCCACCCAGCCCCACCACCTCCACCCCGCCCACCCCCAACCCCCTCTCCCTTCCTTCTCTCTTTTACTCTCTCTCATCTTTCCTCAGCCTTTCTCTGACAGTGGCTTAAATAGAATGTTAATTTTGACTGGAGGTTTTCAAAGCCGAGGCACTTCCTTTTCATCTTGGTGTGCACCGCAAGTTCACCAACACAAAGTCACTCTGCTCTTCAAAAAGGAAGTTGTTTTTCCCTTGCTGTCTGTTTTTTAACTCCCTCTTCTGTTTCCCTCTCTCTTCTGTTTTCTGTTTTGTCTAAAAAAAAAAAAGACATGAGACTCTGGGAAAAGCGGTGTTTCAAGGTGATTGTTGCCACCATTCAACTCCATGACAAATGTGAAATGCATTTTCCATCTGATACAAGTCTTTTTGTGAGACCAGTGAAACGAAACAAATCAGAACAACATTTCGTTTAGTGAACTTACTTTGCATTTTGCTTCTGGCAACAGGTTTTCTCTCTTTGAAAACTTTCCCGTGTCACTTGTTTTGAACATTAGCATAGAAAGTACATATAACATGCAAGTAAACTATGCACTGGATAAAAAAAAAAAGTTCCTAACAGCAGGTAGGCCATTTGTCAGTTTGACAACTTAACTTCTTATTTACTCACTGACTTGTTAGATTCCTGGACAGAATTATTTTAAGTACCGAATTGAGAGTATTTTTACAAATAAATGCAAAGGAACCATAAAGGATAGTTTGTAGAGACAAAATATTTTGTAAAATGTCTAAAGTTACTGGAAAAACAACAACAAAAAGGCTTTAACAGTGAAATTAAAAAAAATACAGACATAACATATACACTAGACACCATTTTTAGCACCCTTTTGAGGAGTTAAGGATAGTTCCTCTACCAAAATGAAAAACAAGTAAGACTCTTCGCATAACGTTCAGCGCTCACATGACCTGAGTTAACTAATGAATGATGGTTTTGAGTTAACTAATGAATGATGGTTTTACTGCTTAATAAAGGGGTTGTTTGTTTCTTTTTGAAAATGGATAGAGAAACAAGAGAGTTCAACAAATCTAATGGATACAAGGCAATCGCCAAAGATCTTAAAATCCCTGTTTCAACGGAAGTTTGACAGTCGTAAAACTGTTAAAACACTTCCAGGACGTGCCGCTAAGAAGGAACTCAGTCAGAGGAGTCTGCGAATGTTGGTGCGGATTGTGGCAACAAAAAAAAACAAAAAAAACACCACGCAAGACATCAAAAGAGCTTCAGGCTGACAAGGAACAATCTGAAGTGGAGGTTTCAGCCTGTAACATACGTCGCACATTAAACCAAGTAGAGCTGAATGAACAAAGGACAAGGAGGACAACACGATTGACTATTGCACAAAAAGGCAGGAAACTTTCAGAGATTAGTCACAGTCTATCTGGGAAACGTTCTATGGACAGACTAAACCAAAGTAGTGCATCAGTTTGTCTCGAGGCCATGAAATGAAGCCCATAAGGAAAAGAACAGCCTACCTACAGTAAAACATGCTGTGGGACTGCTCTACTGCCTGTGGTCCTGGAGGCAGTGGATGTACCAAAGGAATGCTGAAATCAGACGATTACTTAGGCATTTTAATGTGAAATGTGTTACCCGGGGTCAGGAGACTAGGTTTGAGATGAAGGTCATGGATCTTTCAGCAAGGCAACAACCCAAAACACACATCCAGTAGCACAAAAGGATGGTTAAACAGGAAAAGATGGACTGTTTTAAAGTGTCTGGCAATGAGCCCTGACCTAATTCCTATTGAAAACCTCTGGAGCGAGCTGAAATCTGCCATTGCCAAATGGACTCCGGCAAAAGACCTTGAATGCATAGCAATTGAAAAGTGACAGAAACTACCAGCAAACAGGTGCAATAAGGTTCTAGACGGCCACAGGAAATGTTTAGAGGCTGTCATTGTTGCCAAAATTTCTTAAACCAAATATTGATGAAGGGTGCTCACAACCTTTTATTGATATGCTCTGATTAGACCAAATTGCTAAACTTTGCATAATATATTTCTTACGGTAATATGCTGATGTTGAATTTCAGAGATTCCAATCATTTTAACCAGACATAAGGATCAGTCAAAGTCATACATTTCCCAATCTCTCCTTTTCTCTTCAATAGCTAGTTTCGGAGCTACAGGTGTCCGTATGCAACTCAAAGGAGGAGGCTGTTCGTCTGCAGCAGGCCACGGAGAAGCAGCTGAAGGAGACCAGCGATTGTTGGGACCAGCAGAGGAGGACGATTACCCAGCATGCCGATCAGGCCAACAAGGTCAGCGTCAGGCACTCTCAAAATCACACACGTAGCCACACTCAATAATGGCATCAGATGAATTAAAACTAAGAACGTATATGATTATATGAAAAGAAAAAGAAAAAAAAAAAAAAGCCAATTCCCTACACATCACTTGTAATGCAAATAAGTGGCCTGTAATCTAATAAATCCTGATCATTTTGCCAATCATTAGGTGTCAGGTCCAGAGCCATACTTCTGCATTATCAGGGTTTGATGCCGTATGTTATAGTGTAGTGTAGATTTTTTTTTTTTAAACACTCCACTAAGTAACACAAGGAAAAAATACACTTTTAGGAAATATAACATTACTCGTAACAAAGCTCACCTATTCAGTGAGTCCATCAGATACATCAGAATCTGTAACGCAGCTCTGCGGTTGACAATAACTCGTTAACCCCCATTTTACGCTACTTTCTAGTTATTAGTCATTAGAAAAGGACACACGGTTGAGCAGATGAGCAACTCTGCTTCTTAGTTGTTCCTACAAAACATTTTTGTTCATCATGTAGCATGTGTTTAACAATTTTGAGTGTAAATCTGCACACCCATGAAACACAGACTTTAAAAAAAAAATTAAAAATCAAATCACGTAAGAATGTATAAAGTTTGGTGAAGTTGCATCATTTCTCCAACAAAACCCAGGTGTACACGAGATGACCGTTTTTACATCTTTAAATGTAGATACACGATGGACTACTGTATAATGGAGGATACTAAAAAAAAAAAAAAAAAACGATACCACCGGCTTTGGTCCGTCTCCAAGGTGCCTGCCATTTCATCCATCTCTCTTTTGTCCTATTTTCTTAAGGTCCCCGCAGTCTTATGTACTTCCTGTCCTATAGCAGCAGTATCGCCGTAGTGTTCACATACAGAAGCAATCCTTCAGACTCAGAGAATGGGGGGGTATGTCAGTAAACTTCGTCCTCTATAAAAGCCTTGTCTGGATTTAACTTTTATAGAGTAGACACGGGTCGCTTTTCTTTTGTTAAAGCGCAGTCACAGTTTGTATGCATGCGCTCTGTCATTTTTATGGCTAGTTGCAAACTCCATAGTGTCTTTAAGTGGCTTGTGTGCTCTGTCTGGCTGAACCTTATAAATCTGTCTGCTGCACCCCACTTCTTAAGTCAGAGCCTCTCTTTATCATTACTCTCTCTTATACGTAAATGTAACGCCACGTTTTTTTTGGGGGGGGGGCATTTATCTTTTTATTCTAGATATGGCCACATTAAACGTCGTGTGTTAAACAAAAGTTGAACAGATTTAGAAAAGAAAAAGTCTGTAATCATTTCAGGTGATTTAGGGAAACAACAGTAGGGTGTCCAGCATAAAGTAAGACGTTTTTCAAAATGTGTAGATGAAGCAATACTTTGTTCGTTTTTGTTAGTTTTTTTTCCACGGATCTTCATCCTCTGTGCAGATTTCCTTTTGAGAATCACAGGATCTTTTACTCTGCCTCTTCCCTGGCAACCGGACTGGAACACAGTCAGAGGAGCAGTTGATTGGGTGTGGCTCACTAAATAAAGAGTTGTTGTGTCTGGGATTGGGACATGTTTCCAAACACAACCTTGTCTGTTTATGGCTGCAGCTGCCTCATATAGTAAGGAGGCAGGTCTGTGAGCGTCCCCTCAGATCTCTTCTCCTTCCAGGCCCTGGCAGCGAGGCCTCCCACCCCACCCCGCTCAGACCTGAGTTTTCTCCAGAAGCAGCCGGTTTGCTATGAAATGGCACGTCCCAGTGTTGTCCCACACCCAAATGTCTGTTTTCTGTTTTTATCCATACGTGCTTGACAGTAAAGTCCATTCACTGCTCACGCTCTGACCCAACGTGGGCTCATATAACTTTATCTTGAGATATACGGACCTTTTCGGAAATGTCCCTGACATTCATTCATTAAAATGACACATTCCCCGTAAAGGTATGTTCACATTATGAAGAATAAAGCTTTAGGGTGTCATTTTTTTAGTTCCACCAAGTCACACACCTCCTGTCTCACGGAGAGCTCTGTATAACATTTGTGACACTAGTTACCTTATTCGCACACAAAAACTGCCAGAAGATTTGTCAATGATTCCGTTACAGGACATACGCTCATTTACAAAATGACATTTTATTTCAATCTTCGCCACTCATCGGGACTTGAGTTTGACTTTTAGGGAGACGAGTAAACTCTGTAGCCGGCTACACTTGTAGCTCGTGTCGTAGCTCTGTCTTGTAATCTAAGCGTCCCGTGACACAACACACATGCTGTTTTCCCTGTTGTAGACGCAAGACACAGGCCTAGGCATCTGTGTTGGGAGCAGACAACAGCTTTCTGTTCCCATTATCTGCATCCTCATTATTATTATGATTCTCCCCCCGCCCCCACTTCTTTTGTATTAACCACCCGTTAATGAGACTCCAATTAATGGTTGAAGTGCTTATTAAAGGCCAGACATGATGCGGGGGGAGAGCGGGGGGGGGGGCCGAATCGATTGAGGTGAGGGAGGTAAGATTGGTCGAGGAGCAAACAACGAGACAGAGAGCGAGGATTGGGTGTAAAGTTTTTCTTTTAGAAGAAGGGGGAGGAAAAGGGTGAGATGGCAAAACAACAGAGGGGAAGAAAGGGAGAGGTGACGAAAGAATGGAGGAAGTGTGAGGATAGAGATGAAAAAGGGGTAAGGAGAAAAGGAAAGAAATGGCGGAGAGCTGTCAGTGGGCCATCGGAGGGAGTGTGTCGCCTGCTGACATTGTTTCCATGCTGCTCACTTCAAAGAGCTCGGATTATGAAGAGAGCGAGGGGCTTCAGACAATGGGAGGGGAAGAAAATAACATCAAAGTTAGCCGCGCATTTGAATTGGGATAATCCCAAAACAGTTGTTCTGAATGCATGCTGCACCGGATCAGATGTCCCTTTTTTTTTTTTTTTTTTTTTTCTCCTCGCCAGCCCCATTCTGCCATTTCTTAGCTCCCTCTGCAGCTCTACTGTACTTGGACTTCTTAAATGTGGGTGTTAACTGCAGAGACCTTTGTATCTCGTAAACCCCTTTTTTTAGAACAACGATAGTACCGTTAAGTATGCTCATTATCTTTTTTTTTTTGTCTGTATGTGGCGCTTGGGTGGAGGAGTATATTTGTGTGCTGCGCGTGGGAGCATGTTATGTGTGAGTACGTACATATAATAAGCACGAGTGCTAGAGCGTGTGGCTGCTTGGCATGTAGTTGCAGACAGGGGCCGTGGCTTTGCATTCCTGGACTCACTTTGTTGGAATAGCAAATAGGCTAAATATTAAAGTGTGTGTCGCAAATAGTTGCTGATGAACGGTCGAAGTGCACAGGCTGTATCCCTCCCAAGTTCGTGAGCAGACTCACCAGTGTGGCAGCAAATTGTTCTATTTCTTTATATTAACATAAAAAGTAATTACTCTTTTTTGGGGGGATTATTTTATGTGACGTAAACCCTTCAGCATTTAGCTACTTTTAGCTCGTTGTTTTAGCTTTATGGTTCATACTGTATGGATTTAAGACACACCAATATGCTAACTGTCTGACCGTAAAGACGTCTATCCGTCAGGGACAGGTAGTTGAAGTGTCATACATCGGATGGTGAGTAAAAAGAAGCTGAGATTTCTTGAATTGCCCTTCACCTTAGTCCCTGTTTTCGACAAGTGGTCTCCGACGTGGGGCGTAGTCAGAGTACGTAGTGACCCACTATTCCTGATTCAGTTAAATTTAGGTTACACCGTTATCTCACAACAGTGGGCAAGGCAGGAGTGGGCAGTTTTAATGCATTGGAACCAGGCCGGTGTCAAAGGACTTTAGAAGGTGAAAGCGAGATGAAAGCTTTGTATTTGCTTTCATCTGTCCAGTCTATTCATATCAGGTAAGGGGAACGATAAGGGCCACTGTAGCACGTTGGGACAAAGCCAGCTCTCGGGTTAGAGGATTATTCACTTCCTGATGTCATCTGTTTCCCTACATGTGGTTTCTTGGTAAAGTGTCTCCATTCGTGTAAGGATTTTTTATTTTTTTTTATTTTTCTTTGACGCTACACAGGGATTTGAGGTAAATGTGAAGTTTAATTGTGAGGTTATTGGGATTACTTGAGTACATGAGGTGTGTTTGTGTGGCCATGTTCACAGACAGCATGTGTGCATGTGTGTGTGTGTGTGCGAGACTGTATATATGAGTGTGCATGTGCACTTGCCTGAAATGTGTAGCTGCCAAATCTGACAGAACTGAAGCCCACATTAGCCTGCCAAGAGAAAGACACACACACACACACACACACACACACACACACACACACACACACACACACACACACACACACACACACACACACAGGCCTTGTCTCTTCCCTCTCTCACACCCTATCTTTCCAACTCTGTATCTTCGAACTCTTTCTGTCTCAAACTCTCTGCCTGTGTCTACACACACATACACAAGCACACATGCTCACCTCGCCCTGCCAAAAGGGAGAGGTGGCTGGTGAATAAACAATGGCACTCCGCCCATAGTGTCACCCGCCTGGGCTTTGATCAGCACCGCTGTTCCTGCTCCCCACAGCAGTGCTTCCTGTCTCTCTGCCTGTCGAATGTTGCCATGCGCACACACACACACACACACACACACACCTATAACTTAGTGTTCATGGGCCTACATACACTCTCGCTCGCTCCCATTTTTTTTTTTTTTTCCCTCACTAAGTCTTTATCTTTATCTTTCTCTCCCTCAAACTCTCACACCAACATAGCTTTGAGTTAGTGCCCTTGTCTCGACAGTACATCTTGCAATAGTGCTGCATTCTCTAACATACACCCACTCAGTGTTTTCGCGTGTGCATGCGCACGCACACGCACGCACACACACACACACACACACACACAGACAGACAGACAGGGATACACACCTTTGATCCAGGCTCATCCAGCAGTAGCTTCTTGTGCAAGTCAAAGAGAGGGTCCTGTTGTAGTGTCCTCTGGGTGAAGTGACAGCAGACACATTACATAATGCAACAGTGACCATTGTCTCACCATGTTTGAGGATGATAGTGAATAGATGAACCGCACTGTTCCTCGTGCGCTACACAGTGTTTTTCTTGGGAAAATGTACAGTTAATGTAGTCCAAGTGATCTAGGTGCTGGGCTTTTGTGCATGCATAATAATAACAAGGAATCCTGTGCACGCACGCACGCACACACACACACACACACACACACATACATACACACACAGCCACACAAACATGCTCACATTCAAGGGGGCTAGTTGTAGCAGCTGCAGTTTGTCTGTAGTTCTGGCGTTATATATGCATTAGTTTCTGAGGGGGTTGAAAGGATGACTTTGCCTGTGGGAAGGAATGGCAGCAGTGGATCAAGAACAGGTGTGCTGGATACTCTGTTGCAGAGGCAAAGAGCTGCTTCAATCGTTGTGTGCATGCAAGTGTGCATTTGTCTGCTCTGTTTGTGTGTCTGTCCGCGTCCTTCAACACATCCAAGATCTTTGTGTCAACCTTGAACTGCACATTTGTTTACTGAAGTTTTCTAGCCATCTGTGTTTCTTCCACTTTCTTCTTTTGATGTGGGTGGGCATGAGTACTACGTTAACAATTTTAATTTGTACTTGAAAGTGTAGTGGATTTATTTCCCCAATATTAATGCTCAGTCGAATGACATTGTGCTGTATAAATGGGTTTTATAATTCTGCCAAACTCACTGATAATCAACACTGCAGTCGCGTCTCAACTTAAATACTTTAAGTATTATAATAAAGTGTTTATAACAATAAACACTTTATTATTACATTTTTGGAAAGATGTTCCAAGCTCACGCTCACCAAACCACCAAAGTGAGTGGCAGTGAAAATTGTCAAAGAGTCTGCAGACTAAACTAGGTTCAAAAGGTGGCTAGACACCAGACTTTAAGACTGGCACAGGGAATGTGGGTTAAACCTGTATCCAAGGTCTTTCGGTTTGGATCAGCCCTTGTCAGCCGACCCTCCATCTCAACATGTTGGCCTCTCCACCCAAATGGAGAAAACGTTGTGAACAGATTGAACAACCAACCAATTAGTTGTGCCATCCTGTGTACTCAAGCGTCACTAATGACATCTTTACTCGTATGTTATTCATAAAGCCAGAGTCTTTGCAAAGCGTTATTGTTTGTCCTTTGGTTGCAGCAGTGTTAGCTGCCAATTTCTAATCTTGGCTCTGTATACGAATGTTTGTGTGACGGCAAGGGTCGTTCACTCCCTCTTGTTCACCCTCTTTATGTATCTGTGGAAGCACACATCAGCCTTTATCTACCTATATATATATATGTGTGTGCGTGCATGCGTTTAATTCGACGCGCGTGCATTGTATTGGCTGATTAATGACTTTTCCGGCCATAGGCAGATTCCCAGCAGTGTTTGATCCACATATCAGAGGAGGTGGAAGTAGGAGAACGATAACATTCCAGGATGCTACAAGAGAATGTGGGAAGTAGAATAGCTCATAGAGACCCTACTCCATTCGCAAGACAACAAACAAACGGAAGTTACTCACCAAACCACAAGTCTAATGCCAGTTACAAAGGAACCTCATGTCTGGTGTATGTGTCCCTGTTTGAAAAATCCCATATATAATCGCAGCTGGGTGATCATTAGGGGTCATAAATGCTAAAAAAAAAAAATAAAAAAAATAAAAACTTTTTCTTTTTTTCTGAAACACAACCCTGGCATACTATTGTCTTATCATGGCCTACATATTATGTTCCTCTACTGGGGCTTAGTAAGAGCAGAGAAAGTCAAACATATAGTCGGGAAAACCAAAAGAATGAGCATAAAGAGTTGGAATTATCCACCTATTCAGCACTACGATTGACTTTTTAACATTCACACAATTATGAAATTACTTTGCTAATATCCACAATATTATTTATTGTCTTTGTAACAATGTCAGTTGTCAACAGGACGCACGCCCGACTGTCGCTTTTGCGGTAAATAATCTAAGGTAAATGTATATAGACACATGCTGTTGCCTGCTCGTGTTTTATGGCATATTATAATATATAATATAATTGTATATTTGTTTTGGTAAGCACTTGAACATTCAGTCCTAGATTTAAACAGTAATCTATTTTAGAAAACATTGTTAAGAGTTTTTAGGATTCAGTCGCATTTGCAACTTTTTGCGAAACTTAACATCCATTAAATGATGTACTATTTGATGAACAGAATAACACACACAAACACACAGAGATACAGACGCACACGCACGGCATATGGCGCATATTTCCGAGTTGTTTCCTATTCTCTTTCTACCGTAGCTCGCAGCAGCTGAAAGAGACAGAGACGGAAAGAGAGAGAGCTGTGTTCCCCCTGTGGGCATAGCTCGGTTGCAACATGTCTTCATTAGCGCGGCAATTGTCTTCCTATTTTCATCAGTACCAGGAAAGACGCCTCCATAACTGTGCCGACATGTGTGCGTGCTGCAAAAGGCGAGATAACTGTTCGATTTGCTGTTCAGGAGAGTTCCACCGCTGCTGCCGTCGCAGTAACTTCCCACTTCAGTTCTAAATCAACTCGGGGAAAAGTGCTAGGAAGCATCAAAGAACTGAAAGCAAGTCAATTCACACCAATATCAGTGTTATCTTTCAGGGGGGCTGTCCTGGTTGACTTGCTAAACCACATCTTTTTATTCCTTACACACAGCCCGACAGACAGACAGCAAAGCAAAAGCAAAAGTTTCTCTTTTCTAACACCTCAGGAGGGAGACCTCTCTGCTCCTCCTCCTACAGCTTCTCTCTTACACTCACTTCTTTACCTTTCCCACAATCCTTTGATAAAAGTGCAGATAAAAGAGAGTCTGTGCTCATCTCTCTGGCCATCCATCTCTCCTTGAGGTTAGCACCTCCTTTATTATTTACTATTAGATCAGTAGCCATACGTACACACACCACCTTGTTCTACTGAAGCCGGTGTGTGTGTGTGTGTGTGTGTGTGTGTGTGTGTGTGTGTGTGTGTGTGTGTGTGTGTGTGTGTGTGTGTGTGTGTGTGTGTGTGTGTGTGTGTGTGGGCGCAGTCCACATACTATGTCTTTGCGCTTATGTATGTCTGTGTGCTTTGTGCCCCTTGTGTATGTAACTGTTCTTACCCTTTGCTCTTGTTTTTGTGTGTGTGTGTGTGTGTGTGTGTGTGTGTGTGTGTGTGTGTGTGTGTGTGTGTGTGTGTGTGTGTGTGTGTGTGTGTGTGTGTGTGTGTGTGTGTGTGTGTGTGTGTGTGTGTGTGTGTCCTTGGCTGGAGGCGGTGCAGTGTGAGGTTTTTGCTGCTGTCTGAAGTCGTCCAGCCTCAGTGTCATTAGAGGATCTCTTTAATCCAGACTTTGGGAGAAACTTCTGACAGCACGCTGCAAATAGAAGGTCCCGCCGCACATGAAGAGCAGCTCAGCTCCTAACAAAACACCAAGTTTAAAGAGGCCCCTGGCCTTTTTTTTTCCTCCTCCCACCATTCCCTCCCTTCTTTCTTCTTTGCTTTTTTTTTTCCCCCTGCCCTCTGTTGCTTTTACTTCACCCTAGGGAAACATGCTTGCCTTATCTGCGCAGGAGGACCACCCAGGAAAGATGACTCAGGCATCGGTGTGTCTGTGCGCTTGTGCGCGTATGTTTGCGTGCATACAACGCAAGTAACTGCACACTCATTTGACTGAGTGTGGTGCTCACATTTTTAGAACTTTTGCTGTTAATATTAATGCATGCCTATACCTGCATGGATCGCTCTGAGCGGTGTGTTTGTTGGTGCCTGTGTGCGCGTGTGCCTCGCTAATCCTTTGAGCCAAAGTTTGGAATGAAAGGCAGAGGCACATTGCTGATGGAGAGGTGAGAAAGGCCTTCAAACCCCCGACTATGGGACTGTGCTGCAGAGGTACACCGCTGCCCCCTCCTCCTCTTCAGCATCTTGCTGTTTCTTATTCTCACATTTCTGAACATTCTGTTTTCTTTCTCTCCTCTTGATGTGGTCACGTTTCTTTTTGTCTTGTCAGGCTTCTTTTTTTTTTTTTTGCAGTTTGCACAGACCTTTCTCCTTTTATGCTTCCTTCTTTTCTACCTCCGTCCACGCACCTTTCCTACCTCTTTCCCTAAGGAAATCAGACATGCCCCTCTCCCTGCCATGTTCTCTTGACACCAGTCTGCATGGCTGATGAAGAACAAATCACCCTGAGCATCTGGAGACACTTTAGCTGGATCTTCTACACACGGCCATTCACGCAACTTCACGCGCTCAATACTGAACCAGTCTGCATCTTGTGTGCATGCTGACTCTTTATGTGTGTATGTAAACAGTTGTGTGTAAACGTGTTGCCTCTCACATTTACCCATAAACCATTTGAAAAACAACAAGTTAGTAGCCACAAAAAGTTCATCGTCATTTGAGGTGTTTACCCCGGTGTTACCAGTGAATCGAATTCAAAGTCAGACCCTGCTGTTTGAAGTGCATCAGGAGAGCGGTGCTGTGTTCACAGGTGTCTCCGCGGTCCACTGCATTGACTAGTTTTATTGTACTTAGCAGTCCTTTCAACCGAAATCGCATCTGTGCCTGTCAGATTTGGCGTAATAACCGCTGCTAATTCCGTGTAATATGACCATCGTGTCTGACGGCAAGAGTGACTAAATATTTCCGAAAGCGCTTTCCGACTCACAAAGCACCTCGGTTCATCAATAGAATCCTCGTACATGATTCTATTAATGAAGTGACAAGTGTTGAACTTCTGCCCTCAGACTTGTTTTTAAAACATCAAATGTAGAAGCCACAAGAAAGAGAAGAACGCGTCAGCGGAGAGTCCCTCAAATCAGCCTTACTTCCCAGAAGACATGGTCCTGAAATGCTGTGTCACTGTGCGGGGAATCAGAAGTGGGTTTAGAAAGGACGGGGTGTGTGTGTGTGTGTGTGGGGGGGTGATTTGTCAGGATCTCTCATCTTCTTTGTAAGCCACCCTGCTTTCGTAAAGACTCGATGTAGGTGCTGTTAGGCTCACAGCGGGGAGGTTTTGAAGGAGGGAAGCGTTCTCTGTATATGCAGGCAAGTAAAGCACCCGCTAAATAATCCACAGACACGCATGTGTCTCGCGGAACCACACTTAGTCGTATAGCAGGTTGATGCGCGCGCCTGCTTCAATAAACTGCTTAATTTTCTTCTACGTTGCCCAAAATCAGAAGGCTTCACATCTCTACAATAGATTCGGTGAGTCGTCTATTATCAGGCAGTTGATAAAAGAAAAACTCTTAAAGAAAACAGGATATGCCTCACACTTGCATGCCTTCACTTCTCTCTGGGTAAATTGTGTAAATGGTTCCACAGAAAATGCTTTTCCAGTGTGCTCGAGCCTTTGATTCACCAGTAAACAAAATGAAATGATGAAATTGAAGGCAAGGGGTTGCGGTGGATGATGTGGGCTACGGTGGGGTCTTGACTGGCTCAAAAAAAAAAAAATACCCTGATTAATTAGGAGCTGACCTCAAATCGTGGTAGTCGAATAATATGTTGATCTAGAAATCCATCTGCCGGAGGATTAAATGTGCCGCTGTAAAGGAAGGAGGTGCGATTTAAAGGGGGAATTACCCGCACCGGGTGCAGTTTAGGCCGATTCACGTGTTGTTTCAAATTATTGAAAGTAAATGTTTTGTAAAGGTGACACAAAATATATCGTTCATTTTGCATCAGTTTCAGCTGCTATGAGATTGACTGTATATTACAATTTATCTGACTTAAAAACAGGGTTTACTTTAGTGTTGTGCCCTTCTTTAATTTTTAGTCAGCCGTTCACGGAGTCGCTACCCTAAAGTTCAGCTTGGCCCTGAAGCTTGCGTGTGTGATTTATGTCAGTGGAGCGGGTCGTAGATCAGGCGGTCATGCCTATCACCTGGACTGTGTTTCCCTCGGCTCAGAATCAACAAGCTAACACCTGGCCTGCTCACTCAACTCCAGCGGGGGGAGACACTGCGGATATTGATGCTAGCCAGTGCCACACACACTTGTTGGAGGTGTGTGTGTGTGCGCGCGTGCGTCTGTGCACTTATTTTGAAGTGTGTGTGTGTGTGTGTGTGCGTGTGTGCGTGTGTGCGTGCGTGCGTGTGTGTGTGTGTGTCCCCGTCCCACCTACACCCACATATCGCTCTCTGCTTTCCATGCAAACTAATCAAAGATGAAGTGTCCACATGTGCACTAAACATCTGGTTCTGCGTTGTACGCAGGAACTGCGCCTTGCTATCACTTACAGGCAGAGGCACACACGCACACACACACACACACACACACACATGCAGTGTTTTTTTTCGTTTTTTTTCTTGCCTGAACCTTAGAAAGCAAAATAGATTAAATTCTTTATTGGCGCCCTGGGGTGGAGTTTGATGAACACAGGTATTGGAATATATGCGAGGAGGGATCTTATCCTCTAAATGAGCGTCTTTCGCATCGCCTCTACAGAAAGGAATGAGGAATGCCATTTTACAAAAGCCTAGAAAGTTTGCTCACTCCCCGAGTGAGAAAATCTCCCTCTCTCCGTGTGTGCCCTTGTCTAAAAATAAGTTTGGGCTTAATGAGGGCAGCTTCCCAGTAATTACTGTCATGGCTTTATTATTAGCCTTTTAACACCCAAAAAATAATCACAGGCTGCATCTCCTCCTCGCTGTCCCTGTCCCTGTCTTCTGTCTACCTCTCGGTGTCTTACTGGTTTTGACTACTTGTTTTCTTGAGTCTGGAGCAGCCTCTCGTTCAGATGTGGCCAGTTTCTCTTGCCAGCTCAAATGTAGCCGTATGTCAACATCTATCAATCTGCGTCACTTACGCATTACACCATACTGATTGCGAGTGGTTGTGTTTTTTTTTTCCCCCATAAGTCAACCGACTGACTGTCTGTCCCTCCTCCCAGGCGCTGCAGGAGAAGGTGGAAAGTCTCCAGAAACAGCTGTACCGCTCGGAGAAGAAGCTGCTCAGCAAAGAGCTGGAGACTGAAGAGAAGGTAGCGCCGTTGCTCCTTTCGCTCTCCATCTTCTTTTCATGCCTGTCAGGCATGTACAAGAGAGGCAGAGACCGTCTCACTCACACTCATTTGTTCCCCACCGTTATCGTTGCATCACTCGGCCCGACATGAACTTTTTTTCGACTCTCTGCACTCAGCCTTTTCGTCTTCCTTTTGCCTCTTGCCAGCACATAACTTCTACATGACTTCTTCTTATTAATCATATAATCCTTTCTGGGTTTTTTGTTTTGTTTGTTTTTTTTTTTTTATTGTGACTTCCTTCACACCCCTCTCTGCTGCCCCTGTCACCTGGTGTCACCAGCCCCTCACTCCTAATTTGCCATCCTTACTTGATCCTCCAGGGGGCCACAAAAGACAAACAAAATAGATTATTTCCCTCCTTCCCCGCCCTCCCCTCATCACTCCAGCATCTCTGGTTCTCCCGTTCAGAGCCGGAGATATGCCCCCTCGCACATTTCCCACATTCCTTGAGATCTGGCTTCAAGAGCCAAGCGCCCAGGGCCAGGAATGCCACCACTGCCTGTGTTCAAAAGGGAAGCCTCTGGCGCGCGCGCGCACACACACACACACACACACACACACACACACACACACACACACACACACACACACACACACTTGCACACACTCCCCATGGCTCTCCAGAATGCCCTGTAATCAGGCCCTGTTTTGACCTTGACACACACAGAGAAGAAAGCACTAATGACTACACTCACACAGGAGGCCGTTCTTTGTGCCGCGGTATGTACACCAAAGGCATTCATTCTCTTGTGTCCCTTCTGATCTACCCACTGACCCTTGTACACACTTCACACACTCGTCACACACCTCAGTGTCTGGCTATCATAAATCCGTAGGAGGGGGTCAGGGGTTTTTAGGAGCAGTTGGTCACTGACCCCGTCCCAGAGGCGCTGCGTATTGTTTCCTCTGACTTAAGACAGACTGCACCTCGATTCTCCCTGCTGTGACATCACACAAAGGGTTCGGGTAACTCCTTCTTAGCTTCGCATTTATGCGTCTTGTTTTATTTATTTACTCCAATGATTCGCAGAATCCCTCCACTCGGTGAACTTTCTGCACATCTTCGTGCGCTGCGGATGCAGAGAGTGTTCCAACAAAAAAAAAAGCGTGCCCGCCCTCGGTACAGTACACTTTCACGTTGCTGTTAAATTGTTTACATGTCAGATCCTCCCACTGCTGAAGCATGCGAAAGAAATCAATATTGTTTCAACATCATTTTCAGTATTTGGCACATTACCCTACAGACACTCAGAGAAGGTTTGTGTGTTTGTTGTGAAAAGTGCTCAAGAAAATCAAGCCATGCAGCTCGGTATACAGAATTCAACGTAAAATGTGTTCGGTCGGTCGAATATTGGCCAACTGCTGCTGTGTGCTCTGATTTCCGCAACGCTCCTCTCGGCATTTTCCTTAAAAACAAAAAGATTGTTGACATAATTTATTTTCATTAAGATTTCTTTTATAATTTCATTTACCACATTAGAACACATTCATTGTGGGCCACAGAGCTCCGCCTTGCTTGGTTGGAATTTTTGACACCAACGCTGTTAAGAAACATTGTTCTTAAGGAACATGGTTCTGAAAGTACAACAAAACTACTGCTTTCTGATACAAAAACTACAACATTGCAATTTAAGTCAAGCAATATGTTGAAGCGGAGAAAGAGTAAACATGACTGAGAATATGACGAAGCATTTGGTTCCAATTTTTAGATGCTCGGCCGTTCTTGATTCGCTGCCACAAACGCATTTCAGTAATTTATCACAGATAGTTTTGCTGTGACAAAGTTGGCAGCAAAGAGACAAAACAGGAAGTGAGCCATAGTAGAATAAGAATGAAGTCATCTGCGCATTCAGACAAAGGAGCTAAAACCAGTAATAGGCAGGACAGCTGAGACGAGATCTGTCGTGCTCAAATGTGAAGGTTGTAGGAGCTTTTCAACAAGGTAACTTAACAAAGAGCATGGCATCAGAGTGAGAAGAAGAAGTGGCCGTGTTGATGTTCAAAAGCCCTGTGCCCACTAATTGCTGCCTCTTGTTGGGTTTATAGATTATTATATTCTGCACGTGGTCCCCGCTATAAATAAAGTTATACTCGGTACACGTCATTGAAATCATGAAACTTCCTTGAAAACAACATAGAATCGAAATGGAAAATAAGATATTTGTCTTGAAACATACTAAAAAAAAAAATAATGAAAAACAATATAGGGGGGGGAATTATTAATTTATTGAATGGCTTTTTTTGTATTTATTTGTTGATTTATTTATCCAATAGATGCATTATCTTTCTCTGGGCGTCAGGTCTTCCGCCCGATGTCAGCTTGTCCGAGGAAGTGAGCCGTACACACCCACTGCTTGATCAGTCGTTGAAGTCGCTTGGTGGATAGACATGTTCTTTCTTTAAGTGATAGTCGCGTGTTTTATTGTGAGGTTGTTATTATTTTGTTTTGTTTTTTTAAACCTGTACGTATCCCCCACGCCTGGATCATATATTAACTCCTGCCTCATATCCTGCTCTCACCTGAGGTCAGGTGTGTGTGTGTGTGTGCGTGTGCGCGCGCACGTTGTCCAAAGTGTGTCACTCTTTGCATTAGTTAACTTCATGCGTGCACATGCATCGTGGTGGGCATCCTCAGTTCATCTGTACATTGTTTTTCTGCATATGATGTCAAACCTAAGGGCATCCACTCTTGAGTCTCCTCGCACTCTTGTTGCCCCGGTTCGTCTGCCAAAGACGTGTCTTCGCAATCCGGTCCCGCTCACGCTAACGCAGCCCTTTCTGCCCAGACTTCACGCAGATGTCGCACACCCTCGCTCTAAAAAATGGCAGATGATCAGCTCACTCGTCGGTTCAACTCTCCTCGAAGAGAGCAGCACAGCGCTGAAGGGCTACGGCTCTTTTGTGCAAATACCCAACGAATGCAGTGAACTGTACGAGTCTCCGAGATGTACCTTCCTGAGAATTTTGTGAGCTCGGTGTAGTAAAAAAAAAAAAAAAAAAAAAAAAAAAAATCACGTCTGTAGTTGTTTTCCGTATTGATGCAGACATAAAAACGCAGAGGAGTTGAACTTAAGTTCTGTAGGCTAAGTCGTTTTCCTGTGTGCTGTTTTTGTTGAGGCAGATTACATCAGCAGCAGCCAATCCATCCCATAGTTCTAACGACCTAAGATCTGGAGCCACTTCTAATCTCCTCCTGCCTCCCCCCCCCCCGTTTTTTGTGAAGCGGTTTCTTTTTCTTTTTTTCTTTTTCCCTCTCGCGGCAAAGCGTTTTTAAATTCAAATCGCTCCTTGGTGAACTCACCGAGTGCCAACTCAGTGGATGTGGAGGAGCAAACACACACACACACACACACACACACACACACACACACACACACACACACACACACACACACACACACACACACACACACACACACACACACACACACACACACACACACACACACACACACACACACACACACACACACACACACACACACACACACACACACACACACACACACACACACACACACACACACACACACACACACACACACACACACACACACACACACACACACACACACACACACACAGCTGGTGAGTGGCGTCATTTTTGATGTACCCCCTTGTTCCTGACAAGGTTTTTGTCACTTTGGAACAAGGGGGTTTATCAAAAAAAAATGTCTTTCCAGCAGCTACTCATCCCCCCCCCCGCCCCCCGCCCCCCAACCCGTCCCACGCATGCCTGCGCACACGCACGCACACACGCGCACGCCCCAACTTCATTAGCATACATCAAGCTTCCCAACGACGTGACAAACTTCATTTGAACGTTGAAAGTGTTGAGGGCTTGTTCCTTTCTGCTGGCAGCTGTCAAAAACCACGCCATGCGACAGTACCAAACGCAAGGGAAAGTCAAAACCACAATCTAAAGACTATATATAGATGAAATGTTGTCATTTTAAGATGACTGGGAGGGGAAAACGTCAACCGCTCCTCACAGTCTTCAAAACTACAGAATCACGCTTCATCAGGAACAAACAAAATCTCATTTTAAAAAAGAGCCGTGGAGATGAAACAGGATCTTTCTTCAGAAAAGTCAAGAGTCCCTTTTCGTTGCTCGGGAAAATCGTGGCACACTTTTCTTTTTCTTTTTTTTTTTTTTTTTTTCCTCCCCGTGTCTCCCTTCCTCTCTTTTCTTTCTCATTCACTCGCACCTGGAGTCCGTCAATGACCGAAACTTCATGGAAGTTTTGATCAGCACTATCGTTCAAAGGCGCCCAACGTCTGTCCTAATGGCGAGGAGCCTTCCTCTCAGACGCCGTCACGCGTCTCCTTCCACCTGTCAGAAAAACAAACACGGCTTTACTGCAACAAAAAAAAAAAAAGAAGATGTTGAAAGCGAAGGAAAAATGTGTGTTTGCGTGAAGGGGAAAATAGAGATGTGATAAGAGGGACCTTGGAAGAGGAGAGAGATTGTAAAGCTGAAGGAACAACGTCTCTCTCAGGAAACAAGTCAGACATCTTTGGGGAGTCAGATGCTCCTGTTGTGAATTTTAACTCCGCGTCTGCTTCTCTTCTGTATCCGTTAGCCGAGCGTCGGTTTCCACAACAGCGTTGTTATAAAAAAAATGTAAAAAAAAATGTAAAAAAGCGGCTGCTGCCTCCACCCACACACGTTGCATAGTAAACTACGGCTGAGCTTTACATAGACGTGCTTTTGAGAGAGATGTGATCGCGAATGCTTCGGCCTGCCGCAATGTAAAAAGAGAGGAAAACTGCAGCGCGCGCCTTCAGGTGAACGTAGATGTACCGTTTGTGTTGACGTACATGTGGTTTAACAACACACACACACACACACACTGTGTACGTTTTATCGCGAGGACTATTCCCATTTACAATACAAGCTGTAAGAAATAGCGAAACCTGTCTTTCCGCCTCACGGCGACGTCCGGAGCAGCCGTTCAGCGCGGCTCACCGCGAAGTCATTGGGACAGGTGCCAGATACGCAGCTTTGTTGTAGCGTATAGTACGCGCTACTGCGAGCGCTTCTGCACCGGGCTCGTCCCCCCCAGTTGTTCTTCAAGCACGCGTTCACGACTTTTCAAGTTCCGTCAGCCTCGCGACTGTACGTACAGTACCCGGTCGTCCCGTCTCTGCGACTCCCGGTGAGCGCGCCGCCGCGGCCTTGCCCGTCCTAATGTATGGGACGGAAAAGGGAGACAGCATCGCCACAAAGGAGCTTGTAATTTAGGCGCAGCGGATCTCTCATTGCTGCGGTGGCTGCACCATACATGAACCAAGAATGCACAACTAAGGAGCTCGGCTTTTGAAAAATCTAAGACTTATATTCAGTGTGGTTGGTAAGGGATGTGTTTATTCAACCATTGTTTATTGCTTTGGTCTGAGTGAAGTGAAGTGTGTTTTGTCTTGGCTTGCCATTTTGTTATGACTACAGAAGCTGCTATAGATAGAGATAGACATTTTGAAAATCTGCACTCGTGCTGCTTCAGCTCATTTTTTTTTTTTTTTTAAATCCTCGACATTCAAATTAAAGCTTCTCAGACCCGTTTTCTTTTTCTTTCTTTTTTTCTTTTTTTTTTTTTTTTTTTGCCACTTGTTTGAACAGGTTACTTTCAAATTATGCTCGACTTCATTCTCGCACAGCAAGAAAAGGACATATTTCCGTAAACTGATGGATTCTCGGCCCGGTGTTATTGGTCCAACGCTCTCAAATGAATAAGGCAGAAGGAGCCTGAAAAAAAAATTGGCAAAGTTGTGGCGGACTAATCTACTGCACACTGTGCCGAGACAAAGTGAGCTGCTTCATGTTGGGATCATTTATACTGGGGGTTGCTTTGAAGTGCTTCCCAATCCCTTTTCATTGTGCCCAGGAAGATTAATTAGCCAAAGCCAGAACAATCAGTTAAATCCACAACAGGAAGATTATTTTAGGGAAACCAATCTTTTTTTTTTCCCTCCCCCTCAACCTCATTCACGCTCTCTTCACTTGAAAGGGCCGGTCCGATGAGAGGTGGGGATATACTTAATGTTCGCTCTGGACTTTGGCTCTGTCAAACACATTATAGTGGGTGAAATGCTCAGACTCTCCCCTGGTTACACCTTGAAATATATGTGTGTGTGTGTGTGTGTGTGGGTGGGTGGGTGGGTGGGGGGGGGGGGGGGGCGACTGTTGCTTTTCACGGGCCACGTTAACTCCTCCAGCTCTGTTAAACTATTCATCAAGCTCGACATTAATTGATTCAGCAACTCTTCAAAATGCTGTAAATGCTTTTACAATACCATAAAAGCTCTGTGTTTGTGTATGCATGTCTATATATATGTGTGTGTGTGTGTGTGTGTGTGTGTGCGCGTGCGTGCGTGTGTGTGTTTTTGTGGGTTAAAAAAAAAAAAAAACCCGAGGGGGGTTGCGCTAACCAAACCCTTTTCAACTTCTATAATCAGACTCTGGTTTAGTGGAGTGTAATTTAGCCCCAGACAGACTTCCTCCAGTCCTCCCCGGTGGAGATGGCTAGCTGGCCGTCGAGCTGCTGCTGCTGCTGCTGCGTTTGATGTGTCCTGCCCTCCACCGTGGGCCCCTGTCCTCGTCCAAACCCGGCTGCGCCGAGCCCCATGAAACGCATTGTGTCAGACACGCAGCCGGAGTCACCCCCGCGGCCAGCCAGTAGGGGGCGTCGCACAGAGTGAGTCACGCCGGCCCGCGGACCCCCCTGTGGAGATGTGAAGGAGCTGTGAAAGAGCGAGGGAATACTGAGCCGTGAATAAAGAGGGGATACCCACAGTCTGTGCGTGTGCGTGTGCGTGTGTGTGTGTGTGTGTGTGCGCGCGTGTGCGCGTGTGTTGTGCCTCCTTCAAGGGAGCTGTTGATTTGGCGCACACATGCGAGCGCGATAAGGGAGGTAGAAACACTCACCCAGCGACGTCGGAATCCCCAAATGAACGACCGAACAACGGATCGGATTTATCGGGATCCGCCTTCGCCGCGACGGCGAGACTCTTCCTCGTCCGTTTGAGAGCCTCCAATTGGCCTCAAAGTCGCAGAAGCGCGGCAGGCCGAGAGCGTTGAATTGAATTGAATTGTATTGACCGTCGTGGTAACTTTAAACGCCCGGATTTGAGTCCTCTTTAAATGAAAGCGTGTCCGGTCGTCCTCCCTCGCCCCTCCCAGGTGACCGCCGCGCACCGGGAGTACCAGGAGAAGATTAAAGGTCTGCTGCCCGCCGAGATCAGACGGGAACTGGAGGACACCATCGCCTCTCTGAAAACCCAGGTGAGACCCGACTTGGCTGCCGCGTTGGCATCCGACACGGCATCCGGGGGGGGGGGGGGAACAAACGACTAGAACCAACAGGCTGAAAGGTATTCAGCCTGTTGGACTCAAGAATGTTAAAAAAAAAAAAAGTGTGGAGGGGGGGGGGGGGCATTTACACTGTAAGTAATTCTGTCGTAACGATAACAAGATGGTGCGGCGCGTGTTTTTTGTGGTTTTTGTTGTTGTGAAACGGGCTCATCGGAACCCCCCCCCCTCCCTCCCTCCCTCCCTCCGCCCCGCCGCCGCCTCGTCCAAATAGGTCTTCTGAGATCCCGTTTCAGACCGCAGCTCTGCGATCAGATATGTTCATAAAATTTTTTTAAAAAAATCTTAATTCGTGACCAGTGTGGTCTCTCTCCTCTCGCAGACGGTGTCTTTGGCTTTTGTGCATTATTTTTACATAGTAAAAAAAAAAAAGAAGGTACAGAGAGTTTTGGTGTCTCCGGAGGCGTCCGACCGCATTTTCGATGGGGTTTTGCGTACAGTTTACCGGCGTGAAGTGCCAAATGAAATGCTAGAACTTGAACTGAGGTCTCTCCCCCCCCCCCCGAGCAGAAAGGAATGCGCCCTCGGCTCCAGTACGGCCGTCCCAGAACAATACGGGATTCTTTCGGAGCCGTGATTATTCTTTTGCCGGGCTCGGGGGTTTGCCGTGCGAACGGAGACGGGGTTTTATTTTCACTCCGGCCGAAGACGCTCCGTAAACATGCGCGCAACTTCGCAGGCCGAACAGGAGAACGGCGCGCTGCCGCCTCCTCTCGCGGCGTCGTAACCTCGGCTAACCCCGGCCCGTAATAACCCCCCCCCCCACCACCACCACCACCACCACCCCCACCACAAACCCCACCCCACCCCCACCCCTTGGCCCAATGTGCCTTGACCTCGCCGCCCTGATCTCCTGACCCTCGCCCCCCCCCCCAAGCCCCCGCTGTCCTGACCCCCAGCACTCAACAACCAAGCTTTTCTCCCCCCCCCCCCCCCCCAACTTAACTGAACCCCCCCCCCCCCTAAAGCACGACCGACCCAAAGCCCCCGAAACCGTCTCCGCTTCCCGGCGCCCGCATTGTCGTTTAACCGGGTTCCCCCCCCCCCCCCGGCTTCCGCCATACTTACACTTTCTTCCCCCCCCGTTGGCGTATTTTGCAATGTGTCTCTCTCGTTTCAGGTTCACTCGCTCCAGAAGACGGTGTCTCTGCTGCAGGAGGACCTGGACGACTGCCGCGGCCGGAGGTCAGCGTCGGTCGTTTAGATCGCGGCAAAAAAAAAACTCCGTGCGACGCTGACTTTACCGCGCGTACCCGCCGCGCCTCGACGGGTTCCACCTTCGGGGATAACCCCCCCCCCCCCCCGACTCTCTCTCTCTCCGCGCGGGCGAACCGACGGCCGCGCCGCGTCGCCGAGGACGGGAAAATCGCCCAATCGGACGCGAGCGTCGCCGACCGCCGCCGCGAGTGTTTTCCACACCGGCCACCTTTTGGATTTTCGAAACGCCGTTTGCTCTCACGGTTCTCATTCGCGGTCACATTTTGGTTTCGCTCCGTCTTGTTCAAAGATAGTTCCGTGTCGTCAACCCGTTATATTGTTCAATCTTTTTTTTTTTTTTTTTTTATATACATCATTAACTCGACGTTATTGTTATCAATATTTAATAGGTGTTTGGTTGTCCATCGTTTTTAATAAAAGACTGCATCATTTTCTGTTGTCTTGCTATTTTTTTTTTCCCCCATTCTGGGCATGTTTTTCATCATCTTCCAGGACCTCCATAATTAATCCTTCAATTAGGGGAAGCGGTGCTGTTTCCCTTGTTTTTCTGCGACCGCAACGTGCACGTTAACCAAGATTAGTTGTGTAAAACTTCGGTCAAAGCCTTTGAATTCCCGTCTCCCTCGTCGCTGTTCGGCGTGGCCTTTTCTTGCTCCGAGCCCCCGTTTGAACCGTCGCAGAGCAGCTGAGGGGGGGGGGGAGGTTTGTGGCTCGCTTCAGATAAAGAGTACTGCGAGTCCAATTGTTTGAACCTCGGCCCAAAGTGTTTCTACCGCTTTTGCGTTTTGCCGGCGGCTCCGCTCGAAACCCCCGAAAAGCCGATTCGACTCTGGAGTCCACAAAATGGCCGCCGCGTCTCCGAGGTTTGACCGGTGATGATAACTTTTTGGCGGGACCAAAGTAAGGGCTTCGTAACGAGCCCCTTGTCCGTCGGTACTTGGTGCCTCTGGTAGGTGAGGAATGCGCGAGAGGAGACGAGAGGAGACGAGAGGACCGTCAGACCAACATCCGAGAATCAGGAATTTAAGTCTTTGACCACAAAAGCCTTTGTTTCCATCTGTTGTTTCTGGAAGAGGTGAACAAGGGATTCGGCGCACTGGCGAAGCCGCCGCGGGCTCGGCTGCGAGGTTGCGCAACCGCGCGTTCCTACGGCGACGAGTTTTTCGCGCGGTATTTAACGACGTATATTTCCGTCGCTTTTAATCCAATAAAGCCGACGGTGCGATCACGACGCGTTCCTCCAAATGTTTCGCAATAATTAAAAAAAAAAAAAAAAGCCCCGTTAAGAAATAAAGGGTTTCCGTCGGCCGGAAACCCGCCAACGGCTTTTCGTTTGAAAAAAACGCGACGCGGGAAGTGTCGGGTTTGTATTTGAAGCGAAGCGAAGCGCGTCCCTCGATCGCCGTGCTGCATGTGAAGTTCTCCCTACTTGTAAAAAAAAAACACGATACACGCTATCCCCCGAAAATAAAAATAAAAAAACCGAGTGGTACTCTCGTTGCTCCGGCCGTAACCTCCTGCTTTAATCTTGTGTTATTACTCCCGACATACTTTCACTCTAATTGATCGTCCACCACCGAAATGACCTCCGTAATTGGTGCTTGTGTAAATACGGGCCGTGAATGTCGTTTCCACAGAGCCCACGTGGCCCCGTTAAGGATCAAAGCCCCACCACCACCACCACCCCCCCCCCCCCAACCCCACCCCGCTTCCTCTTTGGCTATCTCCACATCAGACGGCGGACTGCTGTGTTGACAACAGCGAAGGGCGGCGAGGGAGCCCCGGAGGTTTCCGCTCGCCCACTCGCGGCGGTCTCGCTTTCACGCCGCCGCCGCACGGGGCCCTAACAGGCGAAATGCGGGGATTTTTGAACGTCCGGCTTGCTTCGGATCGGCGTTTCTTCCCCCCCCTCCGCCGCCTCTTGCGACAACGCGCCGGGGTGTCTGGCGCGCCTTCCCTCCGAGCGCCCGCGACGGGCCTCGGGGGGAATCACGCTCTCGTCACCAAATCGGAGCGCGATTGACAAAGCCGTCGCTTTCCGAGCCCGCGCGCACGCCGGGTCTTTTTGCAGAGCCGTGTTCTGAGTCAGACCCTGGGAGGGCCGGTGTTTTTGGCTTGCTGTACCGCTGCTTGCATAAATAAACCTGTTTATCGCCAGCGTTTCTCACACACACACACACACACACACACACACACACACACACACACACACACACACACGCGCGCACACACACCCTCAACCCGTTTCACTCACGCTATTTATTCTGCCTTCCGTCGTGTTTTCTGCACACTCTCTGCGTTTGTCTCTCTCGTAGCTCGTAGCATTCTCTCTTTGTTGACACGGTATTTATGGCAGTGGTTGTTTTTTTTTGTTGTTGGTTTTTTTTTTCCTCTCTCTCTCTCTCTCTCTCTCTCTCTCTCTCCCACCGGCTGTCACTCAAACGCAACAGGAGCTGTGAGAAGGATGTGCAGCTGTGTGATCTGAGAACAAGCGGGTTAGAGGCAAGTACAGCCTCCCGAGTGAAGGAGGCGCAGCAGGTTGCGCTTGCGCGACTGTGGCAGGAATCTCGCTCGTCTGGGCTGATGGTGCGGGCCGGGCGGAGGGGACCGAAAGCCCGATGCGGTTGAAGACGGCGTGGGAGGTTTGTCTGATGCCGCTTTGCCCTCTTGTCTCCCGTCTGGGTTGTCTCTCTTGCCTCTCGCTTTCTATTTATCGTTCTCTCGGCCTCTCTACCTAAAGCGATCCTGGGCGAGCAGACGACGGCCACATCTGCATTCATACTCAACTTGAACATGCCTCTTGCTTGGTTGTTTTTTTTTGTTGTTGTTGTTGTTGTTTTTTTGCCCATCCAAACTTGTGCTCAAACTTATTTTCCGTTTTTGTCCCCGTGCTGTGATGTGATGGCGCTCCCCCCCGCTCGTGTCGGAGGCTTCAGGTTGACACGGGGAGGGCCCGGCGGCTGACGGGAGTTCAACTCCTTAACGTTTGATCTGCCGGCCCTTATTGGCTTTCAAAGACGCCTCCGCATGTATGTAATTGTGATTCCCTCGTTTAATATATGTTTAATAAAAAAAAAAAAATGTAAAACTTCTCCTCAGATCTTTACGATTTTCATTAAAAAAAAAAAAAAAAAAAGCGCAGAAGACTGCGCGCAACTCCGTGCGACGGTAAAGTGGGTTGTCCGTTCATCGCAGGGACGGCTGGTCAATCCAAACCTCCTCCTGTCCACATGCTGAAATGTCCCCCCCCCCTCCCACACACCCATCAGAGCACGTCTCTGTTGCCATAGTGCCGGTTCCGTTGAAATGTCACACCCCTTTAATTGAGAAACAGGAAGCTTGGGGAAAAAAAAAAAAAAAAAAAAATCTGGCATCTGATGAATGGACGAGCAAGTTAATCACCTTACCAGTCGGGGAACCCTCCGCTCTCCCCCCCCCCCCCCCCCGGAGTCGGGCAGGAGGAAGACGGGGTTAAAGCGATAGCTTAAGGATGAGCGAGGGAGTCCAGGGTTCGGGTCAAGAACTGATTTCAGAGACGGATCGCTGTCCCGTCAAGCGCGGCGGAGCTGGGGCGTCCGGCCTGTGAAGTGTCCGCGTGGCGGCTTCGGTGCGAGCGGCGGAGGAAATGAAAGTCATTACTGTCGGTGGAGGAGTGAGCTTCATGGCCCCAAACGGGATTAGACGGTGCATCCGACATTGTTTCTATACATTGGTAGACTTAAAAGTCAAGCGCAAAATGGGATTAAAACGAGGGGGGGGGGGGGGGTAGAAAAAAAAACCAATAAATAACCTTCAACAGCCCCCCCCCCCCTCCACCCACCCGCCCTCCTCTTTTATTTCTTCTCTGCCTTCCTTCCCTACCAATTCCCCACCTATTTCATATCTCACCTTCTTCCTTCGTGGTCGTCTTCTCTTTCACCTGTGTCGCTCCCTCTGACACGTTTATCTTTCCCTTCTTCCATCTTTCACGCCCCCCCCACCCCCCCCCCCCCCACCATCATCAAAATTCACAGGTAGGCGCGGCAGGCTCGCGCTTCGCATTAGCTGTTTTGCACCCAAAAAAAAAACAACAACAAAAAAAAAACATCCTTCTGGGGCCAATTGGTGCTTGAAATCCAACTTCATTCCCCTCAAACTGAACCCTTTCAAAAAAACAACCCCCCCCTCCCCTCCCTCTCACCCCTCCACCTCTCTCTTTTTCTTTTTTTTTTTCCTCCTCCTCCTCTTCCTCTTTCAAAACAGCCCCATAACAAACCGGTGAATTGTTGCCCTTCCTTAACTTTTAAGGGTATTATGCACCATGTCCGACTTCAAAGCCTGTCTTAACTCCACACTTTAATTGTATCTTCCCCAGCTCGCCCGCGTGCCATTTGATTCCGCTGACAACAGCATTTCTCCCTCCGTTCTCCTCCGTCATTCTTCCTCCCGTAACTCCTCTCGCCACTGTTTTGGTCCTCACTTCTGTTGTGTGTTGACCCCACCCCCCTTCCCTCCCTGCACCTGCACCACCACCACCACCACCGCAGAAGCTCCTCTCATCAGCTTCTTGCTTCCTTCAGAGCCCATTGTGTCCGTTCCCCCCCCCCCCCCCTGTTGTCACCTACTTTGAAGAGGTAGCCTCCATTTCCTCTTTTCGGCAGTCGGTTGTCGCCCGGGGTGTGTACACACCAAACAAACTTGAAACAGTAACCTCCTGTCCTACGCTGGCTGGCTCCTGCTCCCTTTATCTGCTCTTTCTCTCCCTCTCTGTCTCCGCAAGCCGACTTCCTCCTCATGGCTCTGGTTGATAATTGCCATAAGCTTCCCTCTTGGTTTCATTTTCCATTGTCCTCCCCCAAATTCTTGGCTCTGGCTTGAGATAAAGGGATGAGTACTTCAAAGGGGTCTGCAAAAGAGTTTAACCCCAAGCCGAAAGGAACAGCACACAATACTGTAATTGAGAGCAGTTACTGATCACAGAGCTGCAGCACAGAGGACAGCACCGGTAGACACACACACACACACACACACACACACACACACACACACACACACACACACACACACACACACACACACACTCTGGGTGTTTATGGCTGCAACTGAGGTGGCCAGTAGCAGTTACGACAGGCCAAGGCTACTCAGGAGACCACATAACCCAGTCGTAAAACCCTCTCCAGCCCTCTGAAGTTGTCAGATAGGAGGGTTTTTTGTTTTTTTTTCCCATCAAATGTGACTTTAGATAACGCCAGAAACGTAAGCTGTTTTGTGTGTGTATTGCGCGCGCAAAAGAAAAGAAGCAGTCAACATCGAAGAGCTGATTGGGCTCGCGAGTGATTTATGCGCTGTCTTTGGTCTCTATTTATAGTGCTCTTTGTAGTCGGTCCGAATTTGACCTGTCCCTGTAATAATATCTCCCCATAAAAAGAGACAGTTACATCCCATAACCTCTCCCCTTGAAGCCCTCTCTCAAAGGTCTCTCTCCACAGGGACAGGAACCAAGGGCACCCCTGGTCCGCGGGCCGGTCCCAGGTCAGCTCCGGAGGGGCGGCCGGGGGACGACCCGACCCACGGGGACCTCCCCCGAGCCGCGGAGGTGGTTGACAAGGCAGGACACGAGGGCCCGACCGCCACCCCGGTACTGGCGGGGGGGGGGGTCCGCGCCATCGCCATGGCGATGGTTTCCACCCTGGCGTGTTTACTGTCAGGGGTCAGCCTGGGCCCTCCAGAGTTAACAAAGACTGACGTTGTCTGAGGAGCTCCCCGTGTATGAGCCAGATGACCCGCAGGCCTTACGGAGACACCTCGGCGGGCAGATGAGCCCTTACGAGATAAGAAGTGCGGTGTTCGTGCAAAGTCGTGGCACCGGTGTCAAAAAAAAAAAAAAAAAAAAAAAATACTGCTCACGATTAGCCCCGTGGGTTATCAGTCGACGACCTCTCGCTAACCCTTTGCAGCTTCTCCGGTTTTCCATGCACTCCTAAACCTGTGGTGCTCAGGTGTGCCAGCGACTTGGGATGTTTTTCTATCAAAAGTGAAAACTTCTGTTTTTGTTTTTTTCAAACTAGTCGAGCCATTTTTTTTTTAAATTTTATTTTCTCCAAACTTTCCACGCGCTGCCGAGGAGCTTTAGAAGCCGGGGGGGGGGGGGTACGACTACCCCCCACCTCCCGTCCTCCTCCCCAGCCGTTCGTCCTTTGCTGGGACAGTGAGTTTGATGTCGACACACTGGGAATGTTTTTTTTTGGGTGTTTTTTTGGTGCGGGACGTGAGCGCGCACAGAAGTCGAAGGCGCTAAAAGTGCCCTTTGAATGCTGAGTAATCCCTTAGTCATCACAGCCTCTTCAAGAGTAATTTCCTCTTTTATTAACCTCGATGGGAAGCGAGGCATCAAGGGAGAAAGTTTCACGGCACCTTTAGCAAACAGAATGATCAAAGTGTTTTGCCGTCTTTGTGACGCACTTTTTGGATCCCTGTCCACCGAGACAACAAGGACACACAGACACCTACTGTCTCTCGTTCGAGAATACGGCCAGTCATCTTGCACAAAGGGTCCCCTGTGGTGGCTCGTTTGAGCACCAAAGACCCGTCCAAAACACCCGTCGACTCTCTTCAATTATCGCTGTAACTGCTGACTGTAACCAGTCCGCCACACGCGTGAGGGCAAGTGTCACAAAATGTCCACCGCGGTCCGCACAGCTCCTCTCTCAAGTTGGGCCAGTGAAGTGGCTGTTAATTGGAAGTCTGTGGGCATTTTCGTGCTATCTCATGCTGCGGTTCAGGGACCGTGCGGCAAAGCTGAGGGCAGCGCAGACAGAGGTGCGAAGAGAGGTTGCTCTTGTGTGGCTTAAATGATACGGTAACATCCGTTTTGAGAACTTATCCACTGTGAACAGATGTTTTCATCTGCTCTCCGTGCGTGTGCCCTTTTTTGCCACAGGTAGGAGCTGTGGAGCGATAACAGCACTCCCATTTAATTTCCTACTGCAACGTACTTAGTCGAAATGAGGACTTGGATATGGGTAAAGTGACTATCCTGGATTTAAAAGGCAAGCTCGATGTAAAAAAAATTAACTCTTTTTTTTGGGTTTTCTTTTACTGCTCAAGTTTTTTCAGCAACTCTTGTCAATCCTGCAGCACAGAGACATATTTGCAGCTCTCTTTTCCCCAAAGAGTCACGGGGGGGGGGATTTAAAAACAAACAAAAAAAAAATCACAGTTTTATTTCTCTGCAGGACTCCTGTCTCTTGGTTATGTGGCCCAAAAAAAAAAACACACACAAAAAAAAGTCATATAGAGCTATAAACGTGCTATTTGATACACGCCGGTGCATGCATTGTGCATGGCCGGGACTCCGATGGCTTAATCTGAGAAAGTATGCGGGTCTTGAACAGAAAAGGATCCCCTGCGTCTTTAAAGTTTATGTAGCAACAGAGGGATTGTAGCGATAATGCTATTGGGGCGGCAGATCAGTTACTTCTGACGCTCCGAAAGCCTCGGGGGGGGAGTTGGCTCAAGATTGCCTGTCTTTGATAAGGTCCTCACACTGTAGCTGCAACTTCACGATGTGGGAAAAGATGAGCAAAAAAAAAAAAAAAAAAAAAAAAAAGCTCGCTGAACGAGAAATAAACCGAGCAGAATTTTTTTTTTTAAATACGTCTCGTCCTCAATAGTTGCTACATATCTGCAAATCTCCGCCACTTGTGTTTTTTTGTTTGTTTGTTGTTGTTGTTGTATTTTCGCGAAGGCATCGGAGCTTGCAATTGTTTTGTATGTAGCTGTCGGGACCCCGGCAGTCGGTCTCCTCACTTTGAAGTGAGCTGCTCCAGCCCTCTCGGTTCAGTTGGTGTTGGAGTCGCCTACAGGAGAGACCTACCGTGCGGCATGGCAGCCTGAAACCACAGGGAGGAGAAAAGGAGGAGGGAGAAAAGCGATCTTTTTTCCTCTCGAGTGCATTTTTTTTCTCTCTCTCTCTCTCTCTCTGTCTCTCTGTCTCTCTCTCTCTCTCCGTAAACCGACTCAAACCTGAACGGGACCGTATGTGGACGCGTAGTGGAGACCAGTATTGTGGATTATACGCGCTTCTTTTTGTGCGTGTGTGTGTGCGCGCGTGTGTGTGTGTGTGTGTGTGTGTGTGTGTGTGTGTGTGTGTGCGTGTGTGGATAAAAGACAAAAAAATAACAACCCGGACTTTTAATTTGGAGAAGGGAACTCGCGGATCGATGGTAAGTTACAAGAGTGTGTGCCTCCTCGAACTGGCCCCCCCATCGGAGTTCCCTTTGATGTGCTGTTGACTCGCCTTTGAAGTAATGTTCTGGGGAGGGAGAAAGAGAGAGAGAAATTAGGCTCTTTTCTTGTGTTTAAAGAGCCCCCCCACCCCAAAAAAAAAAAAAAAAAAAAAACGCACCTTAGTCGTCCCTGTGTCCTTCTTTTTTTTTTTTACTTCCCTGTTCGATAGTGTTTGATTTCATCTTGACATTTTTTTTTTTTTTTTTTTTTTAAGAGTACACATTTTGGAAAGAAGGGCTCGTTTCTTTATGTGGAATCCCCCCCCCCCCCCTTCCACCTCCAACCCCCCCACCCCACCCCACACACACACAAGATCTGAGACTTTTGGTGTACTTGGGTGGAACTGGACGTTAAACAGGGCTTGTTTGTTCGCCCTAAAGAAAATGTAAAAAAGACTACGTGACAGTGTTAACTTGTGTGCGGGCGCTGTAATGTACACGGCCCCCCCCCCCCCCTCCTCTCTCTCTCTCTCTCTCTCTCTCTCCCCCCCCCCCCTCTCTCCCATGAGAAGTATCCTATGGGAAGCTTTTGAGTTGCAGCTGTGTCCGGAGCTGTTAACCACTCGGGGCAGCTGTGTGTCAGTGATTCAAAGTGACACCAGGTTGCACATCAGCCCGCTGACACGGTCCCAAAGCGCTGACGGGTTTTGGGACGCGAACTGCTCCGGGCCGTCAGACAAGAACAAGCTGCTTGGTTTTTTTTGTTTGTTTGTTGTTGTTGTTGTTGTTGTTTTTAAAAAAAAGACCCGAGTCGCTTCACGAGTAGCAAACCCGCCCCCCCCCCCCCCCAAAAAAAAAAAAAAAAAACCACGGCAGCGCCCGGTTAACTATTTTGGTCACGTTTTTGTTTTTTTTCCATCTCTTGGGAGTTTTTCCCCCCCCCACACACATCCACAGGTACTCGAGGGGAGGGGTGGGGCAGGGTGGAGAGGTGGGCTCAATTTACCGTGGTTTAGTCGCTTGCTCGACGAGCTGTAGAAATCACTGGCCGGGAGAAGGGGAAAGTGGTGTCAAGGGGACGGTGGAAAGACCATGTGCTCGTGTTCCACAGCAGGCAAGTCAAAAGACTCCAACCCTGAAATCAGGCGTGATGGATCCGGAAGCGTTACGCCGCGTCCGTTGTGCGTAACGCTCCGGCTGAAGGGATAAATGACTTATTAATGGCGCTCAGCTCTTTAGCCCCCCCCCCCTCCCCGCTTGACATACGTGTAATCGCAGAGCTTCTGGTGTTGGTATCGAAACAGGATAACGATGTTGATTCAGTTTAGGCGCCGCTCAAGAGGGATTTTTTTTTGTTTTTTTTTTGCTGTGCGAAATCACTGTTTA